>NC_134473.1:58034298-58135095 GCF_964194025.1 Convolutriloba macropyga
GGAAAAATGAGCCTATATTCTGATTTGAGTAGATGACTGATGGCTTTCATGACTTTGAAAAACAATTGTTTTCAAAAATAAAAAAAATCTAAGTTTCAACTTTTGTTCTGTTTTGTCTATTTCTTACCCAGTCTCGTTTGTTATGGGTCACATATGTGAATAATTTATAAACAATAGAATTGTACAAATTCTATTGTTTTTAAAGATGTCGTTAGGAATTTACTGGCTTCGACACAGGTTTTACTCAAAAAAAAAAACTAATTTTTGGTTTTTGTCTACACTTGATGTTCTCTTTGTAGACATAAGACATATTCCGAATAATTACAGGTCTCAAGCGCTTCCTTTGGACGAATAGGCGAAATTATTTAATTATTTTATTTTGTAGCTAATGCTTTTCATGAGTATAAAAGTTTGCGCTTCTTTTCATTTATTGTCTAATTATTACCTATTCTCTTTAACGAGAGGCCACATACCACGCAATTGGCATTCGAGGAAGGCTCAATTGAATTGTTTTGAGGTGGAAAATACACCTTTACGGCTTCGACAGCGTTTTCTCGCAAGTTTTAATTGAATTTTTGTTTGTTGACTCTACTTGCTGTTCTTTTTGTAATTGCAAAAAAATTAAATTAAGACAAGTCTTAATGCCGTGCTTTAGATGCGTATGTGATCGTTAACGTCTTGGACGCTTTCATTTGCCATCTAATGGTTTTCAATTCTTTGAAACTAACTATTTTTAAAAATATAGCCATTTTTTTTAAACTTCGTTTTCTTCGTTCTTTTTTGTCTGATTGTTAACGTGAAGCTGTCTGTGTGAGGATGAGCTCTTACTTAACCATAGCTTCAGGTTGACCATAGCCTGACCAATGTTGGCTGCAATGATGGTACCACGTGAAAGTTTCAGACGCAAAAAAAGTGGCTATAGTCACCAAAAAAGAGCAATGCTGCTCATGAAAAGATCAGTCTAAAATGTGGGGAATAATAAGAAAAAGGGCAGCTGAAAACAGGCTACTGTAGGCCTAATGCTGTTCCACTGCGATCACGCAGAAACCACAATTATTATTATTATTATAACGAGCCTTATTATGGAGTGGTTCCGTATTTTTTTAGTGAAGTACAGTTTGTTTTGTTTTTAGTTTCAGTGTTAATTTACGCTATTTTGACCTCGCTAAATAGTTTTTCTTTTTTAAAATGGAAATCATTTTTTAGATTTTTTTTAAGGTTTGTTGTTATTGTTGTTTGATTTTGTTGTGGGTCTTGATTTGCGACTTGCTTTCGTAAAAATGGCTGGTCTCATCAATCTAATGGAGTCCACTGGACTCCACTGAGTTATCTGCGTTGGAGGCTATCATTTTGTTCATACGCACTTTTTTTTGGAAAACTCTTTTGGGGGTTTTCTATCTGTTCTTAATTTGATAGTCATTTATGCCAAAAATGCGGATGAGCGCGGTCGCAATTTTTTGTACAATCGCACATTTCTGATCCTCCTTTTAATATATATATATATATATATAATTATATATATATATATATATATATATATATATATATATAATTATATATATATATATATATATATATATATACATATATATATATATACATATATATATATATATATATATATGTATATATATATACGTGTGTATATATATATATATATATATATATATATATATTATATATATATATATATATACTGTGTTACCATATATATATATATATATATATATATATATATATATATATATATATATATATATATGCTATGTTACCAAAAACTTAGTATAAGTACCTCCTGAAGAATTGTTAAAGAAATTTTCAATCAAGGAAACAGAAAAGTACTTTGTGTTCAAATCAGTTCTCTAGAAACGCTCACTCACAATTTTATCTCTATATATGTTGAGTTGGCTTTTTGTATAGTTTTTTATACAAGCATCTGCACTAATTTAATTTCATTTTTGAGCAACTTTTCTAAAAGTTCCCAAAAAACCCGTCTGTAGTTAGGAAGCACTGATTCGAACTTGCCCATAAATCTATCTTAATATCAGATCTAGATCACATGCTAGCCACTTTAGAGCCTTGCATTCTGGTTCGTTGATGTGACGCCGATAATCTTTGATTTTTGTACAGGAGATTTATCTTGTTGAAAAAAGTCTTGATTTTTTTTCCTCGTACTTTAACAACGCGAAGATTCCTTCGCCACTTAACTAGCAGTTTCGGTCAAATAGAATATGCTGAACGTGGCAAACAGTAGAGATAGTGGTAACAGAAAGCGCATTTTTTCAAGAAGTACTGTTCCGTTTCGTCAAAACAATCATACAGTCCAATCGCTGGAGATGCACACTTATCAGTTAACTCAACATTCTGCTAAAAAGTGCTTCTTGGGCATATTAATATACCATTGGGATCGAAATATTTAATCATTCAACCGCCACCATGTTTCCAATCCACAAAATTAGGCAGGGTCAGGCGATTTCTCACTTCGTTATTTATGCGAATTTGTCTGATTGTTCTTATGGTAACGGTATCGTAGCAAGACAACGAGTTAAAAGGTACTCTGATGCACATTATAAAGTTTGTGAATCTTTTAATAACGTTATTAATGAACATTTTGATTTTTTTAAAACAATTTTGAGGGTTTTCATCTCGATTTTTTTTCCCTTGCAGCTGACATTTTCAATGCTATGGACTTACAGTGTAATGTTGTATAAATGCTTGGCAAGCAGTAAAAGAACAAAGAGGTTCAACCATCTTTTCTTTTGAAGTCGATAAAATGATTATGAAAATACTTTGAAAACTTTTAAATTGCATGCTTTTTTTTCACGAATTAGAGCTAATCCTGTGTTTGGCGCGATTCATGCTTAAAGAGACGAAATTTTATTGTACCTAATTGTTTGCTATAATATCATAGTTCATATATATATATATATATATATATATATATATATATATATATATAGCAATACAATAAAAAAAACTATCATTAATTTTCATTGGAGACTATGACTTTAAACACCAGTTGAATACTCGAAGTTCAATTAACGAACCCTTGAAATGCTAAAAGCCTAAATTCTATTTTGTACGTTATAAGCCCATTGTATTTTGATTTTAGCAAATGACAGTTTTCGTTATTATTAATTTGCCTCCTCGAACTTTATATAAACCTGTGGCTTGTAAAATATGTTCATATTTTTAGGGCGGATCAAAATTTTCAAGAGAAGGAACAATCATTTAAAAAAGGCTTTTCTCAACTTTTAATAGAGCGTTTGGGTTTTACTACTCTTTTAAACCTTTTTGTGTATAATGTGCCTGCCCTCTATCTGTTAGACGGAAGAATATTTTAATAATACGAGATGAACGCTTTAACGACTTGCTGTGTCTTTAATCCTATGGCTTTTTATCAGCTTTGATAGGAAGTGGAAAGGGATTCAGTTTCACGTAAGGGACCAGTCTGCTTCTAATTCCATTGTAACTCCATTATACTAATTGAAAAAGCACCCTTTCCTTTTTCCCCAAAAAAGAAAAAGGAAGAGATTTTCTTCTGCTTTCTATTTTTCTAAATTGGTTGATGTGACCATTTTTCAACAAAATTTACATCAACTGAGCATTCGTTTTATTATTATTGAGAAGAATATTTAATTTTTTACAGGTATTATCAACTTCTCTTCAAGATAACTGAAGAAATCACGATCGCGAGTCTTTTTCAGTACCAAGCAATTTGTACTTTCCACGTAAACAAAACTTTTGACTTTGATATCCAAGAATGAATTAACATCTCATACATCTATCCATTAAAGTCTATTCATAACATTGAAAGTTTGGAAAGATTATGAAAAGTCATGCAACGATTACGTGAAGTCAAACATTATGTTGAAAAGTCATGTGTTACTAATGGAGGATGTATGGGAGGGGAGTGGGGTTTGTTCTCTATGAAGCCCAATTACTCTATTTGAATCGCAAACTAAACAAAATTACTGCAAAAATGATTTGAGGTACATTTTGTGCTTATGATGTATCGATGGGCTCAAAAATGTGACCAAAATATCGAGAACATTTTTGAGTTTTGATGACTTTGCCGGCTTAACTATTTATTAGAGAAGATTTTTAACATTGCGGAAATGAAAAATAGAATCTTTGGAAAATTTTGCGTGTTAGTAGAAAGCCTTAAGAGCAAAAAAGTTTTAGTTTAATTACGTTTTGCAGCTTAGTTACAAGTAATAGAATTAGCATTTTTTTTATGTCGCATTTAATTACGCCAAAAAACTGGGTTCAGGTTATATTCTCAAAGAAAAGCAGCTAAATAGCTCATTCAGCTACAACTAGTTGTTATTTATCGGCTATACTTCTACTGCTGGCCATGAGTTGCCAGTGAGTGGATTGTATCCTTGCACAGAGAGTGATAGTACTACTCAGTTTACTGTTCTTAACAATGTTGATTTCCATAATCTTCTAACCGGACAATATGTTTGGTTACCTATGAACAAATAGGAAAAATAACTTTATACAACACTGAGTTTGTTTGTTTATAGCCTTATCACTGCTACAAAGCTAATGAATTATATGAAAAACTGATAAAATAAACTTTAACCAACACTGATGAAATAAACTTTAACCAACAGTGCGTTTGTTTGAATATGTAACCAAACATTTTGTCCGGTTGCTTCTCAAAATATTGTCCGGTTGCCTCTCAATATTGTCCGGTTGCCTCTCAAAAAAAGTTATGATCGAATGTGTTTTGTTTGATGTCACTTTTTGTTTCCACGTCTATCATTTGTTGTACAAATCTTTATTTATCGCTCAGCAATTCAGAGGTTAGCTTTTGACTATTAAGAACAATTCAGAGATTAGCGTTTGACTCTTAAGAAGCAAGTAAGGTGAAAGTAGATCAGCCCAAAACAAAATGTTCGCAGCAGTTCAGATGCAGGCAAGCGTGCATTGGCCAGAGAACCGAATGGACGGAATAGGTGGAAATAAATGGAAATAGGGGTAAAATGAAGATTTACAATCGGATATTTTGGGAGACACTTGTGTGTTTAAATTGTCTCCTAACTTGTCAAAGTTTGTCCCCTCCGATTTATCAGCCGCACAACTCAAGTCAAATCAATTAAGACATTCAAAACATTACCAACTGCCGTAAGAAAAGGAATAACAACAATTGCGCCCAACGTGTGTGTGTGTGTGTGTGTGTGTATGTGTGTGTGTGTGTGTGTGTGTGTGCTAGAGAGTGTGAGTGTGTGTGTGTGCGTGTGTGTGTGTGTGTGTGTGTGTGTGTGTGTGTGTGTGTGTGAGAGAGAGAGAGAGAGAGTACGAGAAGAGAGGAAAAATAATGAATGAAAGAGAGAAAGAGAGGAAGAGGGGTGGTTTGTTCATGCTCGAGTTTTCTGTCAAAACAATTAAAGTTTTTGCTCTTCTTCAAATCATGGAACTAATTTGAAAACTGTGAACATTCAGTGACCTGCTGTGCGTGCTCAAAATTGAACAGCTGGACACGGAAAAGGCTCAAAAACTTCAAAATGAAACACCGAAAGTATAGGGACAGATTATCAAGTTGCGAATTAAACATGATAAATTAGCAAAAATTAGTAGCAGTGTGTCATTAGAATTGATACAACTATTGAGATCAGTTTTGATTTGATTAGATTTTAAAAACTAGCCACCCACGAGCTCGATCATTTTTCGAACTGAACATTTAATTTTACCAGAACAATTTTAAATAATACTACCAGCAAAGCAGCCAAAAACAAAATAAACTTCCTGCAATTAAAATAAGATCAATGAAATCTTTGGCAAACTTGAAGAAAATGTAGCAACAAACGTATTCTACCAGAAATATTTTTTAGAGGCTTTAAAAGTTGTTTTAACGTATCATACATCAGCAAGTTTTTATGTTTTAATTTAAAATATCAATTTTCTTTAAATCAAAATTTGTAAATTTATGTTCCGCCTGACTTTATGTTCCTCAATGTGAACATTCAGTGACCTGATGTGCAAGCTTAAAAAAGAATAATTGGACACGCAAAACGCTCAAAAATTTCAAAATGAAACACCCAAAGTATAGGGACAGATTATCAAGTTAAGTTGCGAACCAAAAATGATAAATTAGCAGAAAATAGAAGTAGCGTGTCATTAGAATTGATACAACAATTGAGATCAGTTTTGATTTGTTAAGGATTTAAAGAATTAGCCACCGCCTAATTCGAACAGTTTTGGAACTGAACAGCTAAAATTTTAGCAGACACAAGTAGAAATCCTATCAGAAAAGCAGCCACAAATGACATAAAATTCTTGCAATTGAAATAAGATCATTAAAATTTTTGGCAAACTTGAAGCAAATGTAACAACAAACTTATTCTACCGGAATTAATTGTTAGAAAATAAATTTATTTTATCATATGATACATCAACAAACTTTTATGTTGTAATGTCAAATATCTAAATCTTTCACTGAAATTTTCTAAATTTATGTTCCTCCTGAATCGTGAAATTTATTTAACCTACATTCTCCGAGTCGTGTATGTGTAATATGAATCTAACAATTGGTGAAACTTAAAATCTGAATCAGTTTTGAAAAATAATATAGCTCAAAGTATGAATGATTGAACAAAGTGTTATAATTTTGAAGGTACTTATGTTTTTTTAAATCGTGGATTTTTGGCGGAATGTGTCACCTTATTGTATAACGGAATGTTTATCAAAATAATTCAAGCAAACGAGTTTTCGAGTAACTACCCTAATCAAGACGAGATGGCTATCTTCCAAAATCTTGACAAACGATAGTGATCGTGAAGGATCTTGCCAGGCGATAATTGTTTTTCAAGATGCTGCAAGATAAATGATACCTTGCAAGATCTTGCAAAACTATGACTAACTTGCAAGATCTTGCACAACGAATGGTTATTTTGCGAGATGTTTGGAAGTTAATTCTGGTCTAACTGTGCTCTTTATTGTTGCAATAGACGTTCATTATTGCTTATTTAGTGCAGAAATTTCCCAAAATGCACATTTGTGAATTTTAAAAGATAAAATAAAACAAAATTTACATCAGATATCTGTCTTTTTTCAAAGTACAACTCAGTCAACTGAGACTAAATTCTTGAGGATTCTTTGAGCAGTACAAACACTTATAGGGAGTTACTCAAAACCTTCGAACTGTTCAATTATTTTCTCTATTTTTTCCACAATTAGTCCTTGCAATTGTTTTTTTTTGGAAAAATTAAAGTAATTGTTATTAATGCTTGTTCTTATCTTTTATTTACACTTTTTCGCATTTCAAAATTCCTGTTTTGCAAGACAATTTATATTCCCTTTAATTTTTTTTCATGTTTTGTTTTGCGCAAAAGTGTAATTTGATGCTTTGTTGACTGTAAATTTTATCATTAAAAATGATGGAAAAATATTCTCTTTTCAGTCTGATCCTGTTCTATCATGTTCCAATAATTTGCATATTTCCAAGATATCTTGCAAGACTCTTGCAAGACGATGGATATCTTGCTGTGAAATCTTTCAAGACGATGCATCCACTTGCAAGATCTTGGAAGAGTCTGACAAGACACTGCAGGATGATCATCCAATTTTGGCTGTGGTAGAGAGTATAGTATTACTTTTCCACATCCACGCATAGAATTTTATTAAGATGAGTTAGACAACGTTATAAGTTTCAGCTGAACGGGAATGTCAAACAGGTGAAACTTCTGGTGAAGATGTCACGATTTTGCGACGATTATCAGCGCATTTCGTTCAATTTCCTTCAATAAATTTTAAAAAATTAAATCGCCAGCTTTGGCGTAGGGTTTCAACTTTCACTAAAATACTTTTCAAAATTTTTTACGTTCGTACTTTGAGCTGGTGTTCCTAAAACCATGAGCATCAGCAGTGGATTGAAGACTATTGTGCGAAACGTTTTTTGAGATTTCATTAAAGTTTCTTAAATACAAAACAATAAATAGCCTGTAATGAAAACGTTATAGTTTCCGAAAAATATTCGAATAAATGGTGATAAGTGCTGATGTGTGAATCGGTCCAGAAATCGGAAACAGCTTTGGAGCAATATGTATCAACATGTATTTGATATTTTGTTATTTTAACTTTAGCGAAGCACCGAATACCCGTCCATAATGTCAGTCGTGCATATTTTGGTTGGACAACTGACATTGGTTAGATTGGTTACACCAAGATCTCCCTAAGTTTTAGATTTGTTATTGCCTTTTTGTTATGAAGTGCTTTCTGTCATGCTGCAAAAACTATTAGCTCCTATTGCAGCGCTTCATAAAACACGGCTCAGAATGCTGTCCCCCATTTTGCTATCAATTGCATTCAAAGTGGTTAACAATGAGAGTCCACACTTTTGTTCTGAATTATAGGCAGCAGCTTTCAACTGGTGTGGTTGAACGTTCTATGGCCACGCTAAGCTCATCAAAAATTTCAATGACACATTTGTCGAGACCAATAATGTTGAACTCTTTTAGCAGTTTAATGTCTGTTTCGTCAATAGTATGGCAAAGCTGTACGCTTAACAGGAAGACATCTAAAGTATCACTTTGTGACTCTTATAACTAGATAGTGGTATTAAGTGGTTGTTGAATAATTATTCCGACTCATTTTAATGGGGAAAGAACTATGCTCAACTATTTTTTTTTGTTCAGTCAATTTTCGCCAATCGATATAATCATCGTTCATGGCTGTGAGTGGTATCATTAAAAAGCCTCTCAAGCGTAGAATTTCAAATGAAAACGATTTTGTTACGAGGAGATCCGGAGGTTTAAAACTTTGTGAACGTTAGCCTAACTTCCGTTGTTTGTTTCACAATTTTCGTAATTTTTTTCTTAAATTTTGATCAATTGTGCTAAAAATAAGATAAAATTGTTAAAAAATAGTCTCATTGGTTTTAAGTGTAAAGATAAAAGGCAGTTGCCGAATTGCTTGAACTAACTGTTTAGGCTAAATTTTCATCTTAACTCTTGAAAATTCAGCCTTTTTCTTTAAAAATTGCAGCAAACATGTCTAATTGGCCCACTTGGTCAAGTTTGACCGATGTGCAGATATTAAAACGGCTGAAAAAATCCTAGTTTACTCAGATATGTGCTAACAGAACCTTCCGTTTCTAAAAAATGTTTTCTCGAAATAACATTGCTGCGGTCCTTGGCTAAAATAAACCCATATTTATAAACAAAAATGTATAAATTGCTTTTGATGTATTAAGATTTTTTGCGGTTGCCAAAGAACGCTATTTTGTAGAACAATTGAATTTTTAACAGCCGCACAGCAATAGCAATGTCCGTTTTGGTCCCAGCGTTAATTTTTCCAATGAAAAATGATTCGGAGACAATAATGGACAATTCGAGTAAAAAGAGTTCCCTTTTATGTACAAACAAGGTCCTATGGATAAATATTGTGTTTTTTTGCGTGTAAATCTCCTGGTAATTATTGCACTGAGAAATCGTAAAATTTTAATGAATTTTGAGTTTTGCCAGAAGCTCATATTCTTTTTGTAGTCCTATGAATGGGTTTAAATAATGACAAATCTGAATCGGTGTCGATTGAGCTGATAAAGAAATTATCTAGTTCTTTCTGTTGATACATATTAGTTTTTTGGCAATATGACTCGATTATTATTGAAAAAAATCATCATTTGTTTTTGATATATGGATTTTTTGGTCAAATTAGCTAGTTCGGTAAAGTTTGTAACAACTTTGGGTTAATGAGGAAGCAGCCAGAACGAAATCAGTTCTGGTCTGGTTCTGGAATCTTACATTTTAAAAAGTTTTCGGATTGCAATGAAGCATTGTACACTTTTTTAAAAGTTTCAGCCATTTTGTATTTCTTTTAAATGTTAGTTATGCATCCGAATGATTTCAAATCAAACCTCATTGATTGACAGGTTAAACTTACGTTGAAAATGAGGCCAATAAACAGAGATGATAAATTTCAGCTCAGGCTTTTTTGCTTTCTCTTGAGTTTTTTTTGTTTCGCTGTCTTGTTTTCCGTTTCGACCATATGGCCTTACAATCGCTTCAAATCTGCTTTTTGTTAAATCTTTCGTGCAATTTCCACTGAACTGTTTCTGTGACGTCAGTTTTTGTTCTTAGTTGAGATAATTTTTTGTTCATTCGGTTGATTCAAGTTTTTGGCCACACATGACTCAACTCATTGTGACAAATGACTTCCTTGCTCTGAAATTGACTTTTCTATACTTTATTTCAAAGGTCAATTGAGTGCAAGTTGATCTGATTGTAGGTATTTGAGGGCAGTTATTGGAAGCAGCAATGAGTTCTGCCTGTGTTCGTTTATGATTTGTTGTCTTATCTCACTTATGTTCCCAATAAAGGTTTTCAAATAAATAACTCTTTTTTGAGATTTGCCACATTGCATACTATTTGTACCTTCTTCTAGCGTACTTTCTGCAAAGGAAAAAGTTTGTATTCTAGTTTAAGTGGTCTCTAATGTAGTCTTCTCTACGGTTGATTATAAAAATATTTGTTTATTAGGCAATGATTTTTTTGACAATTTCCAATTTTTGAGGTTCTCTTTTGCTGTTTGCTCCAATCATCTTGAAAAAGAAAAGCTATTGGCAAACCGTTTATCACCTTATTGGCTTTGGAAGAAGATGCAATTGATTATATTCAATATAATCAGATATTAGATTTTGCTTTTTGATGCTTTGACACCGTTTCCTTGCAAAAATGAATTGACTTTTTTTTGTATTTGTTCGTTTTGTTATTGTTTGACATTCCGATTAAAGACATTTCGCAAAAGCTTCTTCGGGTTGTTTAAATGAATCCATTTAATGATTTTAGTTGATGGCTAATGTCTTTTTTTTACTTTTACTATTCGGATTTTCTTATGTGTCTGTCCTTTTCAAAATACTTTTTGCAATTTTTCCATCCCAATTAAAAGCAAGTCTGTTTCAATAAAAATTCAAGTATTAAGAGGCCCCAATTGTATTCATACAAAGTCAGATGGATAAATATTTCGTTTTTCAATTAGATTTCATGTTTCTTATGGCTCGGACAATTTGTTTTCTTAAATTTATAATGACTTCTTGAGTTTACCAGCACATGAGGCTCTTTTGTAGTGTTTTGATTAGGTGTTAATAGTCAAAATTCTATCTCGGTCTCCAAAAAGCTATTAAATTAGTTATTTATTGCTTTCGGTTGATATTTAATGGTTTTTTGGTAACAAATCTCAAGAAGTATACAAAAATTTCATTTAATTTGATATATGGACTTTTTGGTCAATTTAGCTATTTCGATAACTTTAGAACATTTAGCCTTTTTATGCTTTAATGAAGAAGCAGTAAGAGCAAGATCAATTTTGGCCTGATCGTGGAATCTTATATTTTAAGAATCATCCGGATTGAAGTGGCGCGCTGTACACTTATTTTGAAATTTTTTTGCCTCTTTGTTCTTTAATGTTAGTTGAAGACCAAAAGGAATTCAAATCAATCCTCGTTTTTGACAGGTCAATTATACGTTCAAATTAAAGCCATTAAACATACATGATAATTTCAGCGAAAATAAAATTGTTTTTTTTTCTTTGGCTTCAACAACGTTTGCGTACTATCATTTCGCAATTTTTTCATCCCAATTAGATGGAATATGTGTTTTGGTTCTAAGTAATGCTTGCTGTTTGATTTTGTTGTTTCTTTTGCCTGCTACCCTCCTGAATGGCAGGTCTTATCGGCTCTCTGATGTTATATTATGTAATTCGTATAATTGTTTGAGCTTAAAGCGATTTTTTTCAATGGATACGCCAAATATTTTTGAACAAGAATTTTTGAAAGTTTTTTTGTCTCCTCCTCATTTGGTGGACAATTAGGTCAAAAACGTGGTTGAGCGGGGTCAGAACTTTATGTGCGAACGCACATTTCCACACATCCTCCTTATTGGTGACTTTGCTGAGCGTAGAAATATTTTGCAATTGGTCAGACTAGGCTTTAAATTCACCTGAATACAGCGATTTGTTTTGCAAAATAAGGTCGCTGTAGTATTGCTGTCTTTTTTGTATTTAGCGATTACATTTTAAAATTGTACTATGTTTTCAGCGCCACCCAAAATTGATGCCACCAACTGCTTGCAATTCAATATGACAAAGAGCGTCAGATTTTTAAAGAGCAACAGTCAAATAGCGTCAAAGAGCATTGATCAATCATTTTTTCCCGTAAAGCTTCACTATGGGGTAGATTGTTTACTGGCTTTGAGTGTACCTTGTTTCTTGTGAGATATTTATTTAGTGTACTTTGTTTCTGAGATATTTATTTAGTGTACTTTGTTTCTGAGATATTTATTTAGTGTACCTTGTTTCTTGTGGAAATTGTGTCCTCGGTTTTCCATGTTGTACTGGATTGTGGTTTTATAATTTTCTAATCAACCAACCTGTATCTAATCATCTAATCCAGTGTTCAACTTCAATTCAAATTGTGCGCCAAATTTCTAATTTTAGAAGACATTTTACTAATCGGGCAACTTAACCACACATGTTGAATTACACCTGAACACGAGCATTTGAACAAATATTGGAAAGGAGTAAAATCAATATTTTGTGAGATTATTTGCCATATTTCATTCACACTTGAACCTACCCTAAAATCGCGCCTACATGCAATTTAAGCCACCATCTTGCAATTTAACTCTCGCTGAAGGTGGGTTATTTTGTGCCTTATGAAACAAGAATTTAAAATGGAGTATCCTAAAAATTTATCGTTTATTCCTTTCTGTTTCACATTCAGCAAAATGTTTTGCTTTGTAATGCGGATTGCAAAGTTTAACAACTGGCAACAAAGCCATAAATCAAAATTAAAAGCCTCATTTCCTTTTGTTTACCTTCTCGAAAGGCGCACTTGTCAACAAGTAGGGTTACGGGTCATTAATCCGGCGTAAATGGAGCGTGAAAAAGTTGTGTGTTGTTTTCAGGTGGTGTTAAGAGCACAGAGGCTGAACGAAATCTGATTGCGTTTCTGTTTGAGAATTACACGAAAGAAGTGCGTCCAGTCGATAAACACAACGAGACACTTTGCCTCGAGTTTGGAATCGCCATTTCACAATTACATGAAGTGGTTAGTCAGTAGGTTTCTGATTCCTGTTCAAAGCGGCGGAGATTGGAAAGATGGATGAATGCATGCCCAATTGGTTAAATCTGTAATTTTGTTATTTTTATCGCTGTCAAGGCCTAAAGGCCTCATTTCACGTCGCATTAATTCAGTCGGCTTGAATCGGTCAGTCTTTCCTCGAATTTTTTCAAATTTAGAAAAAATTTAAAATTTAATAGCAGTTTCAAACACGAAGGCTTGGTAATGTCCTTTCGCACATTATATTCCGACCCCACTCATCCACATTTTTGGCTTAATTGTCTGCCAAATGAGAAGAGAGATATAAAACTGTAAAAGTAAACGTTGTTCAAAATAATTGATGTATGAAAAAAAAATTGCTTCCAACGCAAATCACTTAGTAAAAAAACTAATTAAGCTATTATTACTACTATGAGACAAGATAAACAACAAAAACGAACAGCAATAATAATAATAAATTTGGTTCCTGCGTAATCGCAGCGGAACAGCATTAGGCCTACAGTAGCCTGTTCTCAGCTGCCCTTTTTCTTATTATTCCCCACATTTCAGACTGTTCTTTTTATAAGCAGCATTGCTCTTTTTTTTGGTGACTTTGGCCACTTTTTTTTCCGTCTGAAACTTTCACGTGGTACCATCATTGGTCAGGCTATGGTTAACCTGAAGCTATGGTTAATATTAGCAAACATTATTTACTTCCGAAACTTGATGTCTATTTTTTTTGAAAAAAAAACATAATAGCAAAAACAAAATAGCGTCAAATCGAAATCTAAATTAAATAAATTAGTTTGTACTTCACAAGAAAAAACCTGGGATCAATCCTCATTGAGACTCCGTAACAACCACACAATAAAGAACAAAAACAAATAAATTCAAATAATGAAAACCATTAGATATCAACTGTATACTTTAAATTGTTTTATCTTCATTCATATCTTCATAGTCCTACGTCTACAAAAACAAGCGACAAATACAGACGAAAAACAGAAATTCTATTAAATTTTGCGAGAAAACGATGTCGAAGCCGGTGTCGGAGCATCATCTGTTAGGTAAAAAATACGATACTCAAATGCACCAATTCTTTGAACACAAATAATGTGATTTGTGACCCCTTCGTAATTGGTTTCTATCAAACGTATACACAAAAATCTGTTACTACATTATCCGAAATCACAGATTGCCAAAAGCACAAAAAAAGATTGCCAAAAGACATGGTTTGTATAAAATCTTAGTACGTACTCATCCAAGGATTAGTCCGAAACCTAAACATTTTGCAAAGTAATGGAAAAGGTAAAGTTTAAAAAAATCTTTTTCAGTGTCATCATATAAAATAATAATTTTTCCCCACTATGATCATATATGCCAACATTCATGATCTGCTAGGTTTCATGATGGGATCTTGTGTTTCATAAATCCTTTGATGAATTATTTGACCTCATCATGGGATCATATATGAAAACTCATTGAAAGATTCAGGGAACATGTATGATATGTTGGGTTCCATCGGTGCATTTTACTAAGAAATCCAGCACTGACTGTATGAAACCATGTATAATTCTTGTACGAAATCAGAGAAAATTCAACCTGAGAATCATTTAATTGTTGCTGTTATTTTCTGCCAAATTTCCCCGTGCATTTTCGGCCAAATGACTCCTCGCCCTATTAGCACTGTGAGACGCTTCTGTTTCAATAATTTATCTTGTTATAAAAATAATTTATGACAGTTGTACGATATATAAGGAATAGCAAATTGAGCAGAACCAAGCCAAGAAAATAGATAGAAGTAGAAGGTGGAGAGGGAGAGGGGAGGGCCGGGGGGGGGGGGGGGGGGGTGGGGTGGTATAATACGATGGCTCTTGAGATTCCTATTGTTAACACTACAACAATTCCTCACTGTGTATACAAGCACAATGGTGTGCGTCCTTTATTTACCCCTTTTGTATTTGTTCACACCCTACCACCACGCCAACATGTAAACACCTGGTTATAATGTTAGTTATAAACGCAGTTATGACATGGAGTTTACTAGGCGCAATCAACTAGACGTTTTGCATTTTAACATGTATTTGTTAAGATATATGAGCATGAAGTCAACTAAACTTGCTCGGAGGTCTTGTTTATTTGTTGAGCAGTAAATTTTAAGATATCTTGATCTAAGCTTAAGTGCAAATCCGAGCGATATGATTTTGTCGGGAGTTCTGGCAATAAAATGAAAAAAGCACTTTTACATGCCCGAGTTGAGGAGTTCATTGAACATTATGTAACAAATGCGTCGAAATGTGCTAATTTTCTTTCAGTTTGTCACAGTCACTAACCGATATGTTTAGTTTCTATCCTCTTCCCCTACGCCATTAGCCTCTATGCATCAGAACCCTATGCAACACGTCTTAACAACAAAATTTTTGAAAAAAAGAAAAAACTTTACCCGGATTACCGACCAAACAATTTTCTCTGACTTCATGCTAGGTCATATATAATTCTTAGTACTCATACTAGGTCATACATGATTTCTATGATTTATTAGTAGTCATACCATGATCACATATGATTTCTTGGAAATCACACAGGAATCACACAAAAAATTTGAAAAACTGTTTTGTAGTTTTAAGTTTCCTTAGAATTCGAAAAAAATTCTATACCATACAAGGTCATATATGGTTCATGAAACATAGACTGATGACAAAAAATAAAAATTCCCATAAAATGTATTCAAGCAAAGGTAATACATTAACTTTGGGTTTCAAACATACTTATAACATGAATTAGGCAAACTTTTTGAATGTTTTAAATAAATGAGCAGCAATAGGTATAAAATTTCTCAGAGAATATGGAAACTTTAGTCATGCAGATAGATTCGTTCATTAGCACCCAATTTTACAGGATGCCGGGTAATCACACAAGGAATAACTTTTTGAATATAAAAAATGTATGAAAAACTAAATTGAAGTAGTATAAAAGATGTGTGATTTTTGGTAATCATAAAAGGATTATATATGTTTTCATACTGCAACCGTAATAAGAAATCAAGTGAAGCCAGCTTGAAATCGTATATGGTCCCCGTATGAAATCCAAAAAAAAAATCCAACCGGGAAATTATTTAAAAAATGAAACATTAGAGAGTTCATGGCACCTCTACCCGGGTGCTGAATTGAACTCATTGAATTTAAAATGTGCCAAAGTATAGTTTTTTCTGGCTTCCAACGTGTCAGTTTTTGGGAAATATAATTCTTGTTTCTGGTTGGCTGTACACGCAAAATTTTGCTCCGTAAGTTTTCAAATTGAGATGTGTAAGTTACTTCAAGTATGCGCTTAAAAATACCTTCAAGCCCAAAAGAAGCACATATGTATTTCGCATTGGTACTAATCCAAAGTTTGGTTTTCATAAGTCCCAATCAAGTCAAAGGAGCCACTATGGAACAGCCTTTGTATGTGAAGCTTTATGAGCTGTTAAAATTACAATGCTGTCTATTTGACAGTCAGTAAGATTGGATTATGAGTCAAAATTATGGCTCACCTGCTTGTCGATACACGAACTTGACATTGGAATTGCGGGAAGTGAACCAAAGTGAAATTTTAAGAACCAATTTTTTTTACACATTTTGGGTTTTTGCTCAGTCAACTGCAGAAATCCTTTAAAAACGTAAAAACGTACAATTTGAGGTTTATGTTAAATTTCGAACGTTTTTAAATACTCATTCAAAAAATTTTCTATTTCTTATGGGTTTCATTCAGTAATTTTTCTATAAATATCCTTTAGCAGACGCCTTTAGAGACTGAAAAAAACTGCGAGGCAAAACTTTTGTTACCAATAGGAAAACAAATCTTGAAATGTAGAATATTTAATTTTTATTAAGTTACCTAGAGTGGCATTTACTTGCCGCATACCCAATACCTTCAGCGAAACTTAAAGGTTTGATGAGCTTTCCAGACATTCCAGAGTAGCCTCTTTTTTGTCTCTATGCCCCTGTTTTGGGCTCTTGCAGAGCCATATTAAAAAAATTAAACGTAGTAATCCATCAAGCACAAACAAAAAAGCAAAAACCGTCAGATATTTAGTATAACAGCCAGTTCACAATTCTCATTGCAAGCAACAAAAGAACTGTCTAGGAGAGCAAGAATCCTCTGTCTCTCTCTTTTCTTTCTGTAAGTGAAGTGGAATCTGTTTCTGAGTTTCTGTGTTGTATTTGTCAAATGAAGTCAACTCGTAAGCTACCAAAGTCCTGTGTGAGATTTTACACTAAAAGTTTAGACTCAACTTTTTTTAAAAAGCCATCACGCGCAGTCTCTTTCGATTGTTATTGCTAACAAAGGTAAAATTGATAAGTTTGCGAACTGTGCATTCAAGTGAATTTAAACATTTTTTGAACTTTTATTGGTTGTATTCAACCACGCTGGACAGGATTTATGTACAATTTCTTGAACAAATTCTCCACAAATGTAGAAACTGCATAACTCTCTCAGTAAATTTTGGTTGGGAAACAGACATATTCATTACACTTTAGGTGATTTGATAGCACATGTGACTTTTTTACACGTACTTTTTCTTCAGTTTGGAAGCTTGTAGCCAAAAGAAAGAGAGACCGAATAAAATTAAAGTTTCTTCTCTTTTGATTGGGTGGAAAAACACTGAACATCGATTAAACGTTTTCAGTTTCGTAAATTTTGCGCTGGAGAAAAGATTTTTGCTTTGGAGCATTTTCTTGACTGGAATTTATGTTTAACATAACAAATAGCAATTTTGTCAAAAAATAATTCAACAAAACTCTTTCTCTTACTTGCATTGAATTGAAACTTCACATTTTCAATTTATGGTTTTTTTTCGTTCGTGTAAGTCTTACTAATTGCAATAATCTTATGCGATAAAATTTTATGCTTAATTGATACATACACGACACACAAACGAAGTTGTTTTGATGACTTTAACCAAAGTTTTGTTTGCCCGCTCGCCATCACGAGTTTTTAATTGATTTTTTCATTAAATCTTCAATTTTCGGTCATTTCAGATCGCAAAATTAAAATTATTTAAGCTAATCCAAATATAAAGCTTTTAATCACATAAAGATGTCTCTAAAACCAGTTGTTGTCAAATCGGTGCTGAGCGTTATTTTTTTTCCAAGTTCAGCTCCATTATCTCCTTTTATTTTTAGTAGGTGCATGTTCATCTATTAACATGTTCACCTTTCCTGTCTTTCAAAACTTGGACGGAAACACGCGTCAATATCCATTAGGCCATTTTGTGGCAATCCTGGGCGTGGAAGGCGGGGGCTAATTTGAAATAGACGCGCTATATAGAGTATACATACACGTACAACATGTATGAAAATTCAATCATGTAGTGCAAACAAATCAATGCTTATGCATGTAGCTACAGAAAGCTTTGAGGTTAATAACGAATCAATGGGTTGTGGTACATAGAAGGTATAACAACCAATTTTATAATAACTAGTCAAGTTATAACGTTCATACCTGTTTTACAGCTCCTGCTATATCCGCTAATCCTTTAATAAACTTCAAAATTTTCTCAACGTGATATTTTGGCGCATTCTGACTTTCATAGCGTGAATTACCTGAGCTTACTCCACGTACATGCATTCAACTCAGCTGATTTTCTACAAGGAAAGGGCAAAAAGGAGCGGGTTGGGGACAAAGAGTGAGGGGAGGGGGATTGCTAGGGGATTGATTTTGGTTAGTAAAATGTGAGTAAGGGAATTAGTGTATGTTATGTGTTTTACCAATAACATCATTCTTTAATCTCTCCCAATGTTTGTCCAGATTAGCGAACAAAGTTCACTTGTTCACTTATTCACATGCCCGACCTGTGAATTTTGGGATACGAAAAACGTGCAAATGTGCATGCGTGTCATATAAACATAATTTTTGCCGCAGAAAGGGCACTTAAACAGTCAGATTTTGATACCACAGAGTATTATTGTAAAAATCCTAGAGATATTTGTGGCGGAAAAGTTGAGCTAAAAAACTGCACAATTTTAATACAATTTCAGCACAACCCTAGACGAGAAAAAAGTTTATCGTGCAAGATGTTCCAAGATAAACTTTTTTCTTGCACCATCATTGCAAGATAGTATTCTAGTCTGGATAGTATTTTAGTATTCTAGACGGGAGAACTCGATAGCGTGGACGCATATTTGAGTGTCCATTAATCGTTATAGTTCAGTAAAATTTTTTTGATTTCACAGCATGAAAAATTCTTTTCAATAGTAACGTGGGAGCTTTTATAAGTTTTTTTTATATTTTGGGAAGAAAAAAATTCGAAAAATGTAATTTTGTAACAAAATTGATGTTTTTAACTTTTAAGTTAAACAAGGATGCTCGGTAATGTGCGATTGCACATAAACTTCCGACCCCGCTCATCCACAATTTTGGCATAATTGTCCACCAAATGAGGAACAGATAGAAAACTCCAAAATTCAAGTATTTTTCAAACAAAATTGGTGTATGAACAAAAAGATAGCCTCCAAAGCAAATAACTCAGTGGAGTAAAAATGATGCATTAGATTCACGAGATATGGCAATATTCAGACAGCGAGTCAAGACGAACAGCAAAATCAAGCAATAGCAACAAAACATTAAATACGTTAAAAAAATTATGTCCGTTTTAAAAAACAAAACTCAATAACAAATGCAAAATAGTGTCAGATAAAACTGAAGCTAAGCAAAGAAACTTATAATTCACCAGAAAAAAATGGGACAAGTCCATGATAAGGTTTGATAATAATTACACAATAATGAACAAAAATAGTAAATTTGAAAAATTCGCTTTTTAAAAAAAAAAACAATTAGTTTCAAAGTAATGAAAACCATTAGAAATCAATTAAAAAGAACACAGTTTTACAGTTACCAATTGTTCTAAAGATGGGAGTTAAGAACCGTCGGTATTTAGTTTTTATTCGGTTACGAAAAGAACAACAAATAGACAACAAACAAGAAGTCAGTTAAATTTTGCCAGAAAACGCTTTCGAAGCCGTAAGCCATACTTTGACCCTCAAAAAATGTTCGGTCGCGACTTTCTTCATACACCGAAAATGTTTTATGTGACCCCTCGTTACTGAAAACAGGTAATAAGTAGACAAAAGAGAAAAAAAGGCAAAATTATCTAAAACTTGTTTTTTTTTTCGACAAAAAAATTATTTTCAAAGACATGAAAGCCATTATTTACAAAATGAAAAATTTAATAGGTTCGTTTATTCTTCCACAGGAAACGTTTGAGACCTGAAATTATCCAGAATATATCTGACGCCTACAAATAGAGCGTAAAATATGCCAAAAATCAAATTTAATTTACTTTTTTTTGAAATACCCGTGTCGAAGCCAGTGAAGTCACAACAAATAATTTAAAAACATTAGATTTTGTGACACTAAAAGCTATGACACCTTCTCTTGACAAAAATTTTGTTATTTTTGGCCTGTAATTGGCGAGACTAGGTAACAGACAGACAATAAAAGGAACAAAATTGCGAAGTTAAAAAGTGTTTTTTTTTTTATTTTGGAAAACAATTGTTTTCAATGTCATGAAAGCCATCAGCTATCTAATAATATCACAATATTCGCTCGTTTGTTTTTTTTGAACAGCCAATGCAATCGGGTCATTGTACAAGAAATTTCATACGACCAATAAGACAAAGTAAAATAGACAGTTAAAGACAACATTAAAAATTTCAATTAAATTCTTCGAGAATGTATTGTCGAAGCCCTTAAAACCAGAGTATATATCCTCAAGAATTTCAATATTGTCAATTTGTTTGGATTTGAACGCCAATAATGTGATATCTGAACTGTCAATAGCGTGATAATATGACAAAACTAGAACACGTGAAAAATGGCCAAATACCTTCAAAAAAGTGAAATCTAGTAGTATCAAAGCCAGAAAACGATAACTTAAGGTATAAAGACGCAATAAAGGTTCAATTTGATTTTAGTAGGAAGAAAAATCATTCTTTCATTGCTGAAACTAAGCTACAAGTTGATCAAGTTAAGAAAAAAATGGAGGCAAAGTTCAATAAGCCATTATTTGTTTGAAAATCAAATATTTTTAAAAGTCAAAATGACCATAAGTTTTCAAGTAATAAACTAGAAACAAAACTTTGGAGCTGATTAGAAAGCGAATTGACCTATCACTAGTGAGCTTTGATTTGAAATATTCTGTTTTTTAATGAATATATAAAAAAGATCCATTTTTTTAAATTGAAAAGACCGACTGATTACATTCCGAATTATTTTTAACAGTCCAAGATTGGTCCAAAACTAGCTCTGCTAATGCTGTTCATCTATTTAGAACACTTGAATTTCATAGATATAGATATTTTGTTATTTAAAAAATCAAGATAAATGCTGCGTTTTTGATAATCATGAAGCAAAGTTAGCACAAAACGGCAAAGTTTTAATTACGGAGCACTTTCAGCGGAAGTTGAAGTAAAAATAGCTACTTTTTGAGTCGACAAAGATAGTGGTAGTAGTGTTTGTCTAAAAATTTCATCAAAATGGACTAAAGAAGCTTATTTCGTGCTATTTTTGATGAAAAAGTCTGATTTTTGAAATATTTAGCCAGAATTTTTGACAAAAAAATTCAATAAAAATAGCCGACAATATTTTTTTTGCATTCAAAAATAAAATCAACAACACTTTCTTAAAAAATTATCTAATTTTAGTCAAAGATTCCGGAAAATGTGAACGAATAGGAAGTTATGGTTATTGCAGGTTTTATTTATTGAACTCGACCGGCAAGTATCTCAAATCCCCGATTGCTCAAAAATTCACCTTCGTATTCCTGAAGAATCAGTTTTCGTATTTAAACTGACCTTTGGAGGCAGGTGTAGTCGTCGTACCTCACTGGATTACAGATTAGGTACATTGCTCCATTGCTCTATGAGAGTGTCTTTGCAAGTGTACAAATATCTTGGTTCGTAATGTTCCTGCCAACCAATTAGCGATACTTGATGGTAAATAGTGCCAGGCAAAATTAACTGTGTGGTCTTCGCCAATAAGAAGAGTTTAGTAAATGGTTCCCAGCTCAGCCTTTCGCTCAGTGACAACAATATGCCAGTGATTTCATTTGAAATTAAAGTTATTGATTGAGAAGTCAGTTTTGTCCAGAAAGAAGGTGTAAATAGCAATAACCAAACATGTTAAATAAGTAATTTTGTCTACTGCAAGTTTTTTTGTTTGTTTTTATAAACAATCGCAGCGAGCGATAAAAAACGTTTGATAACTTTTGAGAAAAAATAAAGATGACATCCAATTAGCACTCAAAGAACTCAAACAGTGGCATAACACTGTTTCGTGTTTATGCCACTATGACTAAAGACTACTTTCGTGGTAGTGTCAGAGAATATCAGTACCACTTTATTACAATCTAATAGAATAACGCTACTAATTAATATTGTTCTAAGGGTGGCTTTTATAAATTTCTTAGAAAATATGTGATGATTTATGGTTTCGTGCGATGATTTGATCTTCATGAAATTATGTGTTTTTCATAGCTAAAATAGGAAAACAGTCAGTATAAGTCATTGTCTGGGAACCTGCAAACCAATAACAGTAAAAATTCACTTAATTATCAGCTGTTAAAACCAGAAAATACTAGGAAAATTAGCTATTTAAAGTTTCTCATTTCAGATTGTTTGACCAAAGGGTGCCGTGATTGAAATGTACCGTTTCAATTTTAGCTCAATGATTAGAACTAAGGCAGCTATTATATCGATTAAACTTATGTTTACATATATGTACATACATACATACATACATACATACACACAGACACAGACACAGACACAGACACAGACACAGACACACACACAGACACACACACACACACACACATATATATATATATATATATATATATATATATATATATATATATATATATATAAATGTAAACAAAACATTAATCAACATGAAAGCTGCCTTAATTGTACTCATCGAGGTATAAATTAAACGGTACATTTCAATCACGGCACCCTTTGGTCAGACAATCTGAAATGAAACGTTTTAAATAGCTAATTTTTCTAGTCGCTAGAAATTTCTTTTGTTTTTCATGTTAGTTCCTGCTTCAAATATTTGCCAAAACTTGGTATAGATGCCCTCGAATTGAAACATACTTATCGTAGGTTTTGTTTTTTTTCCAAAGAGTTGCTGCCCATTAATCTTTTTTGTCTGTTTCCTCTGGGATGTAATGCTCAAAATTTTTCACATGATTCAAAATTTGAATTTGTCTATAAAATCAAGACTTAGATTTGAAGACTGCTCAGACATCTGGAATTTTATCTCTGATTTTGTGTCTTGACATATAAAAAAGTGTCATGATAAGAGTGTTACCACAGTAAAACTACATATTTTAAATATTATGGTTCAGCGCTAAATTGCCATGCTACTATGATCTGATAGGTTTAAAATTTTGAATTCACTTAAGTTTGCCAGGTAGAGCAAGTTCTATATCAGAAGTATTGCAGGAGTTTTTATGTTGCTTCATAATTTTCCTTACAACCATATTGGAAGCTCATATATAAAGCTAAAAGTAGAACTCATAAAAATTGATATATATTTAGATCTTGTTTGAGCAAAATGATTAATTTTGCACTCAATATCTCGGCTTCTGTTTTTCACAAGTTAAATTTGAATTCATATTCACCGGCACCTTCTTATTAAAATGTCAATTCAGTTCACTATGCTCTAATATTAATCAAATTTGTTCGTTTTTCTTAAAAAGCTTTAATTGTTGATATACACTAAAATATATTATGGTTGCTAAAATGAGGATATTTTGACAATAAGGGTGATTAGCCAATCAAACCAAACAAAAAACGGGTTATTTCGAAGACATTCCAATATAGCACTTTTTGTGCTGTTGAAGTATGCTTCCTTTCATCAATAATCAAAAAAGTTTTCAGACATTGTATTGTTAAAACAAATCCAAAAGTAAAAATCAATGAAATGCAATTGTTTTGCTTCTCCATTCAAAATTCATCCGAGGGTCTCAATTTTGAGAAGGGCAAAAATGTTTTATCATAAGTTTCTCTGGCATAGTTAAAAATTTTGTCTTTTCTATTATGGACCGGTAGTTGATCTATATTCAAATTTACTTTAGTTGTAGTCGAAATTTGAGATCAGCAATAACCAATTTGCAAAGATGTTTAAATTAAAATTAGATATCAAAACAGTGGTTCCAATTTTTTAGAGGAACATTTTTTGAATTCATGCTGTTCAATTCAGAGCAAATAATTGGAAAAATAGCTAAAGGATATCCTTCTTCGGCTCAGAAAGGTGACGAGGACTGAAAAGAGAGTCAGAATAGCGAACAAAAACGTGGTAGGAAATGTTTAGTATGTTCGGTTTTCTGAGAAAGAAATCATCAGGATGCTTTACACGTAAGAAATGGTTGGAATATTTGGTTTCTTAGATTCGGATTGTTTGTTTTTTGAACGCAAGAAATGTTCAGTATAATTGGTTTTTAAACGTAAGAAGTCATTGTTTTCTAAATTTGGTATGTTTGGTTTGAAGTTTAGGAAATCGTTGGTTTTTTTTCTATACAAAAACTTAAGTTTTCTTATATTGTAGTCTAATATGATAGCAATGATTTCTGGACTAGGATAATAAAATTGTATGAACGTATTCAAAGTGAACATTTCGGGCAGCTTTGACATCTAATATAAATGGAAAAAATTCAACCTGTTACAATTATGCAAAAACGTGAGTGCTGTTTTTCTGTTGTTGCAATTTTTTAATCAGCAGAATAATTTTAGTTAAATGTTCTGTTTTACCAGAATTTTTTCGGAACATTTGAGACTTTTTAACTGTAACATTGTAGACTTAACTTTTCTTGTTCCATTTTCATTAGATATTTTGAATTCAAAAATCAGATTTAAAAATAAACGTTTTTGTACTGTAGTTTTACCTGCAGTCATCAAAAAAACTTTTTAAAAATTTTATATTGGAGGTTATGGCCTCAATAATCTCGCAACTTTTTTGATCGTGTTAGATCTTATAAGACGGCTTAATGCCTGCAGTATTCTGTCAATAGCCTACATGAGACAAATTGCCTCATTTGCTGTGATTAATAGGTTTGTAACTATTGTTTTCTAATGCAAAGTGAACACGACTGAGATCTTCAAGTTTTGTTATAGACTTGGTTGATTTGTGACACAGCCAAGGGAAAAACTATTCCCGTATTCCCAGAACAAGGTCGTTGAAGTATGAAGTATGAGCTGTATGACCCTAGTCTAGCGATCTCAATTTATGAAAAGATTTTAAAAGTCTAGATTGGGGGTTGGGGGTTATATTGACTATAAATACCGTTTCAGCATCACAGCTAAAAGTTTTTTACAGGCCATTTGGGTTCAATTCCATTAGTCGATGGCTAAACTAGGAATCAAGACAAAAATGACCATTATCTGACGCTCGAGACAAAAACGTGACATTATTCAAATTTGTGCTAAATAGTTGAAATTTGCGTTAAATTTTTAAAATTTATTGGGAACCGTGATTTGACAGATCAGACAGTGAGAAAATGTGCGATTACGATTTGAAAAAAAAGTTCTTAGAAGTCTGGTAAGTATTCTTAGAAGTAGTATTTTATACAATCAATTGTTACCTAGAGTGTAACAATGGTAAGCATTCGTGTAGCTAACGAAATACATTAACGTTTTTTTCCTAAATTGCATGTAACTAATTCTTGCGTTAGTATACTAGTCAAGCATCACTTAATGATTGCATTTTATCGCTATAGTTAATTACATGTATAAATAGTACAATTTTTATTTTAAACCCCTCAAAAAACTAGGTTCCAGTGGAATGAGAAAATGACATCAAAACCATATCATGCCGTTCTTATATTTAACGTGTTCATTCGAATTCAGTTTAAGCTTTTCATCGTATTTTGAGGCTATTTCAGGCTCCGTTTGGTTGGATATTTTTCAGCGTTTTGCATTAAAATTTGAGAGCTTGAAATTGATCTCCTTTTCCCCAGGGAAGAGTTAATTAGAGATGCCGTTATGTGAACATCTAAAGGGCACATTTCTAATTCAACACCTTTCTACCACCTATTTTTGGCGCACTTCTCAATAACCGTATTGATTTACAAACAAATGCACGCTAGTTAAAATGAATAAAGTAACACTTAAAGCTTTTTTTCTTACTTAAAACTATGTTTCAAAACCCAAAATTCCAAATTTTATAAAATAAGTTATGATCCTGTCATGATTGCACTTTTTTAAACAAAAAAATACTCATAACACTGCAGGGTTATACCTAAATTCAATTTGGCCTAATGTCGCAGAGTGGCTGACGCCAATTTACCTAAAATAGAAGACAATATCTTCCTTCTTTCATAATTGATTTGGGAAAAGCTGAATTTTCCAACGCAATGAATATATTCAGATCTGAAAAACCTGTTGTGTGAATAATATCACTTCACCATTTTCCTCGAAAAATTTGCCAAGTTTGCGAAAATCTAAGATATGTCAAGTTTTTTCAAGTTTTGAAATTTAGAAATCTAAGAAAGTTTCCCTTTTTTTAAATTAATGGAAATAATTAAAAGCAGTTACAGAGGCTTTGAAACTACAGTTATGGAGTTTTGTAATACGTCATGCTCAAAAAATATTTTTTTTCTCATCGGCATGCAATAATCCTATATTCCTGAATGCAGGATCAGGAACCTCTGTTTTATTAAACTTTGACAATATAAGCGTTAAAATTGGTCCTCAAACAACTCTAAAAGTATATCAATCTTAGCCTTTTCTTAGGACGCTAAGTTTCTTAGGACCCTAAGCTTCTTAGGACGCTTAATTTCTTAGGACGCTATATATAAATTTGTTTTGATGCCGAAGAAATGCATTTAATTTTGTTTTGACTAGTCTAAGGACGTTTCATATTTTTGATGCTTCTTAGATGCTTCGAATTTTGACCACAATAAGAGTAAATTCAATTTTGTGGTATTTGAAGATACTAGCGAAATCCAAAGTGTTGATTGCACACATTAAACATAGTGGATGCATAATTTTTACACCCCCAAATTCACGTGCCTTTTTACATTGCTCTATACTAAGCAATGGCACGTGCACTGTATCTGGCAATGCAAAACGTACTGAGATGGCATTAGTGGCAAAGATCCGGTGTTTCTTACCAAAGTGCCAGGTTCCTGCTGACAAATGTTTGTCAGAAAATGCTTTTAACCGTCATTTTATCTTTCAAGGTTGCATTCAAATGTAAGACGTCTTTCATCAAACACTTAATAATAATAATCTAGTTTCCTCATTGTTAAATAAATAACAATTTTTTTAATAAACCAATGAAATAAAATGCACCAAGGTGGACAGTAAATAAGCAAGTTCATGCTTTTGTGGGTACCGCCCGAACAGAGGGCAAAGAGAGTTTTGCCTCAACTAGATAAGACAGAGACAGAGGATGAAAGAAAGGCAAAAAGGGAAAAAATCGGAACTTTTTGACCGCTGAATTTGACAAAAATTTTACATCTTTTTCTTGCATATTCCTGCTCCTCCTTACAGCAGTATGCAATCATTTAGCCCCAAGAATCTATCAACGGAGACGGTTTCCCTCTAGGCAGGATATGCAAGGATCTAATGATAAAAAGCAAAATTATGCAAAAACAATCTCAACAATTTCAATATCCGTACAGTAGGACATTGTCCCTGAAGTAATGAACATAATGTTGTATTTGATTGTCGCAGGAAAAATTTAAATCATATAAGACCTATTGATGAATGAAGTTCAAAAGTGTTGCGCCCCTGGAAGCAACAGATTGCTTGGATAACTGCCTTTTCACTTTGGGAGTTGATATTAGTTGAACGCTTGACGAGGAGCTTAAATTCCTGGAAAATTGACGATGGCAAATGAGATTGTTCAGATATTCATCGTCAAGAAGATTGTTATACGATCTTAAAGCAAACTTAAGCAAATCATATATATAAATATTTTATAGTTTAATTAGAAACTTACGCATCGAATAGGTCAAACCAACCAACTTGGATATAGAGTAGTGTAAACTGTTAATACGAGACTTATACTTCAAGTTTTTATTAACTATGACTCCTACAAATTTCACACTCGATACTGAAAGAAGAGTATCAGAGTTGCAGAGTTGAGGTAACAATCGAAATGCTTTTTAAATAACATGACTTTAATCTTCTTATGTAATTTCCATCTACTTGTGTCATTTTCAGAGTATGAAATAGTCAAACACCTTGTAAAAATTCATTTAAGAACAATATCTACAGTTCTCAATTGAAAGAAGGTTATTTCAAAGCAAACAACGGTTAAATAGGAACCTGCGACCAATTTGATTGAAAATTTTGTCCTTCAGATGTAACTGTTCCAACCCTCAATTCTAATCGGTGGTTAAGAAATTGTTGTTAAACCAGTTTTTTTATTAAGTAAATTTTGGTTAATGAATTTCCTTTGCACAGAGATACAAAAATGGCATCATTGAAGAACACCTGAAAATGTGAATCGAATGCTGAAATGAGTTTTTCAATTTTCAACCAAAAAATATGAATTTTTTGGTTAAAAAAGTTCTATTAAAACTCAAATTATCCAAGTTATTGACTTGATCAGTTTTTATATTCATTTTTTTTAGCATTTTGTCAAATCGATAGAGCTTGAGCATAATTCTCATAATAAATAAGTTTGATTTCTAGAAAAAGTTTTCATGGCTTAATGTTTTCCTTATACTTCACATTTTACTTATTTTGCTTGCTCTACGATTATGTGCTTGAAATACGCTCCAATAGCCTTTAGATAAAAGAGAGAGAAAAGATTTTTTGAAATTCATAATGGAAATTTTTTATTTTAAAGTGGTGTAAAAAGAAAAAAGGTTCAAAATGGCAAACCAAAAATCACAAAAAAACTTAGAGTAAAACTGAAAAAAAAATCGTGAAAAATAGTTTTTTTCTGCTCTTTTTAGTAGGTATATTTCTGCTCCTTTTAGTTAATATAATAAAATCAGGTGAAGAATTTTGTGATTGCGTAAGCTCTTGATTGCGTCCGAAATTGGGATAGACCAGATCTCAAAAATTTTTTTGCGACCTCAGATAGTGACTTTGATCGAACAAACAAAGTAATTGGAACTCAATTTTGAAACAAACTTTCTAATTGAGAGCAATGAGAGCAAGACTCACTTCTGCATCCTCGTAATTAAAGATTTTGCTAGCTGTTAGTATTGGAAAATATAAATGACCGAATGCAATTTTCATGGGAAAATCGATACCATTAGGACTAGTCAATTTTAAAAGCTAATTTTGTCTAATTCATTCTTTAATCACACCTTCTTCGTTGGTTTTTATTGCGCTCCTCTGTTTTTTTAATTCAAATAATGATATTAAATGATGTATGATTTTAGAAATAATTTTTTGTATCTACTTCTGCCTCTTTCGCAACACTTTTGACAAATCGTTTTGACCTATCCAGTCTAGATTCATTTTTCCGTCAATCTGTTTAATCAAGATATAGACAGATGTCGCTCAGCAAAACAAATTGAACGGATTGGATCAATGTCGACATCAAAATCATAAAATAATTGGGATAAACTCATTGAGCCCATATTTAGATCCAAATTACTTAAACATTGTTTCAGTTTATCCTGAATTATCCTCTTTTACTGAATCTAATGATAATTGGTATCGAAAAATCAGTCAGTTCAACGCATACTTATGATTTTTATATAATAGATTTATTTTTTCTAACTTCCTTGCCTTGCAACTCACTAGAAAACTTCTTTGAACTCAAATAATTTCATTAATTTTGCTCCAATACAAAAGTAGCCATTCATTAATAGCAAACTTTGAACTTGGAAATTGGAAAGTATTTTCAGATAGTGTTTTTGGTGTTTTTCTTTTGAACTATATCAGTAACCACTTTTTGCGATCAAGCAGAAACTCTCTGCGTTTTTTGTTTCTACATGTAATTAATAATCGGCTTTTTTGATATTTGATTACGGATATTTGTTCATGCCGAACGACGTCGTCTATCTTCGAAAACTGAAGAGGCGGTGGCCGTGACGGTCTGTTTGAAGACTTTAAACATAACCAACATATCCAGAGGCGTATAAATCTCAACAGGGCCTTATATACACAGATCTGTTACAATATGACGAGTGAAGATCGCAGTTAGGAGTGAAATGGTGCCAACAGTATTCTTCTCTTTTGAACTGTGTTTTATAAATAGAAAAGGATCAAACCAACATTCTGTCCCAAACCAATCAAAGCTTTTATAACCCATAAACGTGAGAGAAACCATGCTGATATTTATATTAATATGTTTGTCTCGCTCCTCTTTCGCTTTCGGCCTTGAATTCTTTGCATGTTGCTGTTATCATACTGTTCAAATCTGTTAACGATTCTCGTGTGAATTGGACGCATGTATTGTTTTGGTTAACCATGATATCCTGTCTAGGAGCTAAAACCAAAATAGAATCTTTATTTTTCCTTGTAATCATGGTATCTGTTGTCAAAATGTTCATGTAATTTCGTTAAAAAAAGCATTCGCATTTTTGCAATGAAACAGTTTTACCAGTTCACAGGTCAAGGCGTCCAAACCGAAGTGACCTTTGATCAGACCATTTTCGTGCGTACTCATGTTCTCGGTGCACTCCAATTACACTGTCTGGAAAAGGCTTCGAGTGCACTTTTGTCTGGACAATGGTGTGGAACTTGTCTGATCAGAAGTTACTTCGGTCTGGGACAGTCTGATCAGAGACTGATTGCGAGCGCACACAAGTCTAATCAGAGGAACGTTTCAAACGCACTTTATTCTGATCAGACGCACTTTATTCAACGCACTTTATTCTGACGTTTCGAACGCACATTAGTCTAATTAGCTTCAATTGAGCTATTATTTGGTAACTCTACTAGGATCGCTTCTCTAGTCGCATACAAAACGTCAATCATAAGCACCTATTTTTAATCAAAGTGTTTCGCTAATCAAAGTTTGTTCTGGGACAGAGACTTTGGACCTGTTGACAAAATGATTTGTTTAAATGATTCTTTTGCTTATCTCAAGGGAACATTTAAAAACATCAAAAGCCTGGTGACTCGAATTCCCAAGCTCTAACTCAAATTCTTTAACTTTGACAACAAACTGGCCTGTATACTCGCCGCTTAAATGGGAGTATACAAAGAGAGTTTAACTTTAAAGTTCTAAAGACAAAAGGAATGGAATTAAAAATTTTATTATAAAAACAGTTAAGGCGGTACAATATGAATAATGAGTTAAGCAATATCGATATCATATGTTTACTTTATCAATCTATTGAGCAAGTGTGTGGTGACAATTGAAGAGAGGAATATCAGATGGCTAACTAAATTGGAATTGAAGTGAACAAATGGTTGAAGTGAACGATACTGAATAACTGGTTGATATAAAAACTAGCTTCCTATATATAGTCAGCAAAGTGGGAATTAATTTCCCATATTTCTAAAAGTGGGATAAAACATCCCATATTTAGTTTTTGGGATAAAGGTTCCCTTTTTATTTTTGGGATAAAAGTTCCCATTTTCTCATTTTCAGTACATCCAACCGGCGACTTAGCGGGTTTTGTTGTAACTAGCTGGATATACAAGGTTAGACATAAAAATTTAGATATAAAAATTTACAGACATGTTTAAAACAAAATTAAGAATAAGATGGTTTCTAGAATAAGAATAAGTTTCTAGTTTTAGTTTCCTTCAAGTTGATTTATTCTGTTTTGCAAAAATTTTATTCGGTTCATTAGATTCGCGTTCTTCTTCTTCTCTCGTAAGAAGTTTTGCTCCAGTCCCAGCGTGTTTGTGTCCCGCTCGTTATTGAGGTCTGCGGTTATGAACTGGTAGGGGACTGTTAAGTTCTGTCGGTCGAGGGATATATTCTTTAGTCGATATGTCTTTAATTTTGAGTTATAAGATTGGATCTTATAAATATTTCCCTCTGGTAGCACTCTGTATTGGAGGCCCCAGTCAAAGTTTGGGTGTCCTCTAAATTGCCTATTCCTCGTTCTTTCTTCGTTGAATTTCTGTTTTTCCAATCTCTGGCTCATGCTAAGGATTCGTGGCTGTATAGGGCAAATTGTAGCTGTGGGTTTCATGTGGGTGGCTGTCGGAGCAATCGTAACTTCTGTTAAATCCAATTTTTTTTCTCCTCTCCCGGTATTGATAGTGTGAATACTCTTCCCTGGTGTAGTTCGTACTGGTTGTTGTTCTGGTGGTTCCTGTTGCTGGCCCATCAGTTCCTCGAAGGTATCGGGGAGAATGAAGTCGTCTATATCCGGCATGTCGTCGTCACCTTCGTATCCTAAATTCTAAAAATAGAAACAACATAAGTGTGTATTATGGATAAGATAGTTATTTTCTATATATATATATATATATATATATATAACAAACTAATTATTTGTGTTTTTATTTATAGTCGTTTATATCTTTTAAAGTCATTATTGCTTTTAGACGGAAGAAATTGGATTATCTCCATTTTCTTCTATTGCAACATTGTTTTCATGTCTCTCATTTCTAATTGCACTATATAATGGGTGCGGAATATGTGGATATAGATTAAAGTGTGTTTCTTTCATTTCAGTTACTAAATGTTCAGCATCATCTGGCTGTTTCTCATTGGTTGTCTCATTTTTAAAGATAGAAGTCATAATAGAAGTGAACAGAATATTGTAAGTGGCAAATAAGATGATTTTGCCAAAATTAACAGAAGCTCCTGTTATTTTATGTTTTTGTAAGGCTTTTACAATTGTTACAACAATTTGAATAATAAATTTCAAGAAAAGAAAAGCGGCAAAATAAATTCCACATTGCTCTAAGATAAATTGTGTATAACCGAACATTTCTATATAGCGGTTATCAAAGAAATTAGGAGAAATAAAAGAGTCTAAGTAGACTGTTCTCATTGAATAGTTAAGATAAGTTCTATCCTCACTTTTAAAATTATCTTGAGAAACAACAAGTTCTTTAAAGAAAGTTTGTATAGCATCTTTCATTTCGTTATTGAATTTAATTCCGCGCCAAAATTTCTTTAATTCTTGATCAGTAAATAAATATATTTCATCACTATCCTGGAATTTGTATTTAGTTAATCTTTGTGGAGCAATATTAGGCTCAAAAACAGAGGGTCCTTTGACTCTAGTTATACCCGGTGTTAATTCAACCCAGGAGTTATCATCCTCAATATCTAATTGAAATAAATTATCGTGTTTATCTACACATGATCGTTCTTCAGCACTAGTGTATGTCTTTCTAGTAATTGGATCAACGAAATGTATTTTATTTTGATACATTATTGGAATTCTATTATAACATTTCTCCATAATTTGTAAGGGTGAGAAATACTGTGGGCAATGATATAGCCATGCAACAATATCATTTGTCTCTAAGAACATTGAGCGATTATTTGTTAGTAAGAATCCAGCCATACGTGGATTACTATGCGAATAGACTAAATTTGTTCTCTTTATAGCACGTTCTAACTCACAATCGGTTTTTATCATTTGTAAATCTAAAAGCTGTAGTCTTCTTATATTAGTATATTCGTAATAGTCAAATTTCGTTCCCATATGGGCTTCATAATTTATTCCTGAGTGCAGATCAATATTTGGCTCTCCATTTGTATATGAAGTTCGTTTTACGAGCAATTTGCCTCTTGTGCTATTTACATAAGTATTTTTTACAACATTTGAAATTGGTTTTTTTGCCTTTCCTGTATCCATATCGAATCCTCCTTCATAATGTATATATAATGAGCTATAAGGAGTAGGATAAACTATTTTGTTTGAGTCGCAAATTGATTGTGGATTATTATAAATCTGAAAAATGAAAGTATTTCGTGGCCCTTTAAATGGTTGCGCACGTCTAATAACAGCTTCTGTTGATTCAGGTTCAGTTTCATATTCTCTTACTATATAATATTTTCTATCTATTTGTATCATTTTTACTGGAGCTGTGTGTAATTCTTCTATTATACAATTTTCTCTATTTTCCCATGTATATGCATAAGGATCAGTTGATCCACTGTCACAGCCATTTTTGTTTAGGCTACAAGGCAGAGGAATATTATAGTGGTTATTTACCGTTCCATCTTCTAAATTTACTAGTAATTTAATATCTTGCATATATGTCTCGTAAGTATCGTGGTAGATCCATCCTGTTTCTGTGCACTCATTACTGTATTTATCACTAACGTCGCCCTTATTTATAACTGTTTGTTTCTTTACATTTTTTGTAAATGGAACTTTGTTGGTGTTAATAGTCGCGGAGCCTGTTTTCTTAGCTTCGAGACATTGCTCGGCTGTTAATTTAATATCTGAGCTAATAGTTGCTTGTGTAGCGGATAAACCACTATCGTCAAAAGTATCACAATACCACTTTAGGCGTTGATGTGTAGCTTTACACATAGTTGCTTCTAATTTAGTCTTATAATTGCGCTGCATAATAGTAGCAGTTGCCTCACTTACTTTTATTTTTTCAGTATCGATATCGCATGGAGCTATTTTATTTAATGAGTACATTTTATTAGAATCTATTTTAGAACAATCAAAGTGTCCTACTTTTACTTTCTTTAGAGTATTTTTAAATTCGGAGTCTGCGTTTGCTCCATTTATTGAAAGTAGTGTGGAAATTATTAGAGGTACAATTACAGATACTCTCATATTGAAAGAGTAGAAGTTTGAACAAAGAAGAATTATAAATTTACTTACTTCAATTATTTCGTCCAACACTTCTGGATCGGGCTCGGGGAACTGAAAGCTGGTTAGCTCAACTGTTTCTTGTTCTGAATTCATCTTAATATTCAATTATGTTAGTGAAGGTATGAATGCTTGAAGGGATTTTAAATTCGAAGTTGAATTTTAAGGCAGCGAATAGACTTGATGTGTCTTTCACTAGAAAAGTCTCTGTGGTTAAATCGGAAAAGAGGAAAGTAGCGTAAATAACGCTTAAGTCGTTAGCAGGAAAGAAAGTGGATTTCAATTTGGCTAGTTTGCCGTTGATTCTAATAAGCATTTAATCGTTGACAGAGAGAGATGAAGAAGGAAGAATGATTGTTGGCGTTTTTGCTTCCCTATTTATAGTGTAGAAAATGGGCTGTTTCATCTCACTTTTAGAAATATGTCTCAAATATTCCCATTTTTAGTGACGGTTTCTGTCTTTTTATTGGCTGGGAAGATATTCCCATTTTTTAGACCAGTTTGTGCAATTTCATTGGTTTTCATAGTTTGGGAATGTTTATCCCATTTTTCTATTCAAGTTTTCATTTCTTATTGGTTTTTAGAGTTGGAGTTTCTATTCTCCTTTTATTTATAAATGATAGAATTTGATTGGCTAATAATAAAATCTTTTTGTTCTGTGTATTTAAATTTTTATTTCTTTTTATCCTTTAAAGCGTCCCATGGAATAGGATCATTAAATAACTTTGTAGCAACTGCTTGTCTACCAGACCTTCTGGGTTCAGTAGGATATAATTTTTCATTTATTGATTTATTAGCTAGTGGGGTTGTAGGTTGTGTAGTAATGACTTGTGAACTACTCTGAAAGTTAAAGGGACTTATATCATGTGCTAATGGTTGGGGGGAATGAGGTGTTTGTGGATAACTAAGAGGTCCTCTTGGATATGGGGTAGATATATGCTGTGGCCTAAATGACTTACTAGGCGAAGTAACTTGCTGTTGTGTGTTAAATAATGTTCGGAGTCCTAATGTGTCAATGCCTGAATCAATCGGAGGGTTATTACTACTACATCTAGTAGTAGTATTAGTAGAAGTAGTAGTAGTGGGTCTACTATTTGGGAGTTGTGGCGGCGTTTCAACATTGTTGAATACTGGCCAAGGCATATAGTGCATAAAATTACTAGGTTGGGTAGTATTAAATTTGTTTATGTAATGCCTGTTATAGTTATCATAGAATTGTTCGGGTTCAGCATATACAGTAGTATAATCGGCAATTAAGGGTTGTATTTCTCTTTCCTTCGGAAAATATTCTACTATATGGTTTCTATGCACTACTCTTTTTTGTTGCGTCTCGTCTCCTTGTATTTCATATGTTGTATTAGTTATATGTTTTGTAACAGTGTATGGACCGGACCGAAGTGATTGTAGCTTCTTAGATATAAGCAAGCTCTTAGAATGATTTTCTAGTAGGACTTTGCTTCCAATGCTGATTGGTCGTCCGAGCTTAAATCTATTCCTATATTCATGGGCTTTATTTGTAACTTGACGACAACGAGTATAAGTATTGCAATATATGTTCTTAAAATCTGTTTCGCGTTGTAGTACAGTATTGGATAATCTATTTTGTAGTAGATTATCTACCTTTTCGTTTTTACACGAATTTTTACAATGTGTATGCGACGGCAAGTCCTGACAATATTGAGATATACAATTCTTCTTATTATCCCGCAGCAATCCTAGTCTAAGTGAAATAGGTATTTGTGGCTTTATTCCAAATATAATCTCGTACGGCGTATAACCAGTACTATAATTCACTGCTGTATTATGCGCAAATGCAAATTTGTCAACAAATTTTGCCCAATTGTTTCCAGTAGTATTTAGAAAGTGTCTAAGATAGTTTGTAAGGTGCTTATTTTGAATTTCTACTTTCCCGTTAGTCCAAGGGGAATATGCTGTTCGTGGCCTCAGTGTAATTCCAAGCTCAAAAGTCCAGTTTACAAAATCACTACTCATAAAAGCAGTACCGTTATCATGTACTATGTGCTGAGGTATTCCGAAGATAGTTATAAATTTCTCCATTTGTTTTATAGTCTCGTCAGAAGTAGCGGACTTAACAGCATATACTTGTACATATCTAGAGAATGAATCTACAACTACAAGACAGTAGTGTTTGCCATTACTAGAAGGCCGAAAAGGTCCTTTATGGTCTATATGTATAGTGTGGAAGGGAGTTGTCTCCAATTCGCCCCATTGTTGTAAGGGTGCTTCGTTTAAATCGTGTCTTTTACTTTTATTCTTTTGACAATCTAAACAATCGTGGATTAACATAGTAACCCATTTGTACATTCCGGGCCAGTAAAAGAATCTGGATATATTGTTTAATGTACTAGCATCGCCACGGTGGCCACTCATAGGGTTACTATGTGCTAGCTCGAAGCACTTTAGAAACAGTGAGATAGGAATACATATCTTTAGTTCGAACGAACCATTCTCATTAGGTTTATTGTAACATAGTAGTTTATAACTCTCATCTAGTAGTAGTAACTTATATATACTCTTGTAAGCCTTTAATGCTTTACATTGTCGAGTCATATAGTAGTGTTCAGGTTCTTTGCCTGATTCTATCCATTTCCGTACTATATGTAATACAGGGTCTTTATTTTGTTCTTGTAGTATAGTGTCAATATCTAGTTGTGCCTTTTTAGCAAATTCAGTTAACTTCGTTAGCAAATCAGAGCAATCTGATTTGACATTCTCATTATGTAGTGCTGTTGACTCTATAATAGTATAATGCTTTGTACGCTCTTTGTAGATTTCTTTTGCCTTCTCTAGTGCATGTATTAATGTTGGATCGACTAAATTATCTATAACATCACTAAATTCGTCGTCATTATATCCTGAGTCGTCCAATTCTACATAGTTTACTTCTTCTTGTATTTCACTATATGTATTATCCGATTGTTTACTATCTGTGAGCTTAACTATTTGATTTATATTTTTGCCAAATTTGAAATAGTCGGCTATATTATGTATAGCATTACAAGAGTCTGTAAATCCTTCGGGTGCGTCAGAAATACTAAAATCATTATCCGATATATTCATTACTTTTCTTGTTCCACCTTGTACTTGTGCTAGTATAGGATAAGAATCGTTAGACGAGTTTGTTTTATCCTCTTTGTGCAATACAGAGTAAGAGACTGGCTTTAAATCCGAAGTGTAGAAATTTATATCCTTAGGTATTGTTTTATGTTCAATCTGAAATTTCTTCGCTTCCTCTATTGGGACTTGTCGACTCAGTAAATCAGGAAATGCTAAGTTCTTGCCTTCGGTGTATATAATTTTTAAGTTCTGGAATTTAGTTAGGACGACTTGATATTTGAAAAATCTGTGCGAAAGTTGTCCGCGCCTAGACCATAAAAATAGTATTGGCCTGTGATCGCAAAAGAGGTATATGGGAAATGGCGATCCTATTAAATAGAATTCATACGTTTGTAGTGCGGATATAATTCCGCATAATTCTCTATGCTGTGGGGACATTTTCTGTTCAGCTTTGTCGAATACTCTAGAGTTCGCTGATACAATTCTTTTTCTATCAGGAAATTGTTGTATAAGTATACAACCAGTGCCTAAGTTAGACGAGTCAGCATGTATATGAAATGGGTAGTTCGCATTTGGAATTGCTAGTGATATATCATGTACGAACTTTTCTTTTAGTATATTGAATACTTTCTCGTGTTCTTCTTCCCATTTGAAATTTACATCGCCTCTTGTTAAATCGTACAAAGGCTTAGCATCTATATGAAAATTTATCACATAGTTCGAGTAGAATCCCATTGCTCCTAATACGCTAAGAACGTCAGTTTTTGATTCGGGAGTCTTTAAGTTTCTAATGTCGTCAATACGCGATATAACTGGAGAAAGTGTATTTTCTGATATAACGTGTCCGAGAAATTTTACTTTTCGTAAGAAGAACATTGTTTTATCCGGTGCGGCTTTTAAGTTAGCCTTTCTTAATAGAGCATGATATTCTTTTATTATATTGAACATTTCCTCTTTAGTATTAGATTGTAGTAGTGTATCGTCAATATATGTAATAGCCTTCTTTTCTTTTATAAGAGGTCCGAATGCATTACGCATTAATTTACTAAAGAAATTGGGTAGTGGTTTTAATCCGTAGAAGCCGACTTGATAAGTATATTGTCTTCCTCCTATTATAAATCCTGTTAACTTTTGTGTTTCGGGCGTTAGCGGCACTTGATGATAAGCACAAGAAAGATCGCTGCTTGTAAAATATGATCCATTTACTCGGGTTATTAGAACTTGTAGTGGTTCTAACGGCCAACTTGAATTACTTGTGTCAGTAATAGAGTTTAGATAGCGAGCATCTATTACTAGTTTGACGTAATCCTTCTTGGGAAGGATTATGATTGGGTTAACGAACCAGCTATTCATATCGTCATGCTCATCTAGTTCTCTTATAATGCCTGCTTGTATTAACTCGTCCATCAGTAATTCGAGTTTATCCCTTAAATGGAAGGGTACTTTACTAGGTCTTTGCTTTTTGAATTCTGCATTTTTTATTAGGGGTATATTAAATTGTTGTTTAGTACGGCCAATGTCATATTTATGATGTGAATATACATCGTTGTCTGTAAGCAGTATATCTGCAAGTCGAAAGAATTCGTTCTCAGTCAAGTCGGTTTGTGTAAAATCGAATTTTTGTAGGAATTCCGTTTTATTGAAGTGAGTATTTTGTCCAGCATGTACACTTGTAGTAAATTTATCTATTAATTCTTTTACTTGATATTTTGAGCGGAATATTGGAAATTGTTCTCTTGATTTGGGTTGGCATATCCTTTTTGCCTCTTTAGAAAAGTCAGTGGCAATATCATCCTCGCTTTTACGTTTCTCTACTAGTTCTCCTGCGGATAGCTCCATTATTTCGGCGATATGCTCGTCAGTGAGAGGACGATTTTCTATATTGTTTATTAACTGTAATTCTTTGCCGCTAATGTATACATAAATAGTTATTCCCGTGTGCTTAAAGTGTTCTTCTAGTTCTTTAGCTATTCTTTTCCACAATCTGGGGTCTCCGCCACATGCTATCTTAGGCATAGCAATACATCTTATTCCGTCAAGCATAAGTGTCTTTTGTAGTTCACAAAATACTGAACAAGTTTTACTTGCTTCGTATGGGGGAGAGTTATAATATTCCTTCATTACAAGACTATATATAATTTGCTGACTATACTCATCTTGAAAATATATTAGTTCGTGGTCTACCTTATTCTCCGATCCTATACTTTTAAAGTATTGTAGAATATTCCTCTTTAAGTTGGGGTATCTTTTAATAAGGGAGGCAGTAAAGCCTTTGTCTAATACTAAGTCTCTAGATATAGTATGGATAATAGGCATATTGGCGTCGAATATCGAATGTTCGTCAAAGTTAATATACCTAATACACTCAGCAGTTAGGTCAGTGGATTCGGATATAGTATTTGTAGTTGTATTTAGCATAAAACAACTATCAAGCTCTTCGCATTTATTTATAACAGAATAAGTAAATTCGTTACAGTCACGAATACTGTATTTTTGTGTATTGTTTGTAATATCACATATAGTAAATCCAATTATCCTTTTATTTAGTGTAACTTGATGATTTTTGTGGTTTTCGATGAGCAGGGGAATTTGTTTTTCGTTCTTAGTACAAATAGTATTTATAAAGCACAACTCGGTTTTTACTGTAGTCCTATTAGGTACAAAAGAAGTGCCTTTCGGAAATATATCTTGCTCACTACACTTGTGCTTGTAGAGAAATGTAGACTTAGGTGGGATATATAGAGGCTGGTGTATTATCACTGCGTTCAATTTAGAGACTTGGGGATATTCCTTTTCATTATTTAGCGAGCCATAACTAAGAACTCCTTTATCACTAGTCTTCAGTTCTACTGCCGGAATATCAAAGTATAATGCTTTAAGAAATGTATGACAAAAATCTACTCCTAATAAATTAGAAGTTTTCTCCTCAGTAACCCATACTCTATGATTTGCTTTATATTTCCCGTCTGTATCAAAGTATGAAGTTAGTATAGTGTAGCCTATCATGCGTATTTCGGAACCGTTATAGGTTCTTGTTTTATTGCCTGAAGTCTGGATATTTATTTGTTGCCCCAATTGGTTAAGCTCAAGAAATGTTGGGTAATTTATTATAGTGCAAGTTGATCCTGGGTCGATCATGAATTCTATTTCTAAGCCACTATGTTTTTTATTGTCTCCGGTAGCAAAGTGATATAAGTTCAAGAAAATTCGGGCTTTCGGATTTGATGTGATATTCTTATTTTTCGGAGACCGTATTAGTTTAAAGGAAATAAATCTGAGATAGCGTCACAATAGTCAACATTGTTTTCTTCTTGTTGAATCCAACGAACGTTGTTTTCATTTTGCGTATTATATGACTTTGTCTCTTGTTGTAAAGTAGGCCTTGTATTACTATGGGCTTGATTTCTATTGAATTGGCTGTTTTCACGCTCATAAAATTGTTTAGCAGCATATTCATTTTGCCGAAATGAATTTTCTCGGGGAAATCTTTGGTCATATTGCTTATTTTGGTTAAATCTATTGCTGTACTTGTAGCCGTTCTGGTTATTATAGAAAGAATTCGGGTTTTGAGCTCGGTTGTTATAACTATTATTTCTACTATTATATTGGTTGTTATTCCAAGCACCTCGTCTGTAGTTATTACTAAATGTAGGCTTGGTCTCTTTTTGTTCTAATAATTCTTTTCTTATCTTTTGTACTTCGTCGTCTAACTTCTTTTTGTTACAGGTAGAAATAGAGTGTCCGTGGTTTCTACAATACTCACAGAACCTAGTATTATTGGCTCGTCCTTTTATATTCGGGTCTCTATTGAAGTTGCTTGTATTTTGTATAGCACTTACTTCATTACTTTTTATTAAGCTTGTAAGTTCCTTAATTTGTGTCTCTAAGGACGATATTTTGTCTGAAGGTTGTTTAGCCGAATTCTCATTAATAACTATACAAGTTAAATCTTGTGTTATCAGATGTTCTTTTAAATCGTCCCAACTTTCGTTAGGTTTCTTAATACGCCGTTCATGTGCTTTTCGCTTTAATGAGGGGGGTTGCAGTCCCCTTATAGCAAAATCAATATATTTCTGTTCTCTTTGTCTGGATTGTATTACTGCTTCTTGCGCTCGATCAGCGTTAGCTACATTTGTTAAGTCTTCTGGCCAACCTTTATCAACCGCGTGCTTGACTCTATGAAAATAATTTTTTATTAATTCACCTTCTTGTCTAGAAGCATTTTCTACCTCTAATCTATGCTTAAATTTATCACGACCGTCAGTAAATCTATCAAGAAAATCGTTTTTAATATCATTTAAGACTTTAGCCTCATCGATAGTATTAAACCATTCTAAGGCTGTATCGGTTAAAAGGGACCCAAATAGAGATCTCTGTCTATTTTCATAACTCTTTTTCTTATCAGGATCAGTAGGAACAACTCCTAACGAAAATTTTACTTTTTGATCAACAGAATTCCAAAAGTCAAGAGCACTCTGACTGGGATCGTTACCTGAAAAAGTAGTTAAAGATACATTACTCAGAGAAATAGGAGCATCAGCCATTTTTATTTAAAATACTTGGACGTTTGCCAAGTCTTTATTTTATCTAAGATAAATTAAGTGTTTCTGTAAGTACCAGAGACAACTTTAGATAGTCTAAGAATTACGTCCTCTGGGTACAATTTATTTTTATTTGAGAACTTAGAAATTTTTCTAAGTCTTTTATTAAAGTCAGATAACTGACGAAAGATAGAAAATTTTAGTAATAGCTGATACAATTTTAACATATGATTTAAAACAAAGTGTTAAGTTCGACTTATTTAAGTCAGAACATAGAAATGAGACAACTTGGAAACTTTTCCTAAGTTTTTTGCCTCGCAGCAATTTTTATTTAAGTTAAAGATTAAAGTTAGAGTCTTTAGAACATAGAATTTACTAACCTTGAGTGAGCCTCACTGGTCGCACCAATTTATACTCGCCGCTTAAATGGGAGTATACAAAGAGAGTTTAACTTTAAAGTTCTAAAGACAAAAGGAATGGAATTAAAAATTTTATTATAAAAACAGTTAAGGCGGTACAATATGAATAATGAGTTAAGCAATATCGATATCATATGTTTACTTTATCAATCTATTGAGCAAGTGTGTGGTGACAATTGAAGAGAGGAATATCAGATGGCTAACTAAATTGGAATTGAAGTGAACAAATGGTTGAAGTGAACGATACTGAATAACTGGTTGATATAAAAACTAGCTTCCTATATATAGTCAGCAAAGTGGGAATTAATTTCCCATATTTCTAAAGGTGGGATAAAACATCCCATATTTAGTTTTTGGGATAAAGGTTCCCATTTTCTTTTTGGGATAAAAGTTCCCATTTTCTCATTTTCAGTACACCTGTGCTTTGAATGATTGAACAAACAAGGCTGAAACAATGTACCAATGCATTTGTGTAATTTAATATCGTTTAATTGCCCGACTTGAGTCACAGCGCACTTCAGCGCTGAACCCGCACATTGCAAGAGTAAAAACTTAATTCAGTTCTGAAACATTTCATCTCTAGAAACTGTTAAGTTTCTTTATATGCAGTTTTGTTTTTATTATGATTATATTTAGGTCATAAATATCCTGCGGGCTAAAAATATCCTTTATAGTCTGGAAATTACTCAAGTGCTGAAGTTAAGTCTGAGCAGCATAATGTCATACCTTTATTGCCTACAACTGATAACTACTACTGTAGTTTTCACGTTCTTTATTTTTGAGCTAGATTGTAGGTAATTACCACAAAGCTCATTTAGGTTAGTGGTTACGACTTGATACAAAAATTAAACGTTACAAGTACTCAGTCGGAAGTTCGAATTGCGTTAAAGCAAATCTTGCTGGCGGGAGTTAAGCTGAATATACCATCATTCTTGCAGTTACGACTTTTGGACAAAACCAAGTGGGGTTTGTGTTAAATATTCACAAGGTAGTTTATTTATTTAGCGCTCACATGTTTTTTAGTAATTCAAAATTAAATGCTACAAAAAATTGACATTATGCTACTCAGATTGAATTCAGCAACTCAATAATTTTTGGTGTAAACTCAATGACTTTAATGAACTCATTATAATGGAAACTGTGCACATAAAACATAATTTACCATTGATATTTCATTATCAGAACTGAGCTTTTAGTGTACAATCAGATCTACTGGATCATTGCTGAAATGCTATTAGTTTTGAGATAGCAATCCAAAATTGGTTTAAATGTTTTTTTTTCGAACTTAAGTTATAGCAGCAAAAGTTATTTTCAAGCGAAATTGCAGTTTCAAGTATCTATATTAAAAAGAATTTTTGAAAGAATTCAAGGGAAGTGCAAGTCGCTGCAAAATAGTTTCAGCGGTTCGCTAATCAACAAATATATATAATGCTCTAAGTTGTAGACAGTAAAAGAAAACATTATTATAGAAACTTTTTGATATATATTGTGCTGTTGCTGCTGCTGCACTAAATGAAAACTTTATTTCTAGAGCCGTTAAATATATATCACACAATAATATGTAATTATGCAAAGATCTTGCGTTGTAAGCTTCCAATCTTATAAAGCCGTTCGAATTCAAAATAGATCTTTTGTAAGATCATTTTGAACAGATAATAAGATTTGCGTTGACAGTCGCAAGTTTTATTATGAGATTTAAGATTGATGTATAGAAAATCTTGATTATTTTTTTAAGTCAATTTCTTAATAATTGTTACTATTTTAATTATTTTAAATTGTTCCAATAATTAGAAAAATGTTGCGTGAAATTGTTCAATTATTTTAATTCATTTTTTAAATTGCCCATTGCTCGCCTCAGTGGGAAGGCCTTGGCTTAACAAAATTATTCTTTCTAATGTGATTGCACTATTTCTAATCATGTTTCCTTTTGTTTCAGAAAGAAAAAGACCAGGTGATGAAGACTAGTCTGTGGCTTGAACAGGTAAGTCAAACGTAACCACTATTTTCAGTAAATTTAATTGGCTCGGTCAAACTCAGGCATGATTATGCATTACTTTGAAGGTACATGTTATCTTAATTACAAGCATTTCCTTTAATTACAATCACCGAGTGTTCCTTTGATGTGGTGAGTAAAAAACATTAAGAAAAACGTGAAGGTTACTTGAAGGCAATTAGCAAAACACTGAAAATACTCTTTTCGGTGTTTCGAAATTTGCAAACTTGCAGCATGTTAATAACGTAAAAGAGAATTATTATTTTTTGTTTGATCGTCTTTTTACTACTCTTTTAGCCGCCGTATACACCCCTTTCCTTTTTTCCTAATTGTTTCTTGAAATATCGTGACGTTGAAAAGGTTAAAAGGGGTCTTAATTTTCGTTCGTTTTTTTGTCAATTTTTTTGAATATTTTTTGTTTGTTTCCTAAAATCAGGTGTTGAACGTCTTTAGAGCAATTGAGAGAAAAAAGACAGCTAATTACATAGAAATTTTTAAAATTCAGTTTCGATTTTTTGAATAGTTTTTTTCAGTCGCAAAATGACTATAAAAGTTGCGTTAAATTCCCAACACAAAACGATAAGTTTGATCCTTTATGACGCTGTCAAATAAACTCTTTATAGCTATAATTTGAATTTTCTTTTGTTTTTTTCGCATTTTCATATTATTAGAGAGAAAGAAAAGAAATGCTCAAATTCTCTTGTGATTAACCGCTTTGCTTTTTATGGCTAAATTTATCTCCTAGATATGAATTCTTTTATTGCAGCAATGGAAGCTTCCTTTGATTAGACGTGCGGACAAATGGGTAGGGGGGGGGGGCATTATTTCGGGGCAAGAAAGGGAAGGAATATTTTTTCCCAATAATAAAGATGGATATTATTATTATATTGGAGAAAATAGAGCTGTTCCAAAGACTGACGCCCCGCAGTTAATAATACATATGTGAAGATAAAGCAACCCAATACTGTTAACAAGAGCCCATTCTTTTTAGGGTGGTGTGGGGCGGGGGTTCAAAGGGGGAGGGGGTAATGGTGGGTGGAGTGAATGGGTATATTCTGTTGAAAATTGATTGAAGATTAGCAAAAATTGGAGACACGGATTTTCGTGCGCTTGTGGCGCCAAATCGCATTTTATTGTCAGATTTGTTCATACCCACCACTCCACAATGCGCCTTCTTCACAGGGCAAAATTTGGAGTAATTGCTACCCCGAAAAGGGTCAAATGAACGAAAGTCCGCAAAGCACCCAGACACTAACCTATTTAGCATACAAAAATCGTATTTTGGAGAAAAAGAGACATTTTACGTCACTTTCTTTGCCCAATTCCTGGCCGCAATTTTTCTTGTGAAATAGCATAATACAAAGGTCATGTTTTGGTTTAATCACCTGCAATATAAAATGCCAACTACATATATTCTTCGAATAAATTATGATCATAATTAAAAACGATAAAACAATTCGGCGACCAATCTTGCAGTTTTAAAACTTTTTCAGAGTTGCATGTTTTCTTCGATTATGTGATTCGGCCACTTGAATATTTGGTGTGTTGAGAGTAAAACTATGTGAGATGAAATAAATCGATGAACTCAATTTGAAGATAAACACATGCTCCTAACTTCCTTATTTATTTACTATCACAGTTTCCTGCTCAAAATCAACAACAACCACTCAACCAGCACCATAACCTACGCGGATTTGTTTTTTACATTATCTCTCGATGCATTTAAAAAAGAAAAGGTTCCCCGCAAAATCAAGGTAAAAATTTTAAAACAAGTTTTGAAAAAGACGCATAAAACAGGGCTTAAATATTCGTTAAGAGAAAGATTTTGTTCTCGAAGACGCCATTTAAGTCGACATCTAAATGTCAGAGTGAAAGTGAACTTTCAGTTTTTATCAGCACGAAGTACTTTAAATATGTCTGCCCGTCATTATGTTAGCTTTTAAGTAAAAGGTCTCCCGCAGTTGGAGTTTCTCACCATGATAGACTTTTTTGCATTCTTGAGCAGATCACTTCTGACCAAATGGAGCTTTTGTCAGTTTTTTGTGGGAACAGCCTTTCGGCAAATTTTGTGCACCTATAGGGAAAAATCCGGGGACGCCATCCTTGATTGGTCTATGCAAATAAACATAACTCAACAATGTCGGGCTGCTGGTGAATGTGAACAGAAAACTGTTTCAACAGAGGGGGCTTTACCTAACGGACTCAGAAGTGTTTTATTCGAGTTAATTTTGCGACACTAAAAAATTAAGCGGCAAAATGAAATCAATTTTGGCGGGTTTTTCATTCTCAGTCAACTCCGCCGATTATGCTTTCTGAGTTCTGAGTGAGATCAAATTGACGCGCAAATATTACAAACTCAAGCGTTAAAATCCACCTGAGAATTGCTCAGCAAAAAACAGTACTGTTAATAATCGTATTAACAAGGATGCTCGTTAATATGCGTTCGCACATGATATTCCGACCCGAGCTCATCTACATATTTGACTTAATTGCCGACCTAATGATGAGATAATTAAAAACAGATGTTTGAGTTTAAAAAAATTGTTACACAACCGAAGTACTACTTGAATTACATAACAGCATGCCTCATTACAGCGCTAACAGGAACTGCCATTAGAAAGACTACGAAAAAAACAAACAACAGAAGAGGCAGACACAAAATTTTTTTGGGTCTTTCCATTTTAGCCCCCCATGAAACTATAGCCCCCCATTATGGTATGATTACCATGATTGGGGGTATAGGTTATCTGACCACTAAGCTGGGGGCCATAAAAAGACCCAATTTTTTAGCGAATGTGCTAAAAAGAAGAGAAAAAGAAACACAATTATTGACCACTCACAAAACTTTTATAAAAACGCACACTGTCCAACAAACAAAACATCAGTTACGACACGATATCAATAGAAAATAGTTTTTGATTTACAATGAAACGGATAGAACCTCTCAATGATGAGAATAAGTTACAAGGTGACGAAAAGAACAAAAACTGAAAAAAAAACATTCAAAAACGAACAATATCATAAACTTTAATACTATTCGCTATAAACTGAGTGCATTGAATAATATTTTTTTTCAATCATCAGTTAAAATCTTTTGAGAACAGTCAGAATTTTACGACTAGATGAAGAATTTGAAAAAAGGCAAAAACAGCAAATTCAAAAAAAAAATTGAGCGAGAAAAGCGCCAAAGATTAACAGCGTCGAAGCCAATAGAAAAAAGAAAATTTTGTAAAAGTTTTTCTTTTCTCATAAAATTTTTTAACAGCAATGGGGTTTTTACTTTTTTAACAATATGGCATCAAAAAATCAACAAGTATGAACAAATATATTAAAACCACGAAAATTTTGAGAAAACCCGTTAAATCATCGCCATCAAACTCAATAGAATTCATCGGAAGTAAAAAAAATACGATAAGTTATGCCTCAATGAGAGGGCAAGCATGTTTGTCATTCTTAAGTTATCAATAGCACATCACGATAAGTCTTATCATTATGAAAATAACAAGAAATACATGCAAAAGCCAAAAATTCAGTAGAAAAGTGCGAGAGGAAAGTGTCAAAGTCATTTAATCCATATGCGTTTCTCTGAGAACTTTATCAATGATTCAATGGACGTCTTTTCTAATCAACAGGCAGAAACCATCAATAGTGGGACAATGAGATAAGATTTCAAAAGGAACCAAAATTACAAAAAAAACCTGAAAATTTCTTTGAAATTAAGAAAACCCGTGGCATCGAAGTCATAAAACCAATAGTTAGCAGACAAAACCGCTTACCAGATTAATTTTGTTTGCAGCAAAGGTAAGTCCTTTTATTACTAAGAGTGACTTACAGTTCAAGAAACTAAGTTTAATAATGATTAGTGTTAAAAAAATTCGATTCTTGAAGTCTTAACAGCAACCTAACTCAATAGCTCTCCATGGAATTCAATAAATATGCAAAGTTGCGCCTCGATAGGAAGATAAGGACGTTTGTCACTCTTAAGTTAACAATAAGATATCAAAATAAGTCTTATGATTATGAAAACAACAACAACAAAAAGCAGACGAACACCAAAAATTCAGTAGAAAAGTGCAAGAAAGTGTTCGAAGCCATTTAAACTATAAACTTTTCTCTGAAATTTATGTATGTGATCCGTGTGAAGTCTTTCTAAGCCAATGGGAACCATCAATATCAGGATAATGTGATGAGATTTCAAAGGGAAACCGATAATACAAAAAGTATCCAAAAATTAAAAAAAAATTATGAAAACTCGTGGCATAGAAGTTACAAAACCAATAGTGATAAGACGCAACCGCTTTTAATTGTGGTAGAAAAAAATGAAGTTAAGTTATCACTGAGACTGACTTACGGTTCACGAAAATAAGTTTAAGATTGGCTAATGCCCAAAAAAATTTTTAAAAAATTGTTTTCAAAGTCCTAACAGCCATTAAATTTAAAGGCTTTCAACGGAAGTCAGAAAATACACTATGTTATGCCTCGATGGGAACACAAGGATGTTTATAATCAATTTTGTATAAAAAGGACATCAAAATCAGACCTATGATTATGAAAGCAACGACAATTACAGGCAAAAACCAAAAAAAAAATTAGCAGAAATGTGAGGAGAAAGTGTTGAAGCCGTTTAAACTATAATCTTTTCTCTGAAAACTTTATCTATGATCCATTGAAAGACTTTTATAAGCCAAGGGGAACTTTCAATATTAGGATAATGAGATAAGATTTCGAAACGAACCAAATTTGCAAAAAAAATCCTAATTTCTTTTTGAAATAAGGAAAACTCGAAGTCAGAAAACCAATAGTTAGCAGATAAAACCGCTCACCAGATTATATTTTAATTGCAGTAAAAAGAAAAGGGGTCCTGGAAGTACTGAGACGGACTTACTGTTCATAAAAATAATTTTAATATTGGTTGATGTTCAAAAGATATTTCCAAAAATTATTTTTTAAAGTCTTAACAGCCAATAAATGTCCACTGAAAGCACTATATAGATTCACCTTATCCCCACTAAGAAGCCAATTGCTTTTTTAGCTAGCGAGAATATGCTATAGGACACCTAAAATTTAATAAAATCTAAAAAAAATTGAAGTTTCAGTAAAAATTTTGAAATTGAGTTGAAGATGAAAAAAGACATGAGCGATTCGTTGAAAACGAACTTGTTGTCAATTGGGTATAATTGACTCTAAATAAATTTTAGTATAATGCAATTTTTGCCGACCATTTTATCACATTTTAGTCAAAACTCTGATATATTTGAGAAAGAGTATTTTTGCGAATACTGATTGCTTTAGCCCGGAGAACCAAATAATTGAGGTTGAAAAACTTTGCTTTTATTTTTTCACTATTTTGTCTACACAGACTGCGAATTCTGTTTTTATGACAGATTGACAGATGAGTGCTTCTTTAATTTTCCTATAGGTTTTTACATCGATACTTTTTTGTGAAAACTAATACTTTTTCTCTAAAAACAGAAACCTATCAACATCTATGCATATTCAATGAAAAAGAAACTGCATATGAAAAAAACTTTTAACCTAATGTTTGCTTAGTTTTAAATGTAATGTAAGACATGTTTAGGGGAAGCGCTTTTAAATGCACTTTCCATATTTCGGTTCTTTATATTTGCTGGTTAGGGATTACATTTAAGAAATTTGATACTTATCGGCTGAATTGTTCGACAAGGCACAATTTGGATATAATTTGACTTTAAACAATTTTTTTATCATTAACGGAACCTTGATATGAAAAGCGACTAGTCTCTAAAAGACTAAAAAACAGTTATAAACAGAAAAATTATTCTAAAAAAATCTGCTCTCAAATTGAATTCGAGTTTTTTTTAGTAAACTTCCTCATGAGACCAGAACTAGTCTTTCTATCGCTCAATTGGTTACACAAGATTGGTTCATTTTGTTGCGTGAAATGTAATTTTGAATTGAATTAATGTTTTTTTATAGAAGAGCCTTATTACGAACAAAAATTACGCTAAAAGTGAATAAAGTCATGCAAATATCACTTGTGTTCACACAAAACTTTAAACCTCCATAATTCCTCGAAAATTACGAAATTCAAAAAAATCTTTTCAATTTCAAATACTACGCCGGATGAGTTTTTCAATGATACCTCTCACATTTCTCTACGATGAATATATCGATCGGCCAAAATTGTCTGAACAAAAAAAACCCATATGAGTATATAGTTCCTCCCCCCACAAGTGGGGTCGGAACAAATATAGACCGAAAGGACTAAGATGATTGATACAGATTTCGCGGGAGAGCATTAAATAAATGAGCTGTTTTCGAGTGAGCGAAATCTATTTTTAAGATAACTACACTTAATGCATTAGAATTCGTAGCAAATTGTTATGCTATTTCTTTATTGTTTGTTTAATTTGAAATAAATTATTGGTTTCTAGTTTGAATTTTTTAAAATAATTATTGAATTTTATAAACAAGTTTTCCATATTACTTTAATACATTTAAAAGCTCATTAAAAACAATGTTTTTGAATTAATCATACAAAAATGGTGGCAGTTGAGCTGGTCGTTTTTTAAACTAGAGATAGCACCAAATAATTGAGGTTGAAAAACTTTGCGGATATTTTTCTAATAATTTTTCCTGTAATTTGTCTACACAGACTGCGAATTCTGTTTTTATGACATATTGACAGATGAGCGCTTCTGTAGTTTTTCTATATATATTTAATTTTTACATCGATACTTTTTTGTGAAAACTAATACTTTTTCTCTAAAAACAGAAATCTATCAACATCCATGCATATTCAATGAAATAGAACCTGCATATGAAAAAACTTTTAACCTAATGTTTGCTTAGTTTTAAATGTAATGTAAGACGTGTTCAGGGGAAGCGCTTTTAAATACACGAGGCAAAGTTCTCTTTAAAAAATTCTTATACCAGATATGGTTTTAAGGCTCCTATTTAAGCGTGTGCAGAGGGTCTGAAAAGGCTGCAGGCAAAAATTTTTATAATTATTTTATGCCTAGCTGCTTGAGGTTGTTAATGCAAAATACAGAAAATTCTATAATTAATGACATTTTCATTCCAGTTTTTGATGAAATATGATCAACTTTCCTTTGTTATGTGAATGGAAGAGAAATCTATCCAAAGGACTGTTCTTAAAACCATTGTAAATCACTAAAGGTTATGCAAGAGTCAAGTTCTTTGACCTAAGACTTTATACAAGGGAGATGATTACCGTGCGAATTAAACATTTTTAGAGCGCATATGGACAAAGGTGATAATAAGAAAAACCAGCGCAGAATTTATTCAAAACTGGTAACATCCGTCATACTTGGCCATGATGTCTGTTTTTGAGTAAGCATGGACACCAACGACAAGATCTTGCCACTGTTGACCATGGTTACAGTATCTAACTTCTACGATAGTTATGAACATAAACCGTTTTGATGCTTAATTGCCGAAAATTTCTTTGAAATAACAATTGCGGATCAAGAACACGCTTATTAGTTTTGCAAGTCTCCATGTCATAACTCGTAAGAACAATTAATTTTCCGAGGTGGACCTCCGATACTTTGTAAGAAAATTTAGGCTTCAAAGTTATAGACTAATTGAAGAAAATTTTGCATAATTAAATGCTAAACATTTTCGACAAAAGTTTCTTTTTATCAGGGTATACAAGTGTTGCGATATTATCGGTTACAAGCAAAAACCTGAGGCGTTGTCACTGTTGTCTACAAAAAACCAAAGGAGCCTCAAAAACGCCAAATTTACTGTTTGCCTTGCAATGAATATTTTCAGAGACAACATTGTTATCTTGAAAACGCTTATGAGATCTTAAGTTTTTTGTCGGTAAAAATTACAAAAAATTTATATGCAAATTTTTTATTCTGTGAGATCTAATAAATATAATTTGAGAATGTACACAAAGATCAATTTTTTTATGTGTAACCATGCACTTTTGCGTTATCACCGATGTAATATTACAGGATGATAGTTTTTGCCGACTATTTAATCAGATTTTATTCAAAACTCTGGTATATTTGAGAAGGGGTATTTTTGCGAAAACTGATTGAACTAGCTCGGAACGAACTGAGTGCGTACATTTGCAAGACTCACTTTTAACTGGAAAATTGAATGCTGCCAGTCCGAAAAGTAAAACATTGTACAGCTCCTTTTGTTTTCCAGTTGAATGAAACTTGAAAAATTTCGATAGGAGTTTATTGTAAATCTCGGTACAAAAACTTCATGAATGTGTTTCGTCAAGTTTAAAATTTAAACCAATCCAGTCAAACTAAACAAGTCAAGTTTACAATTTAAAAAATCGTTCTCAGGAAGCCGAAGTTTGGTCAAGAAAATCCGGAAATTGCATGTCTCATTTTGAACAATTCTCGTTTCTTTTATCCCACAACTGCTTATTGTTCTCATATGTGATTGCGCATTTTCCTTATTCATTTGCAATTAATTTGAAAATCTTGCCCGCTATATTGGTCGGCTATTTGATGCTATAATTAGATCCAATCTATAAAATTATTGCATTCCCTTGTTCTATTTCGTTTATTTTTATAGCAAAAAACAACAACAATACACGCAGTGACAAGTTACGCATTTTTTAGCGCACTTGTAATCATAATTTGAGGAGTCTCTTTGTTTATGAAATAAAAGAATTTCGTGTTTCACTTCTCAACTGGTCTTTTGGGAATCAATCAGCCTTGAAATTCGTGTCTCTACTGATCTCTCTGCCTCTCACAATAAACTAAGCTGTAAATTTGACGCACCGTTGATGTTAATAAAAGGTTATCTGTCAAATAAAAGTCCAAATTGCAGACAAAACACGCTTGAAGTCCGTTTGTAATTTCGGTTGTTTTTTTTAAAAAAGAAAAAGAAAAATGGTTGCTAACATAAGCTCTCGGGCATGATTTTCACCAGCTTCATGTTTTGATGCAAACAGAAAGACAAAAGCACGTCTTAATTTGGTTCTTGATCACTTTTTATGGCATCTGTTATTTACTCTTTATAGCAAGCTCAACTTGGATTACGTGGCAGATGACCATGTTTTAAGAATAGGGTTATAAGCGTGCAAGGACATTTGTGACATTAAGCGAACTTAGGAAAAAATTTGTGACATTAAGGGAACTTAGGATGGAATAAGGATGAATCTCGTCACTTGTAAGTGACGAGATTCACCCTTATTCCATCCGTTATGTTCCCAATTTTTGTAGCATATTTCACCGTGAATAAAAGTGACACAGAGTAAAAAGTCGTGACAAAATTTTGCCACTATTGTCCTTGAAACGTCGTCAAGATGCTTCCAGGCCCATAAACTTTGCTAAAAGTATCAATTTTTACGAATTAGTATATTTCGGAAATAGTAAATTGACACTTAATAATTTGACACACAGTTAATACCTGAAAAAAAAAACAGTAGTTTCCGTTTTATAAACTAGTTTTTATAAGATAGTTTTTTTTAGCAGAAGACTTTTGACAGAATATAATCTTAAGGGACAGAATTGTGGAAAATGCTGTTCTAAATAGGATCATATTTGCACAAGAAAATGCTGGTTATATGTCCTCTAAAATAATCTGTCAAAAAATGTTTTATATTTGATACAAAACTCGAAGAAATGAAAGTTTAGCGTTTTTGAATTAACTGTAAGTTTTTGATTTCCATTTCAACTATTGGATAAAAATGAGATTGCATTTTTTATAACAAATTGTTCAAATATGTTCTTTAATTATGTTTATGGGAAACCTATAATTAGGTTTGAAAGATTTTCCTTGATACCAATTTGCGCTCAGAGTAATTCGACTATCCATGTGTATGGGAAGGACAAAATTTGTTAACGTCTCTATCCTAAACTTGCTCGAGCATCGTTTTTGCTTGTATATATTGAACACTTCTGTAACTAAATTTTCATCAAATGCTCGATGGGAACATATTTTTGATGTATGTGTGGTTGATTTTCTTGAGTTCAGAACTACAAAATACTTACTGCTTAGGCTAAATTACCGTGAAATTTGCGTATTTTTATCATTTGATCATGTGTTATCTTTCGTCAAAACTGACATAAGCGTTGATTAATTAGAATGTTGTTTTCTAATGAAAAGACAATATATTTTAGAGGAAAACAAAAAGTTGCAAATATTTCGCGCATACCAATTTCTCGCGCTATCGACGCACTTCGTCGGTTTCGGTTGAATTCAGGCTCCGATTGCTCGGAACTTGATATTGTATTTTTTGGGCCGCTAGTTTTTTTTTTGTTTTACTCAGTCTGCATATAATCCGAAATACAATTATAAGTTCACTGCAACTGAGCAGAATTTATTGTGCACGGTCTGTGAGGTTGCACGGTTGCAGTGCTTTCCTTAAAAGCATAGTAGACTATATTTTACATGTGAGGAAGTCTGTGTCTAATATTTCATCAAATTTCATCACGCCGTCGTTATTTGTCTTCAAAACGTCTATGAAATGAAATTTGAACATTCAAAGGGTGCCGTCTTTTCAAAATTTATGATGTGATTTTTTAAAAAAAAATTGTGTACAATGTATATACTTCATTCAATTTGGCACTTTGTTAATTTGGATTTTCTTATTCTATTTCAAGAACTATTAAAATTAAAATATTTCTGATGTTTTTCTAAAATTAAAAAAAAATTACTTCCTCAATTAAAGAAAATTCACTTCAGTGACTCAGTTAATTGACAGATTATGCGTTCTTAATTAAATTTGAAAACCATTTTGGAAGCAACATTTGATTGGCGTGTAATGCTGTCCCATTGTAAAATATTGGTAAAATATTGGGAAGACAGCAACTAAAATACTTGAAAACCCAATCCAGCCAGCTTATCAACTAACCACAAGCTATGCTGGGACGAAATGGTAAAGAACGTCCTAATTTAATCAGATTTTATCTCTCCTCTAAGACTGATATCCCTTTCTTGCAATCAATTAATGGCCCTGACAATATCTAAAGAATTTTTCACAGTTCCATAGATAATTGTAGGACAATATTTTCAGGTTCTGATTTCCTGAGTAAAGAGGGAGATGATATAATTTTTAATATCCCACAATCAGTTCATGTTGTTTTCCGAATTAAAAATATGGGTAATTGAAAACATTCTAAGCGCTATTAGTAGATAGAAGTATGTGTTTGCGTAAAGTGGCCAGTTTTGTTTTGAGCAATAACATTAGCACGAACGTTAATCCAAATAAGTTTTTTTTAATAGCAAGATTTAGCAGTCATATACTGCTTCATGTTTTGTAAGTAGCTAGCAAAAGCATTGTTCTTTTGTTTGTTCTTTTATCTTGTATTTCTTTTATTTCTTGAAAATTTTGTGTCTGCCTTTTTGAATGTGGCACCCTAATTGTTCTAACCCCACTTCTAGTGGGGGATGGAACTATAAGCGCAACTGTCTTTTTTGTTCAGTCAATTTTGGCCGGTCGGTATATTCAATTAGAAGAGTTGTGATTGGTATCATTAGAAAGCCGTCAAGTGTACAGAAAAGTATTGAAGCGTTTTCTAAAAAAAAGTCTCTCATGAGGAATTATTGCGGCTAAACTTTCCACTTTTTATGCTAATTTTGATCACATTTTTGGTCTGTCAACATTTCTGTTTTGCAACAAACAGATTTTTATTAGTCCAATTGATTTATCAGAATAAAAAATTTTGGATTTGATTATAGATTTTTCGGTTTTCGGGCAATTTGTCTTATTTATTTTTCACGTTGGCCGTTTGACTTCTGTTTTTGCTTTTCTATCGCTACTTTCCTTCAAATTGAAGTAAATCAGATGCAATTGACTTCATGGCTCATAGAAATTGCTGCCCGAGTGGGTCTGTGGGCAACTAGTGAATTTTGATCGGACTGTTTTATTTGTTTTCTGCTGTCATTCCCTTTGCTTTCAATACTTAAAGTATTCATCGTTAAATTCCGAAATATACATAAAAGATCATTTTGTTTTCTGTTAAAACCTAATATTTGCTGCAATTTGATTTCAAGAATTTCTAGAAACCTTTTTGCAATTTTCTTCATTAGGCAGATTGTTGACAAATCTGTTGACCTTTTATAAGTTTTAATGGCTTCTCATTTGATAGCCAGTTTTTTTGCAAAGATTTTTCCAAAACAGAAAATAGATTTTTGAGAAAAAATTTTCGGCAAACTTATTTGGCGGAGTCACAAATTAATCTTATTTGCAACCTATTGGAGCACATGTGAACAGTTCTTTCCTTTTCATTTTTATTTTGAGACCGAGTTTTTTTTAATTATAAGATTATTTTTGCTGATTTGCCAGCAGCTGTTGGTTTTTATTGATTTTTCTCTCAGTCTTTATCACAACAAGTTTGATCAACCTCGCGATAAAGTGTAGTTTTAATTAAATTTTAATTCAATAATGCATTTTTTTGCCTGCCATGGTCTTTGGTATCAAATAGTTTTGTCGATCTTTCTAAATCTCGCAATAAAGTTGCCGTTTTTCTAATGCAATGGTTACCATTTTTAAATTTAGTGGTACCATTTAGCTTTACGATTTTCAAATTTAGTGGTAAAGTGCAGTGGCCGTTTGCTGTTTCAAAGTCAGAACATGTAATTTTAGGAAGTGGATAACAATTTTAACATATAATTTTGTGTTTTTCAATCTTGAGACGAAAATTTTAAAAAATATTTTGATTTCTTGTAATTTTTTTTGTCTTTTTCTCTTTACTTGTCCTGTTTTTCAAATATCAAGAATCTTTAACAAACTTGAACTTTGTCGAACATTTTCGCCACTAACAGTTTGCTTAGATTTTGTTGTGCTCCTTTTCAACATGTTTTTCATTTCACCATGTGCTCTACTCATTACATAACTCGTGGTTATCTAGCTTGTGCAACCTCTATTGAATTTTGTTCGGTAACTTTTTTTCGAATCACGCAACTTTTTTTCGAACTGAACATAAAGCTGAGTGTTTAATGTAACTTTGAGACACCACGCAGATGCAAACAGTTGATATTCATTACATTAATTTGATCATGAAAATGATGCATTTTAATAAATATAATAATGAAAAATAATAATAGGAAGTTTTTGATGTTTCTCGTGAGAATTTTGATCTTAGATAAGATTGATCTCAACGTCCAAGTTTTGAACCTTAAAAAATTTTGAACATTAGGGTTTAAAACTTGTTCCCATAACGACGGCTATGACGACTGTTTGCTGACCAGTGTACACCTTGAAAAGGAGTACAAAAGTGTGTTCCTGATTTGAACAGATAGCAACCAGAAATGTAGCTCAAGTTGGTTTTTGGCCTAAATTTTCATAATTTAAACATAGTTAAATTTTACTTTTCATGTGCATCTAGTTAAATACCTATGTTCTTACATCTGATTATAATATTTCTGTTTTCAGCAATAAGATAAATCATTGCACTAGGAACCTAATCATGATAATCTATACTCAAATTCATTCGGCAACAAAAAGTATTATTTTAATGGTTTTTTTTTTACTTTTGAGACACTAAAAAGGTTATAGATGTTTGATAATTCTACTTTTATCAATAACTTAACCACAGTTGTTTTTTCATCTCATTAAAATTACAACGTTTTTTTTTCATGTAATAATTTTTTAAAGTCTAGAGAAAATATTTTACAGTGCATTAATTTTTGCATATTTGGATTTTACAGCCAATTGGATTTTGTAAAAAAAGATTCTTTTTGTGAAAATTTAATTGAAGAAGAACAAAACATTTTATTCTAGCATGGGTGCAGCCTATGTTATCCGGAATTTATTATCTGAAGTAATTAAAAAACTTTCCCGGTATGCAGTAATTTAAACATGATGGAATACGAAGCAATAAATTAGTTGAAACCTGAGAGCAATGAAATGACTTTGAGGCAGACTAATGTTTTTTGTTAAAATTTTGAAGCATATGACCACACTATTTTTTCCCTTTAATTTTTTCTTTTAAAATAAAATTTTTAAAGCCTTGACAGATTTCGGTAAAAAATTAAATGAATTACAAATAACACGAAAGCAAACTTAAGTCTCATGCTTTTTTATTTCTCATCAAGCATGAACTAACAAAGACACTATTTAAAAAATCAGCTTTTATTACACTGATAAAGACTTTTTGCAAACTTCAAAATAAAAAGTCGCGCAAAGAAAAAAATCTTTTTGACATAACGACCCGGAAGTTGGTGGCATAGACAATCAGCGCTGAACCAGTCTAGAGATATTCTGTTTTTTAGGATGGCAGTTACTCTTCATTTCCAATTTACAATGGCCGGTCTGATTTTTGGTTAGAATTTATTTCCTGAAAAATAATATGTTCAGTTTAACTCCCGCCAACAAAGTTTGCTTTAAATGCTATTCGAACTTCCGAAAGAGTACTTATAACATTTAATTCGCGTAGCAAGTCGTAACTACTACACTAAAAGGGCTTTGTGGTAAATAGCAACAAACTAGCTTAGATATAATTTTTGTGTATATAATTATATCTAATACCAGTTATAAGCTACGAAAGTTTGCCGTTATTCTGCCCAAACTGCATTTTGGGGTATGAGTAAGTTTCAGATTATTCAGGATAAGTTTAGTCTGGGTGAATTCTATGACCCCAATATAATCGTAATGAGAAAAAACTGCAAATGAAGAAATTTAAAATTTTCTGGAGATGTAATGTTTCAGAACTGAATTAAGTGTTTACCGTGAAATGTGCTGGTTCAGCGCTGAAAAGCTCTGAGACTCAAGTGCGGGGAGATACAAGAAGTTCATTGGCAATGGATTTCGTTCTCGTTATTTAATGGTTGCCATCACATTGATTTTTTTTCCTTTTGGTCAATTTGCTTTTATATTGTTGTTCACTACTTAGTAACACCTGTGCATTTTAGGGAACAAAATTTTTAAAAAAATACAAAAAGAAGGAAATGTCAGTAGAGGCGAAAAATGATTCCTACATAGAGTTTCATGCTGTGATACTTCGAAAAATGTTAGGAGATGAAAATTTTTTCATGTTTTTCTTGCTGTGGTCAGTTAAAAGTAATTAAGCAACCATATAAAATTTTGTTTACTTAATTGCTCATGAGAAAACGCTTTGGGATTTATGGATGGACAACAGCTTCACAAGAGCTTCACTTCGAAGCAAAAATTACCTCTGATCAAGGATCAAACCAATCCAGACAAAAAAGAGCTCACATCAGACGTTTGTGAGTTTTAAATGATTTGTGCTTTTGAAGCTTTTTGTGATCCCATTCTAGACCGTCGAAACGGAGTTGCCTTTGTCCTCTATAGAAGCATATCAGTTGAAATATACAAAGACTACAAATATACCAAGAAAAATTACAAAGAGTTTTGTTAAATAATTGTTCAACGGTAAACGCAATTCTCGTCAATTTCCAGATCTTAAAGTCGCGTAAAATTCCGGCATAATCATTAACTTGCCCACCCTTCGATTTACTTATGAAGTGTGGATGTCTAAAAAGCAATTTCCAGTGTTATATCGGTTGAGTTGTTACAAATTTCAAAATACTTTACAGGGGTCTTAAAGATTATTTGAGGAACAACTAGTTTGTGTTTCTGTGGGTGAGCGTATGCATTTGTTTATTTGTTTGTTTCAGAACTGGACAGATATCAACCTGAAGTGGAACCCGGAGGAGTATGACAACATCACCAGCATCAGAGTGCCCTCCAGCTGGCTCTGGTTGCCAGACATTGTACTCTACAATAAGTGAGCCACAAACTTTTTTACATATAAATTTTTTTATAACTTAATTATGTCTGAAAAATATTGAAGTAAAGATTTAACAATATTTAATTTTGTTTTGCCTGATTACTACGCTTCTAATCCAAACGCAAGTTATCCAACGCAGTAATAAACTCACCGTAGACTGCGATGGTACCCTTCCAAGATATCCACTTCAGTAAAAATTTCTCAACTTTACAACTTTCATAACTTAAATAAAATTTCATCCGGGGAAGGAACAAAATCTTCGATGATCCCTAAATGATACCAAAAGCAAGTAAAAAGAGTTTTCAACCCAAACGTGGAGAAGTCTACAAAGATAACGTTAAGAATTGGAGAATATCATAAAGAAATGTAGCTCAAATACTGGGCTATCCTTTTTACTTTTTCTCAAACGAGGCTATCGGTCACCAATGATTGCAAAATATGATACTTCAACTTTTCCTGTTTTTGATTGCTTATTGTTGATAACAAATAGTTGAACTTTTATTAGTGTTGAGGTAGCAACCCAGATTGCACACTGCAGAAATGCCCCGAAAAAGCAGGGCCTATTATTCTTATCGGGATCTCTTTACTTAGTGTTATAAAATGTATAACTTCCTTAATCATTAAATAGGACAGTAGAGACTATTTAGGCGACGAAAATAAATAATAACAGGTTGCTTTCAAAAAAAAATTACGAATGAATGTTTGCTACAACTGATAAATTAGGTCAAAATAATCAAAAGTATGCAGTATCAAAGCATCATGCACAAAAAAGTCCCCTTCCAAGAACAATAAAGTGACTACTGATGACTGTTGTGAATTGTTTAGTTATATAGCATCTGTATAAATTACCTGTTCTTCTAAACCCTACCATTAAAAATATTCTAGTTTCACGTGGAAAGCAATGGAGCTGGGCTTTATTTGCGTCTTATAAGAGAAAATGGAGAAATCTTCCGATCTCAAATTGATTTAGAGTTCCTCCGATCCGAATTTCTTTGAAAAAATCATTTGTCTATATGCAGTTATTATAATTTGAAATCATTTTTCTAACACCATCAAGTAATTGACAGGATGACAAGATATCCTTGGGCCTTCTTTTTTTAGCCACTATATGAAAAATTGACTTTTTACACATATTTTCCAGAACTGTTTCAAGGCTGTATCTATAAAACTATCTGTAAAACCAGAAAGCCTCCTTGAATACAAATTTCATAGTACTATTAAGAAAATACAATGTTGGAAAAAGACGTTCAAAGCTTTTTATGTTAGCAATAAGCTAGAGTAAATTTCTTAAATCGGTTCGGCTTCAAATCTGATTTGTTTAGTGCTGATGGTCAGTACGAAGTGACACTGCGGACGAAAGCTCTAGTCCGCTATCAAGGTCAAGTAGAGTGGACCCCTCCCGCTATTTACAAAAGCTCATGTGAGATAGATGTCAAATTCTTCCCCTTTGACATGCAGTACTGCAAAATGAAGTTCGGCAGCTGGACCTACGATGCGAAACTCGTAGATCTCTACCTCCGAAGGGAAACTGTCGACAAACGAGGGTATTCTGAAAACGGGGAATGGGAATTGGTGGACGCCCCTGGATTCAAACACGTGATTGTTTACTCCTCATGTTGTGGGAACACTTACTACACAGACGTGACGTTCCAGTTTGTCCTTATAAGGAAACCTCTGTTCTACACTGTCAATTTGATCATACCTTGTGTTTTGATTTCATTTTTGACTGTTCTCGTTTTTTACTTGCCCTCTGATTGCGGTGAAAAGGTTACGCTATGTATATCTGTACTGCTTGCTTTGACAGTGTTTTTGCTCCTAATTGCCGAAATCATCCCCGCCACTTCCCTCGTTGTCCCGCTAATCGGGAATTATTTACTTTTCACAATGGTAATGGTTACATTATCAATTATAATTACGGTGGTGGTGTTAAATGTCCATCATAGGGTACCCAGCACACATACTATGCCAAACTGGGTTAAAACTGTCTTTCTAAACTACTTGCCTAAACTACTTCTTATGAAACAGCCAGAAAAGCAAGACAGCAACGCGCCCTCAGGGTACACCCTTTTTAGCCCCATTACCCCTACCTCTGCCCAACAAAGTTCGGCTAACTACTCCTCCGCCAATAATGTCCTTTCGTCCGGTCTAGCCAACAACGTAACGAATTCCCACATATCACAGGGGGGAGCATACTATGGTAATGGGGGGCTCGTCAATAACACCCCCAATGATTTCTTCGGAACGGCAGTTCACTCGGGCAACTTCCACCCCAACAACTCCTCAGCCAATCAGAACTCGTCCTTTTCCCCTCAAGCCTCATTGGCTAAACGGAAGAACAGCAAATACCAAATGCGACAGGACGACTTCATAACCGAAGACGACATACAAATAACGACCAACACAATGTCAAATTCGTATTCGACCGGGGGTCACCAGAGGTCAAACCAAGGTCAAGGCAACACTGGTTCTGCTGGTGGTAATGGAACTTCCGCTCAGACATCTGTTTCGCTGTCCAATGACATCAAAAGAGCAATCGAAGGGGTTCAATACATTGCACAGCACCTGAAAAACGAGGACGAGTTCAACAGTGTAAGTTCAAAAACTTGGGTGAATTAAATATGACGTGGCCGATCTTAACGTAGTTAAAAATATCCAAACTGACATTGCGAAATGTTGCGTGATAACCGAAAGGGGCATAAGGAAAAAATCTTCACGTAAAAACCCCAGTTGTGATAGTTTTGATCGAGGTCCCACGAGCCGCTAAGGCATGGCCAAACGCGCTAAATGCGCAGCTCGTTAAAAGTCAAGTGGTTTTTTCCGTGGGGTTTTTTCCTAAATCGAACCGAAAGAGGCTCCAAATATTTTATGGAAAAATTTCTATTTCTGTTTGTTAATTTGATAATTCTAGTATACATTTGTGTACATCTATGCTATTATGTATACGTATGGTGTATATATGGTATAATGTTGAAATGCGTAGGTCTCGGAAGACTGGAAGTATGTAGCGATGGTAGTGGACCGTCTGTTCCTCTGGGTATTTGTCATCATCTGTGTAGTGGGCACATGCACCATCATCCTAGATGCCCCCCTCATCAAGGACCCTGACTCAGCCTACACTGGCATACACGACCCAGAGGCTCAGATCAACGCCTGTGGACAGGGATTCGTCAACTAACTTAGTTATTAGCGAGTTATATAATAACTACAGAAGAACCACCTCATTATTATTATAAGTTAATATTACTGGGTAGATAACTAATTGAATAATGAGACCAATTGTTAAATTGTTAGTCTAGAAGTTACAAGTTGTAGTATAAATTGAATTACTATGTATCGTGAATTTTAGTTATATGATGTAATAGATAACTGTTTCCTTTCTACTCTCACACAAACTTAAAAATTATAGAAAAAGGTCTTGTGAAATTTTTGGGAAGGACGCTTTCCGTGAAGATTAGATTCTATATATAAAATTCTTGTATATAATATATCTTGTATATCTTAGGTATGTAATATATCTAATATAAATCTTGTATATAAAATTAGGTACTGTGATCAAACACATACTCCTCTGGCAAAGAACTCTACGATCTTTTTGACTAACTCAAACTTGAAGATAACTTAACAAACCATCAAGTTAAGAAAGGAAACAGCTAATAATGGTTTATTTTCCTACTCGTGAGAGGTTTATTTGTCACTTTGAATTTGTTTAATGGTGCTAAGACACAAAACTGGTTTGAAAAGTGACGTAAATTAGTAGAAAAAACACTGATTTGTTGTTTGTAACAATAAGTTCTCTCTCTCTTTTTTATTTTTTAAATCACCATTTTTGAAAATAATTGTTTTGGAATATTTATAATTTAACTTCTGTTTGCAGATTATTATTAAACACATTAGATGACAAGTCTTATCCTGAAATGCAGGTTTTTTTGAAGGATTATCATTGCAGTCGAGCATTAAACGAGGATGCTCGGTAATGTGCGTTTGCACATAATGATCAATCCCCACTCATCTAAAATCTTGGCTGAAATATCCACTACATTAAGCAGAGATACGAAAAAGTAAAAAAAGTATAAATAATGTGTTATGATTTATGATTTAATGAATTTTCAAATCAGGGGGACATACATACTGCTTGCTGATTTGTTGCTGATTGCTTTGGAATAATCAGCCAGATTTGCGAACCTCTTAGGGCCAAAATAATGTACAATCTACTCCAACTCATCCAGCTGTGTTTTTAAACTCCAATCTCAGGCTGAAATGGATTTGAGAAGACAGCATATAGAGGTATTAGCAGACATATTTTCCTCAAATTTACTTCGGTGAGGACCATCGAATCAAATAGAAAACATATCCCAATTGTAACTTTTTATTTGACTCTGTCATAACAATTTCTCCTTTTTACTTCCTAAAAATTTATTTTTTCTTTTTTTTGAATTTAACATGTAAATTATTTTGATTATAAGCCTAAGTTTAGATATCCACATGCTTTCAAATGTTAAGTAAATTATAATCACACTATCAGTATTGTTATTAATATAATAATCTTAAAATTGTGGCTGTTCGTTCGTTTAGGTAAAAATAGGATTTGAAGGCACCCCTGCTATTTGTCTATTTGAAGGCTCCTATTTCTCAAAGATTCGGTGACAAATTCCAGATGATAACTAGGGTTCATGCTTATTTCTACCAAAAAAATGCACTGTTTAGTAACGTTTCTTTTTAAACAGCAAGTATCAAAATTGAGATAACTAATATACTGTGATGTAGATAGTTTACGAGCAAATCACGAGTTAACACAGTAGAACACACAGGGACCCACCATAGATAATCATAATGTGTCGAAATCAGTTCAAGCAATGGATATGTCAAGATAAAGCAATCCAATGAAAGCGGTGAAGAAACTAAAGTAACGATAACTCAAGAGGATTAGTTTGCGAGTGGGAGTGGAGCAGAAGAGTGAGGGAACTAAAAACGAAAAAAGGCGGAAAATTTCTAGAAGCGAATAGACATTGGAGAACGGCTAGTCGCTGGTGATTTTGGGGTTACCGAATAAGAGTTGGAATTGTTGAGACGTATGCAGGAGATGATGAGGCCAAAAAACAAAATCTACAACTAAGATTACCACCATCATCCCGGACCAGAGTGTCATAGACTTTCAGTACTGAGTCAGTATATTCCAATAGTAAGTAAACGATTCAGTGCTGAATCAGAGTGACCGAAGGGTCTTTTGCTAGCCAAGTATGTGCAGTATAAACCCAAAAAGCATTTTTTTCTGAAAATATGATGTACATGATGTTCGAGTTTTTCATAATGTTCATAGAATGTTCAGTAAAAAATGAAATTTTCGAATAGAATTCATAAGTTTTGGTTGAGTATGAAGATGCTATTTTCAACCATCCAAGCTCCATTAATCATTATTCCGTCCGTTAGTTCTATTCTACTGCAGCCAACCTAGGGGTTGGGGTGGCGGTGGGGGCGGCGGTGGTGGTGGTGGTGGTTGTGGTGGTGGTGTCCATCCAAGTTCTATTATTCATTATTCCTTTCGTTAATTCTACTGAAGCCAACCTGAGGTACCCCCCCCCCCCCCCCCAGGTTGGCTTCAGTAGAATACACCAACCCCTCAGGTTGGCAATATTGTTCCAGATTAGCTGCTACAGCCTCATTCAAAAGCAATGTTATTGTCACTACTCCTCCCGATCTGAATCACGTACGCCGGGTTGGCACTGAACATTTTTCATCATCGCCCATTCACCTATCGGGCACGAAACTTCATACATGCAGCCACCTTGAATGTGGCAATGTCCCATCTTGAGCACAGGTGTTCAAAACATTTGACAGAGATCAAAAGTTTTGAAGAAAGTGCTTTTTCAGATTTGATTGTTTGCGTGTTATGTTTTCTGTGAAACCGAAGAGAAAGTTACTTCAATTTGGATTTTTTACAACACTAGCAGGTACTTAAAAGGCTTCACGAACTGTGCAGATTGTATCAGCTGATCCAGTGCAAATGGCAACTCCACAACTTCAACAATCAGAGGAAGTTGTGAGTGCATTTTTAAGGCACTGTCTAATTTACCTTTCAAAATATAATTCTTGGTTTATTCGGCAGATAACCATTGCTGACTCTGATTAATACCACTGGGAACTTATTGTAATTGTCCTTTTGATAAATTTGTGATCGGGTTTTTGCTGGGCATGTGAGGTAGACGGTAGTCTGTTTGATATAATTTGATTTGCTCCGCCTGCCTTAAGTTAATTTGCATTCTGTTGAACCCTTTTCATGACTAGTTGAACTCGCATGTTATTCGATGCTATTTTCCTACAGGATCATCCTCACAATCTGCAAATTTTAATTCGATCACTGTCGGATCTCATCCGACAGGGATCGTATTATGCCAGGGTACTCGTGGTTGTCAATTCCCGGTTGTCAATAATAACCGGGAATTGACAACCACGAGGACGTGTTTCAATTCAGGAGATGGGAAAGAAATGAGCGGCGAAGAGATGAAACGAGAATTTTAGCAGTTTAGGAGGCTTTTAACAGTTTAACAGTTTAACAGAACATCTGTGTTGACGTTGGGACACTGCCACATCGGGACGGCGGCTGGTGATAAAGACTTGGGCCCAGATGGGCCAACGGGTGATGATGAAGAACGTTCAGTGACAACCACGAAGACGTGTTTCAATTCAGGAGATGGAAAAGAAACGAGCGGCGAAGAGATGAAACGAGAATTTTAACAGTTTAGGAGGCCGAAAAGGAAACGAGCGGCGAAGAGATGAACCGGGAATTTAATACACTTCAACATATTCCATGAAACATGAAACGTTAAACGTGAAACTTGTGAAACGTGACTTGTGTCAACATGAAACATGCCAGGGTATCGTAATTGATCATAATAATAATAGTAAATGAATAATAACTAATTTTTTTTTGTGAATTAATCGTAATTTTGCTGAGTCAATTTTTGCTATTCTCAGTCGATGGCGATTTTTCATTCTGTTCAGTTGAAAAACAGACAAAAATTCATTATGTACATGATAAATACAGAATTCAATTCCATTATGTTCAGAATAAATTCAGAATTTTACCATGAATTATTCTAAGAAATGTCTATAGAGTGCGTTGATCAGAACTCTAGCCATACTAAAAATCATAATGAAAGTTTTATGACTCAGTAATGAAATATCACGAGACTCAGGTCCGGGATCGTATGTTGTAATGTTTTACCTTCTCTGTTAACTTAGTTTATAGTTGTTCCGCTAAAATCGCTCTAATTAGATCAACGTGATCTGTTCTGCCACAATGGCCTTAGTCGTGGGACTTGTATGGTGTCCTGTCTTTTTTCTCAACCTCCCTCTAGTTCAACAGCCAGGTCAATATAAGTATAAATTTTTGCCAATGGAGCCCGTGCAATCTTTTGCAAGTCAATCGAGGAAAGGTCTGTAACGTCTTCGGCTGAATAGTTTGCGCGAACACCATTAACGGAAAATTACATTAAGAAAATAGGTAGATAGATTAAATTGCATTAGGAAAATAGGTAAACAGATAGATTAAGTATCAATCATAAAAGCATCTTCTCTGATGCATTTTAACCAGTTCTCAGCAAGGCCGCCAGAATTAAAATCACTAGTTAGCATAACGGTTGACGCTGAATGAACACAATCATCCGTGTGATGACCAGTACTTAAAGTCTGAACACGTTACTGGGAGACGTCAAGTGAATCAAAGCTGAAAAGAACAAAGACATTGAGACCTAAGACCATTTCCGAATAATATTTTTTGAACGATATAAAGTTCTTTCGAAACACGCAAAACAGTGCAATGAATGATCTTAATTCAAAACAGCTTGTGCGGTGTTCTGCATTCAATTTATATTGATGGGTAGTGTTGGTGGTGCTGTGGCCAGACGTCAGAGAAGCAAACTAATCAGCTTGCTTTACTGACGCCAGTGTTGGTTGTGTTTCAAAAAAGACCCTTGAGTTATAGTTACTTTGGCACGATATGCCTCGGCTACCCTTTGCCCACTGTTGTTCCGTGTCAACAGTTGAAACTATCGTGAGATTTGCTTCACAAATCTTCTTTTGCTACCGTGAAAAAGTCACTATTTCCTAACCATCGAATTACATCTCTATAATCAGCATTATGACTTGGTGTTTCTTAAAGTTACAGTTTTTAGCACGTGCCTCTCCTGGTACACTCGGCCCCCATTTTTGGACACCTAAAATCAGAAGGTTTGTAGTCGATCAGTTGCTTTTGAAGTCTGTTTGAAGTCGCTTTTTGTCGTCTCGTTGTGTTCTCTTCTGCTCTGTTGTGATTTTTGATGCAGGCGAACTGTATTCTTGCTTCAGCTGCTGATGATTCTGTTGGAAATTTTGTATTGACTTGTGTCCTCAATAAAACGCTGATCTTCAAGTTATGGACTCATACATATCTACAAGTATGTCTGAAAAGACTTTGATGATGTCTGCTGTTGAAGAATTGGTTGACTGCTGATCAAAAAAATGCTGGTGCTTTTGCTGAAGTAATTCGTGCTGAAATGTCTATTGTTGTCGTGAAATTTCTGTTGATGTCTTCCGTCGGTGTTGTCTGTAGATTGTTGCTGTGTACTGGTTGTCAATGTGCTGCTTGTAGTGTTATATGAAAATTGTATGCTGGAAAGCTGTATTTCAAATTTTGTATTGGCTGATTGGCGAATGTCAAATACTGAACGATTTCTGGAAAAACTGTTGTTGCTTGTCTGCTCATTAAAAGTTACTGGTTGACAAATTGAAGATCCCCGTGGTCCCTACCTACCTAAATTTACCACTATCTGGTACCTATTGCCCACATTTAACCTGTTTTCCCAAATTAGACTTCGTCTGAATACCAAATGTTTGTAATAATTTTACCTCTGGTGTTCGTTTTTTACCTAAGCTGTTTAGTGTCATCTGCCTATTCAAAAAACTGGTATCTTTTTGGTTCAAATCTCTGCCTTTTTGCAATCTGCTGAGTTACAAAACCTACCTAATGTCTATCTTAATTTGTCTTCCTGTTAGACCTACCTGTCGAAATTCTCCCATTTGAAGTATTTCTGTAATGTACGATAAGCTTCGATAACTGTAGTATCCTTGCAAGTTACTTATTGAAATCCCTAATTGTACCTGAATGATACATAAAAGTCCCTTTGAATTGCTAACTCATTGAATTGATCTTTAAAATCTTGATCATTCACTTTACTCTAAGCCCAAATCTGATATCACGTTAGTGTTTCAGATTGTTATTAAACTATTGTTCCCAATTTACTAATGATAAACTTTATGGTGCTTTGTCGTTGACCAAACTAAGTTTAATAGCTGGTTTAACGAAATCTCCTTTCGATGTTTTAACCAGGCAAGACCTTACCACATTATCCTTACCTTTTTTACCTTCTGTAACCTACCTACCGGCCAAATACCCCTGGATGTGTTGTTTTCTAGTATTCATACCGTGTTCCCTACTTCTATTCCGTCTACTGCTGAATGCCATTTTCAACATCGTCCGAGTCTTGGGAGATAATCCTTTAAAACGCGTGTCCAAAATTCGTTCATGATACTGTTGACATTGTTCCATAGTTTTCCTGTTCCTCTGTCATTACTGCTAATTGTAGTATCTGACAGCAGTCCTATTGTCATTCCTGTCAAAAATGTCCTGGTGTGAGGTTTTCCACATCAAGTATGTCACTGCTGACTGGTGTTAGAGGTCTGCTGTTGAGTAGAGCTTCGATTTGGCAATTAAGGGTTGAGAAACTCTCTTCTTGGAGCTTCTTAAAACCGGAAATGTTGAAGAACAGGCTTTTACTCAACCCAATGAGTTGATCCCATGTTCCGCCAAAATGTGGTGCTCCTGGTGGAATAAATTTCCATGCAGTCTTTTTCGACTCCGCATATTTCTATAGCTCTGTAGTTGTGAAGCTGCTTTCCTCGAAGGTCTTTGCTCTACTGGTGAAATATAAAGCGTTGGCACTATGAAATTTTTCCGGTAGTCCTCGTCGGCTTAAGAAACGCTGGAATGCCATTATGCATGATCCCTTTTGCAAGTTCCTGGTCACGTCGATATGAATGGCTCGTATCGTCAGACAGATGAATAAGCAACAGTAAGATTTCATAGCAGTGTTGATCTGGCTGTGGATTTCAAAAGGCCCAAAAAAGTCTACTCCCGTCTCCTTGAAGTCTACAGGTTTGACTGAGAATCGGTAACTGGAAGATTTGACATCTGAGGCTGGATGTTGAGTAGTCTCTGTCGTCTGCATTCGTAGCATCTATTCGAGATCCTCTTCATTACTGTTTTGCATTGAAGAACCCAATAATGCAACTGAATGCTGTGAGTTTGCTGTTCAACTCCAACATGACCATTGATGTTGTGTTTCAGTTCCAGAAAAAAGCGAAAAATACTGTTCCCACCGTCTAAGTTCATTGGCTTCGTCGTTGCTGTTGAAAATGGTGCGTTGGTCCATCTTCTTCTATTGAAGGTGTCAACTGAAGCAACCTACTTATTTTTTGAATTTGCTTGTTGTGTGTTAGTTGATTAACATCCCCATCGAACGATTGTTGCTGAGATAGACTGAAAAAAAAATTTCTCTGCATCTTTGATCTGTTGGTCAAGTGTTCTCCTTCTTTTTCGTAGGTTTTTCATTTTGATTACAATGGCTCAAGAGTTTCAACCACTGGCTAAAACTGTTGGCATCAGTGAGATCCTTGTCAATTGGTTGTCGTCGTGTTTCCTGTAAATTGCTTTCTGCACTATTCATGAAAATATGTTGTCCAGTTGTTGCTAGAATATAGAAGAAGATGTGGTCCTTGTAACCAGAGAGATTTTTTGTCATCTCTGTTACTGTAATTCAACTCGTTCCTTGATCTGCTGGGCTGTCCTTGGTGTTGACGTAGTTCCACTGATTGGTGCTTGTGAGATCCCTTATTTCGGCAATTCGGTTTCCGATGTACATCTTGCGTTTAAATTTGAAGTTCTTTATCCAACTGAGAACGGTCATGCTGTCACTCCATAGAAAGATTTCGTCAAATTTGAAATTCTTTCCGTCCTCGATTGTTTTCTTTAATACTGCTGCATAAAGTGCTGCCTGCAGTTCTAGTCTGGGAATTGTTGTTTGACGTAAGGGTGACACTCCTGTTTTTACCATAAGAAAACGATTTAATGTTTCCTGGTTCCTGGATGTCTTGATGTATGCTACTGCTGCTGTTGCTTCAAATGATGCGTTGCCGAATACATGAAGTTCCACTGTGTCCCCAAGTGCTGTACCACCTACCATACTGTTTACCCCTACCGTACCTAACAGTTCCGTTTTCTTTACGCAATCCTCTATGGCCTTTCCGTTGTCTCCTCTAATGGCTTTGTCCAATGCGCGTCCATAGTTCTTGCAATAGAATCTTGGCTCGGATGAGGAAAAGAGACATGATTCCCAAAAGATCGTAGAAATTTGATTCAAAAGACAGAAAATTGCGTTGTGTCCATGTTTTCCCGTTCAAGTTCTTGCTGTCTTTCGCTCTGAAAATCATTTTGTCTTCGTCCAAGCTCTAGTGAATTCCAAGCACTCGTCGATGAAAACTTTTTTTGAAGAGCTCCTCGACTGGTTTTCATAGATCATCTTCCATCTGTTGACAAAACTCACGGCTGTTGCTGCAACATTTTGTCAGATTGATTTATCTTTTTTTGGGTTACCTTGATATCCTTGGCTTTAGTGAAAGCTGTGGTGGCGTCGCTGAAAGATGCAACCATGTTATCCATGTAGAATGCCCGCCGAGTGTTCTGCAGAGAATTTGGGTGATCTTCGATGTCGTCTTTGGCTGTCTGTTGCAAAACAAAATTTGCAAAGGCTGGTGTGTCCCTGATTCCAAAGTGTGTCTTTGGTATTCGTACACCTCTAATTCTGGGTTGTTTGTTTGTCTCCACATGAATTGCAGATAACGTGGGTCTTGTTTTCCTAGTCAAGTTTGCATAAACATTGCTTTGATGTCTCCCTGGATGGCAATGGCTACCTCTCGGAATCGTAGCAAAAATCCAAGCATATTCCCTAGGAGATCAGGACCTGCTAAGAATTTGTCATTGAGGTTTGTTCCGCTTTGTGGTGCTTTGGCATTGCAGATTCTCCGTTTCTTGTCGGGTTTGTTGTGAACGTTCGTGCTGTCACTCCATCGAAAGATTTCGTCAAATTTGAAATTTATTCCATCCTCGATTGTTTTCTTTAATATTGCTGCATAAAGTGTTACCTGCAGTTTTACTCTGTGAATTGTTGTTTGAAGTAAGGGCCACACTCTTCTTTTTACCATAAGAAAACGAGTTAGGGTTTCTTGGTTCCTGGTTATCGTGATGTATGCTACTGCTGCTGCTGCTTCCAGTGATGGGTTGCCGAATATATGACGTTCCATTGTGTCCCCAAGTGCTGTACCACCTACCATACTGTTTACCCCTACCATACCTAACAGTTCCGTTTCCTTTACGCAATCCTCTTTGGCCTTTCCGTTGCGCGTCCATAGTTCTTGCAGTAGACTCTTGGCTCGGATGAGGAAAGGAGATATGATTCCCAAAAGATCGTAGAAATTTGACTCAAAAGACAGAAACTTGCGTTGTGTCCATGTTTTCCTGTCCAAGTTCTTTCTGTCCTTCGCTCTGAAAATTATTTCGTCTTCGTCCAAGCTCTAGTGAATTCCATGCACTCCTTGATGAAAACTTTTACTGAAGAGCTCCTCGACTGGTTTGCATAGATAATCTTCCATCTGTTGACAAAACTCACGGCTGTTGCTGCAACATTTTTGTCAGATTGAATTTACATTTTTTAGAGTATCCTTGACATCCTTGGCTGTAGTGAAAGCTGTGATGGCGTCGCTGAAAGATGCAACCATGTCATCCATGTAGAATGCTCGCCGAATGTTCTGCAGAGAGTTTGGGTGATCTTCGATGTCGTCCTTGGCTGTCTGTTTCAAAACAAATTTGCACAGACTGGTGTGTCCCTGATTCTAACGTGTGTCTTTGGTATTCGTACACCTCTAATTCTGGGTTGTTTGTTTGTCTCCACATGAATTGCAGATAACGTGGGTCTTGTTGTCCTACTCCAGTTTGCATAAACATTGCTTTGATGTCTCCCTGGATGACAATGGCTACCTCTCGGAATCGTAGCAAAATTCAAGCATATTCCTTAGGAGATCAGGTCCTGCTAAGAGTCTGTCATTGAGGCTTTTTCCGCTGTGTAGTGCTTTGGCATTGCAGATTCTCCGTTTCCTGTCGGGTGTGTTTGGGCTGACAAGACCATAGTGTGGTATGTACCAACCTTTATCGTTGTGTTTATGAATTTTTGCAATGTAGCCCTTTTCTAGGTCTTCCTGAAGGCCCTCATTGTATTTCTTGTACGGTTCAGGTAAGTGCTGTACCACCTACCATACTGTTTACCCTTACCGTACCTTACAGTTCCGTTTCCTTTACGCAATCCTCTATGGCCTTTGGTTGTCTCCACTAATGGCTTTGTCCAATGCGCGTCCATAGTTCTTGCAATAGAATCTTGGCTCGGATGAGGAAAAGAGATATGATTCCCAAAAGATCGTAGAAATTTATTTCAAAAGAAAGAAACGTGCGTTGTGTCCAAGTTTTCCTGTTCAAGTTCTTGCTGTCTTTCGCTCTGAAAATCATTTTGTCTTCGTTCAAGCTCTAGTGAATTCCAAGCACTCGTCGATGAAAACTTTTTTTGAAGATCTCCTCGACTGGTTTTAATAGATCGTCTTCCATCTGTTGACAAAACTCACGGCTGTTGCTGCAACATTTTGTCAGGTTGATTTATCTTTTTTAGAGTTACCTTGATTTCCTTGGCTTTAGTGAAAGCTGTGATGGCGTCGCTGAAAGTTGAAACCATGTCATCCATGTAGAATGCTTGCCGAATGTTCTGCAGAGAGTTTGGGTGATCTTCGATGTCGTCCTTGGCTGTCTGTTTCAAAACAAAATTTGCACAGGCTGGTGTGTCCCTGATTCCAAAGATGTGTCTTTGGTATCCGTAAACCTCTAATTCTGGGTTGTTTGTTTGTCTCCGCATGAATCGCAGATAACGTGGGTCTTGTTGTCCTACTCCAGTTTGCATAAACATTGCTTTGATGTCTCCCTGGATGGCAATGGCTACCTCTCGGAATTGTAGCAAAATTCAAGCATATTCCTTAAGAGATCAGGTCCTGCTAAGAGTCTGTCATTGAGGCTTTTTCCGCTGTGTAGTGCTTTGGCATTGCAGATTCTCCGTTTCTTGTCGGGTGTGTTTGGGCTGACAAGACCATAGTGTGGTATGTACCAACCTTTATCGTTGTGTTGATGAATTTTTGCAATGTAGCCCTTTTCTAGGTCTTCCTGAAGGCCCTGATTGTATTTCTTGTACGGTTCAGGTAAGTGCTGTACCACCTACCATACTGTTTACCCTTACCGTACCTAACAGTTCCGTTTCCTTTACGCAATCCTCTATGGCCTTTGCGTTGTCTCCACTAATGGCTTTGTCCAATGCGCGTCCATAGTTCTTGCAATAGAATCTTGGCTCGGATGAGGAAAAGAGATATGATTCCCAAAAGATCGTAGAAATTTAATTCAAAAGAAAGAAACGTGCGTTGTGTCCATGTTTTCCTGTTCAAATTCTTGCCGTCTTTCGCTCTGAAAATCATTTTGTCTTCGTTCAAGCTCTAGTGAATTCCAAGCACTCGTCGATGAAAACTTTTTTTGAAGAGCTCCTCGACTGGTTTTAATAGATCGTCTTCCATCTGTTGACAAAACTCACGGCTGTTGCTGCAACATTTTGTCAGGTTGATTTATCTTTTTTAGAGTTACCTTGATATCCTTGGCTTTAGTGAAAGCTGTGATGGCGTCGCTGAAAGTTGAAACCATGTCATCCAGGTAGAATGCTTGCCGAATGTTCTGCAGAGAGTTTGGGTGATCTTCGATGTCGTCCTTGGCTGTCTGTTTCAAAACAAAATTTGCACAGGCTGGTGTGTCCCTGATTCCAAAGATGTGTCTTTGGTATCCGTAAACCTCTAATTCTGGGTTGTTTGTTTGTCTCCGCATGAATCGCAGATAACGTGGGTCTTGTTGTCCTACTCCAGTTTGCATAAACATTGCTTTGATGTCTCCCTGGATGGCAATCGCTACCTCTTGGAATCGTAGCAAAAATCCAAGCATATTCCCTAGGAGATCAGGACCTGCTAAGAGTTTGTCATTGAGGCTTGTTCCGCTTTGTGGTGCTTTGGCATTGCAGATTCTCCGTTTATTGTCGAGTTTGTTGTGAACGGTCGTGCTGTCACTCCAAAGTAAGATTTCGTCAAATTTGAAATTCATTCCATCCTCGATTGTTTTCTTTAATATTGCTGCATAAAGTGCTACCTGCAGTTTTACTCTGTGAATTGTTGTTTGAAGTAAGGGCCACACTCTTCTTTTTACCATAAGAAAACGAGTTAGGGTTTCTTGGTTCCTGGTTATCTTGATGTATGCTACTGCTGCTGTTGCTTCCAGTGATGCGTTGCCGAATATATGACGTTCCATTGTGTCCCCAAGTGCTGTACCACCTACCATACTGTTTACCCCTACCGTACCTAACAGTTCCGTTTACTTTACGCAATCCTCTATGGCCTTTCCGTTGTCGCCACTAATGGCTTTGTCCAATGCGCGTCCAAAGTTCTTGCAGTAGAATCTTGGCTCGGATGAGGTAAGGAGATATGATTCCCAAAAGATCGTAGAAAATTATTTCAAAAGACAGAAACTTGCGTTGTGTCCATGTTTTCCTGTTCAAGTTCTTGCTGTCTTTCGCTCTGAAAATCATTTTGTCTTCGTCCAAGCTCTAGTGAATTCCATGCACTCTTTGATGAAAACTTTTACTGAAGAGCTCCTCGACTGGTTTGCATAGATAGTCTTCCATCTGTTGACAAAACTCACGGCTGTTGCTGCAACATTTTGTCAGATTGAATTTACATTTTCTAGAGTACCCTTGAAATCCTTGGCTGTAGTGAAAGCTGTGATGGCGTCGCTGAAAGTTGAAACCATGTAATCCATGTAGAATGCTTGCCGAATGTTCTGCAGAGAGTTTGGGTGATCTTCAATGTCGTCCTTGGCTGTCTGTTTCAAAACATAATTTGCACAGGCTGGTGTGTCCCTGATTCTAAAGTGTGTCTTTGGTATTCGTACACCTCTAATTCTGGGTTGTTTGTTTGTTTGCACATGAATCGCAGATAGCGTGGGTCTTGTTGTCCTACTCCAGTTTGCATAAACATTGCTTTGATGGCTCCCTGGATGGCAATGGCTACCTCTCGGAATCGTAGCAAAATTTCAAGCATATTTCTTAGGTGATCAGGTCCTGCTAAGAGTCTGTCATTGAGGCTTTTTCCGCTTTGTGGTGCTTTGGCATTGCAGATTCTCCGTTTCTTGTCGGGTTTGTTTGGGCTGACAAGACCATAGTGTGGTATGTACCAACCTTTATCGTTGTGTTGATGAATTTTTGCAATGTAGCTCTTTTCTAGGTCTTCCTGAAGGCCCTCATTGTATTTCTTGTACTGTTCAGGTTTCTTTTGTAGTCTGTTGACAAGATGGTTCAGATGAGTCAAAGCTTGTGACCGGTTTTCTGGCAAACTGCTGTTGTCTTTCCAGAGGAGTCGTTTCATAACGTCCATCCGCTTGTCTCACGCATCTTGTGTTAAGTATAATGTTGGTAAGCAAAACCCCTGGATCATTTGATTTGTTTTTGGTTTCGAACGGTATTATCTCTGCTTTCCACTAATGAGAAACTTCTTTGTTGAGGTCATGGTCTTGTTCAAGGCAATTGCTGCAAAACAAAGCGGTATGATGCATTGAATGTTGTGTTTTGCTATCTTCCAAAACTGTATGAGGTCCAGAAATAGTCCAACCAAGTTTGAAAAGACTTGGGCTTGGTGTTGACGATGGTCCTTGGTCCACTTTGATTTTCTAGTGATTATCTAGTCCACACTGAGATTTCTCAGTCCACACTGAGATTATCTAGAGTTGGCATATTGACATGTATAAGGTGGTCACACTTCCTGGCAATGTCTCCAGGGTGCTTCCTCAGCTTTGGCAAATTTATATTTTCCACAACCTATATCTATTCGAGGTTGTAGCATTCGTCGTCTTCAAAATTTGAAATTTCTGTTGACGTTGTGCAACAAGTTTTTGTGTCTGTTCGGTTGGCTCCCTCCGAGACAAGTTGTTGACGTGTTTCTTTCTGAAGACGTAGTTCATCAGCTGTCTTTGTGAAAAGCTTTGTCAAGCTGCTTCCTGGGTCAATGAACGCGTATGTTCGAACTATGTTGTGGTTATATCTTTGTTGTTGATAACTGCAAATGAGTTACCATTTCCTGCTGAGTTGTTCAATTGAGAATTTGGTTGAATAATTGAGGTCAGTGTTCGTCCGTATCTAATGTTGGCACAGTGTAGCATAGTGTTGTGTCGTTGTCCGCATCCTTGCTCCCTGCAATTAGAGTTTGAAGGACAGTTGTTGGCTCGATGATTCGATCCCGAGCAGTTTCTGCAAAGGTTTAACTGATAAACCGTTTGAAGTTTTTCATCTGCTGTCTTTCTTTTAAGCGTTGGGCAATGGAATAACTGGTGGTTACCGTCGCTGAAGACTCTACGTCCAGCAGAGGCTGGTTGTTGCTGTTGCTTCCTCTTTTTGCTTGAAACATTTGTGTCGTGCTCCGCTGGTTGTACTGTTTCTTGTTGTTGTTGTTGCTAAAAATGTTTATGTTCTGTTTTGGTTGTTGTTGCTGTTGTCCCTTGTTTGAATAGTTGGTTCTTGGTGAAATTTTCGGTTTCCATTTAGATTGATGAGTAGTGTTGGTGGTGCTCTGGCAGGACGTCAGAGAAGCAAACTAATCAGCTTGCTTCACTGACGCCTGTGTTTGTGGTGTTTCAAAAAAAGACCCTTGAGTTATAGTTACTTTGTCACGATATGCTTGGGGTACCCTCTGCCCACTGTTGTTCCTTGTCAACAGTTGAAACTTTAGTGAGATTTGCTTCACAAATCTTCTTTTGCTATAGCAAAAACTGGGTAGAAACCTCGAGCCGGGTACCATGAAAAAGTCATCCATTTCCTAACCATTGAATTACATCTCTAAAATCAACATAATGACTTGGTGTTTCTAAAGTTACAGTTTTTAGCACGTGCCTCTCCTGGTACAGCTGTTTGAACAAACATGTCATGCGCTGCTGGTTCAGATGAGCCATGGGTCCGCTCTGGCGTATGCCGACCTGCTGTTAGCATTGCTGACAGATTGCAACTTTGATTTGATTTATCAGTTGCCAACTTTCAACATTGTTTTTTGCGTGACTTTTGTTCTGGTTACTCCCAATTAGAGTGACACAGCGCCTGACTCTCTTTAATTAAGTCAAAAAGGACTTCCACGCTGCGAAGGACTGGCCAATCGTCTTTATGGAGTTTCCACAAAGATATTGGTAGTCAGCAAAGCTTTTGCGGAAAACCCCGCTCTTTGCGACTGAGCGACATGTAGCGTGTGGCGATGAACGCTTTGGTGAATGCAAAGCTGTTTTATTCTCTTCACATTTTTTTACAAGTTGGAACAACAGGGCTCTTATTTGCATAGCTGATAATTTGGTGCCAAGTACCAATTACGGACAATTTAAGATCCCTTTAACTAGGTACCTACAAAAATGGGCGATGATGACATTACAAGGATGGTAGCTGTTAACAGTTATCAGTTGAAAAAGATAATTCTGCGGTAAATTAAAAATTTGCTCAGGTTTTCACGAAATCCACTAATGGTAGTCTGAAAAAAATTCACCGGAGCATACCTGATTTAAAGGGGAAACAAGCCGTTGCCCCGAGCCGACCAACGTAAACAAAATCCCAGATTTGCTTTTACCTTAGTAAGTTATTATTTTAGCCCCAGACATCCTAACCGAAAATTGCCAATTAGCCTATTAATGATTAGTAGTGAACTTGCCAAGGTATCCTGGCAGTGGCATTAATCAAATTAATCCTACCACACAATAGGAGAAGGAATTGTTGAAATACTTGTGCCATATTGACGGTCCTTTTGTGTGCACAAAAACGTTGTTTGCTCCACTCAGTAGAGAAGCAGCTTACTCAGAAGCTTCTAATTATAAGTAAATAGGTAATTGGTTGTTTGGCAGAGATTGCATATTTTGTAGAGCGAGGTCCTCTTTTTGTTATTATGCGTTGCTGCAGTTATTCTGCCGTAATAGATTGAAATTGTTACATAATTTGGCATTTTTTCGTCTGAGTGACAGAGCGAGTGCATCTGATCAGTAACCTTTTTGTTAGGTTTATTTTTGTAAGCGCAATAGAGCGAATTGACTATTTCTTGCATACTCAAAACCTTGAAGGGATTTGGTTCATTCTTGGAGCGAGAAGCTCGAAAAGTTAATCGAGTTGTGGGGAGTTTAAGGGCATCCTAAGCGTTTCGAATGGAGTGAGTCACTGAACTTAAGACTTGCCTCTCTGTGCATTGACATTTTCTGGAGCCAGCCCACTTCAGGCTTTGTAAAAGCGTCTAACTATTGCTAGTTTTGTTGAGTTAATGATAGTTTATTTGGATCATTGTAACGAAAATTTAAAGTGATAGTTAACTTATATCAGAACTCATTTCGTTTTTCCGTTTTCCGGTTTTTTTCCGTTTTCGGTCGCCTAACAAATTTTGCAATCTTTCACAGCTGATAAATAAGAATGTTGTCAATCCGAAGATTTTGAAGGAGACAACAATTTGTCTCTATCATCATGGGCTTCCGCTCTTTTGTCAAAGTTAAGAAGACTACGTAAAATGTTAAATTCCCAAAACTTTGCCAAATTAAGCCAATGAAACTTAGTTGAAAACATTGTCACAAGTGCGCATCCCAGATATGGGGCAAGCATAATTTGGTTACTCATGTCATAGAACGTTGATAACTATTTCGGTATTTTGGACAACTAAAAACTGAACGTGAAAAAATTAATTCGAGTTGCTTGGTGAACAAAAAAAGAAAAAAAGGTAAGCGCCTGTTTGACAAGGATTATGAGGCTCAAATTGTTCTCTTTTCCACTTCGCTGGAAAATATTCAGATAGTTTAAAAATGAAGAAATGATAACAAAAAGATCATGTGTTCCAATTGTGCATGCTAATGAGGTTATGAACTTCTGTCTAGCCCTTGTTCTTTTCTTGCTGCTGACTCAATAACGACTGATCGATAGCAGTGAAATGCAGAAATTGTATCTAAAAGCACCTTTTCAAATTATGCGAACCACATGATAAGAAATTTTAAAATTGTCAATTCCTCAATTCCTCCTCTCTAACATAATACACACCTGATACACAAAGATGCTGGTAAAAGTAACAATTAGAATAGATCAATTTAGTGTTGTTAAAAGTAAAAATAGCATCAAAACTAATTATAAAAAACCTGATTATAGGTACGATAATTTTAAGAGAATTTTCTTTTTAGAATCTTCAGCAGATAAAAGTTTACTCAATACATTCATACTAAACAGAACAATTATACAATTAGTTGAATCAGCAAATTTTGTTAGTTATATTTACACTGTTTTAGCAATTTCTTAGCATTTTTAGTTGGTTCTTTGTTTTTTTAATAGAAAGATCAATAACAAACGTTTTGACTGACGAGTTGGCTTTTTAAAATATATCCCAAAAAATCTTTTAAATTGTAATTAGTCCAAATTGCTTTGCGATTGATACTCAATGTGATCAATTTCCTCATTCTTCTGTGATCAATTCATTTTGTTCATTGTGAGCTAAAATGATTTGGAACACCAAACATTTGTCAATTTGTTACTTTTAAATTAGGATATCAATTAGGAATAGGATACTTTGTGCGAGTTGAGCTGTCTAAAAGGAGCACTGTATGAAACAAATTACTTTGAAAAATTATAGAGAAGATTAATTTTGTACCAGTGTTCTTTTTTCCTAAATTTCGTTGCCTTATTTTGCCAAAAACGTAATAGAATTTGTTTAAAAGGAATGATGTTGTCTCACACCAGATTCCTGCTTTTGAATAGAAAAAAAGCTTTCAAGTGAGCTTTCCTTACCATATCTCTTAAATGCTACATATTTTAAGTTTCAAAAGTTTGAAAGCATTCTGAGAATCGGTAGTTGACTTGATTTTCGATTTGTAGATATTAAATACATTTTCTGCATAATTGATTTTTTGTGAATTTGAATCCGAATGATCGCAATCTCTCAAAGATTGTACCATGAAAGGTTCCTTGGATATATATGACCCGCTCGACCAGACATTTCAAAATGTTTAATTTATCAAGAAATCGGAATTTCCAATTGTTTAAAAAAATCCACTCGTGGACAAGTAAAACTGAACAGCTTAGCTTTGCTAATAGTCTAAATGGCTTCAAAACAGATTCAAAACTATTAAACATAGGTATCAAGACTTTAGGAGAATCTTTGCTTATAAAAATTTTTTCAGTTAAAATTTCCTTAATGTATTAATGCAGAAGAGAAAAATTTTATAATGCAATTTATTGAATTAGAATAATTCCGTTAGTTAGAATATTTCTTTTTATGAAATTTCTCGGCAATTTTTTATTCGATTTTTGAACTTTGAAAGAAAAGTCAACAAAAAATGATATGCCGGACTAGTATCTATTTTCGTTGTAAACATTCTTTCAGAAAAATTATTTTTCTCTACTAGTTTTCTCACATTGAGCTAGTGCTCTTGTGGATTTGAGGTAGAATTAAGTTTCTTTTTGGTTTTCTTAACTAACTATTTGGATGATGTATTTATTCCGTCACTTTTTTCCGAAAAATTTTTTATCAACGTTTTTATGGTTTTGTGAACTTTAAAAGTGTTCAATAACAAATTTTTTGACGGAATTGAACCAAGTTTTTGTTGTAATTAATTTTTTTCAAAGTTTGATAAAGCCTCTGATCATAGAGTGGTTAGAATAAATTATTTCAAAATCTTCACTCGCCATGTTTGTTTTATGATATTAATCTTTTTTTTTTCTGAAAATTTGCACACTGTTCTAATCAATTAGTTTCATCAGTTTGAGCTATTTTCCGCTCTCGAAAGTTTTATTTTTTTTTGGTTTTCATGGAGAACTATATGAAGGCAGTAGATATCTGGTCAAAAAATGCTAATTATTTGAAGACAAGTCTTTTAAATTTTATTAAATCAAATTGAATTGTGAATCATGCTTGAAAAAATCTCAAGATAAATTTTGTCAAAAATATATAGTTCCATTTGAGACAAACTGATGTGGAATACCATTTAAAACAATTCTTTTGAATTAGACAATTTATATCTTTAATTTTTCGGGAAAAATGTGGTTCGAGTTGTTTTCAAAATACCCCTCACAAACGATTGAATATTCAATTTTTTTTCTTTTGACATTCATCTTGTTCTTTCAGAAAACATATTCTACTCAACCAGTTTCTTCATATTGAGCGAGTATATACTCTCAACAATTTGAAATAATTTTAAATTCGTCAATTCCTCAAAAATGGAAACTTGACTTGTTTGTCTCTAACATAATACACACCTGATACACAAAGATGCTGGTAAAAGTAACAATTAGAATAGATCAATTTAGTGTTGTTAAAAGTAAAAATAGCATCAAAACAAATTATAAAAAAAACTGATTATAGGTACGATAATTTTAAGAGAATTTTTGTTTAGAATCTTCAGCTGATAAAAGTTTACTCAATACATTCATACTAAACAGAACAATTATACAATTAGTTGAATCAGCAAATTTTGTTAGTTATATTTACACTGTTTTAGCAATTTCTTAGCATTCTTAGTTGGTTCTTTGTTTTTTTTAATAGAAAGATCAATAACAAGTGTTTTGACTGAAAAGTTGGCTTAAGTTTCGTTATAATTAAAAACTTAATGCAATTAAAATTTAGAAAAAGTATGTTTAGTTATTAAATTGTGACAATCATCATTTTGTTGCTGACCACTTGCACACTGTTCCGCCACTTAACTGTTTTCATTAGATTGTGCTAGATTCCACTCTTAGGAGTTTAATCTTAAACATATTTTATTTTAGTTTGCGCTGCTAACTATATGAACGCTGTACATATCTGAGCGAAAAATTTTAAAATATATCCCAAAAATACTTTTAAAGTGTAATTAGTCCAAATTGCTTTGCGATTGATACTCAATGTGATCAATTTCCTCATTCTTCTGTGATCAATTCATTTTGTTCATTGTGAGCTAAAATGATTTGGAACACCAAACATCTGTCAATTTGTTACTTTTAAATTAGGATATCCATTAGGAATAGGATGCTTTGTGCGAGTTGAGCTGTCTAAAAGGAGCACTTTATGAAACAAATTACTTTGAAAAATTATAGAGAAGATTAATTTTGTACCAGTGTTCTTTTTTCTTAAATTTAGTTGCCTTATTTTGCCAAAAACGTAAAAGAATTTGTTTAAAAGGAATGATGTTGTCTCACACCAGATTCCTGCTTTTGAATAGAAACAAAGCTTTCAAGTGAGCTTTCCTTACCATATCTCTTAAATGCTACATATTTTAAGTTTCAAAAGTTTGAAAGCATTCTGAGAATCGGTAGTTGACTTAATTTTCGATTTGTAGATATTAAATACATTTTCTGCATAATTGATTTTTTGTGAATTTGAATATGAATGATCGCAGTCTCTCAAAGATTGTACCATGAAAATTTCCTTGAATATATATGACCCGCTCGACCAGACATTTCAAAATGTTTAATTTATCAAGAAATGGGAAGTTCCATTTGCTTAAAAAAATCCACTCGTTGACAAGTAGAACTGAACAGCTTAGCTTTGCTAATAGTCTAAATGGCTTCAAAACAGATTCAAAACTATTAAACATAGGTATCAAGACTTTAGGAGAATCTTTGCTTATAAAAATTTTTTCAGTTAAAATTTCCTTAATGTATTAATGCAGAAGAGAAAAATTTTATAATGCAATTTATTGAATTAGAATAATTCCGTTAGTTAGAATATTTCTTTTTATGAAATTTCTCGGCAATTTTTTATTCGATTTTTGAACTTTGAAAGAAAAGTCAACAAAAAATGATATGCCGGACTAGTATCTATTTTCATTGTAAACATTCTTTCAGAAAAATTATTTTTCTCTACTAGTTTTCTCACATTGAGCTAGTGCTCTTGTGGATTTGAGGTAGAATTAAGTTTCTTTTTGGTTTTCTTAACTAACTATTTGGATGATGTATTTATTCCGTCACTTTTTTCCGAAAAATTTTTTATCAACGTTTTTATGGTTTTGTGAACTTTAAAAGTGTTCAATAACAAATTTTTTGACGGAATTGAACCAAGTTTTTGTTGTAATTAATTTTTTTCAAAGTTTGATAAAGCCTCTGATCATAGAGCGGTTAGAATAAATTATTTCAAAATCTTCACTCGCCATGTTTGTTTTATGATATTAATCTTTTTTTTCTGAAAATTTGCACACTGTTCTAATCAATTAGTTTCATCAGTTTGAGCTATTTTCCGTTCTCGAAAGTTTTATTTTTTTTTGGTTTTCATGGAGAACTATATGAAGGCAGTAGATATCGGGTCAAAAAATGCTAATTATTTGTAGACAAATCTTTTAAACTGTAGTTAAATCAAATTGAATTGTGAATCATACTTTAAAAAATCTCAAGATTAATTTTGTCAAATTTATGTAGTTCCATTTGAGACAAACTGACGTGGAATACCATTTAAAACAATTCTTTTGAAATAGACAATTTATATCTTCAATTTTTCGGGAAAAATGTGGTTCGAGTTCTTTTCAAAATACCCCTCAGAAACGATTGAATTTTCAATTTTTTTCTTTTGACATTCATCTTGTTCTTTCAGAAAACATATTCTACTCAACCAGTTTCTTCATATTGAGCGAGTATATACTCTCAACAATTTGAAATAATATTAAACTTGTCAATTCCTCAAAAATGGAAACTTGACTTGTTTGTCTCTAACATAATCCACACCTGATACACAAAGATGCTGGTAAAAGTAACAATTAGAATAGATCAATTTAGGGTTGTTAAAAGTAATAATAGTATCAAAAAAATTATAAAAAAACTGATTATAGGTACAATAATTTTAAGAGAATTTTCTTTTTAGAATCTTCCGCAGATAAAAGTTTACTCAACACATTCATACTAAGCAGAACAATTATACAATTAGTTGAATCAGAAAATTGTGTTAGTTATATTTACACTGTGTTAGCAATTTCTTAGCATTTTTAGTTGGTTCTTTGGTTTTTTAATAGAAAGATCAATAACAAATGTTTTGACTGACGAGTTGGCTTAAGTTTCGTTATAATTAAAATTTAATGCAATTAAAATTTAGAAAAAGTATGTTTAGTTATTAAATTTTGACAATCATCATTTTGTTGCTGACAACTTGCACAGTGTTCCGCCACTTAACTGTTTTCATTAGATTGTGCTAGATTCCACTCTTAGGAGTTTAATCTTAAACAAATTTTATTTTAGTTTGCGCTGCTAACTATACGAACGCTGTACATATCTGAGCAAAAATTTTTAAAATATATCCCAAAAAATCTTTTAAATTGTAATTAGTCCAAATTGCTTTGCGATTGATACTCAATGTGATCAATTTCCTCAATCTTCTGTGATCAATTCATTTTGTTCATTGTGAGCTAAAATGATTTGGAACACCAAACATCTGTCAATTTGTTACTTTTAAATTAGGATATCCATTAGGAATAGGATGCTTTGTGCGAGTTGAGCTGTCTAAAAGGAGCACTTTATGAAACAAATTACTTTGAAAAATTATAGAGAAGATTAATTTTGTACCAGTGTTCTTTTTTCTTAAATTTCGTTTCCTTATTTTGCCAAAAACGTAATAGAATTTGTTTAAAAGGAATGATGTTGTCTCACACCAGATTCCTGCTTTTGAATAGAAACGAAGCTTTCAAGTGAGCTTTCCTTACCATATTTCTTAAATGCTACATATTTTATGTTTCAAAAGTTTGAAAGCATTCTGAGAATCGGTAGTTGACTTGATTTTCGATTTGTAGATATTAAATACATTTTCTGCATAATTGATTTTTTGTGAATTTGAATATGAATGATCGCAATCTCTCAAAGATTGTACCATGAAACTTTCCTTGAATATATATGACCCGCTCGACCAGACATTTCAAAAGGTTTAATTTATCAAGAAGTCGGAAGTTCAAATTGTTAAAAAAAATACACTCGTGGACAAGTAGAACTGAACAGCTTAGCTTTGCTAATAGTCTAAATGGCTTCAAAACAGATTCAAAACTATTGAACATAGGTATCAAGACTTTAGGAGAATCTTTGCTTATAAAAATTTTTTCAGTTAAAATTTCCTTAATGTATTAATGCAGAAGAGAAAAAATTTGTAATGCAATTTATTGAATTAGAATAATTCCATTAGTTATAATATTTCTCTATGTGAAATTTCTCGGAAATTTTGTACTCGATTTTTGAACTTTGAAAGAAAAGTCAACAAAAAATGATATGCCGGACTAGTATCTCTTTTCGTTGTAAACTTTCTTTCAGAAAAATTATTTTTCTCTACTAGTTTTCTCACATTGAGCTAGTGCTCTTGTGGATTTTTATGTAGAATTGAGTTTCTTTTTGGTTTTCTTAACTAACTATATGGATGTTGCATTTATTCCGTCACTTTTTTCCGAAAAATTTTTTATCAACGTTTTCATGGTTTTGTGAACTTTAAAAGTATTCAATAACAAATTTTTTGACGGAATTGAACCAAGTTTTTGTTGTAATTTTTTTTTTCAAAGTTTGATAAAGCCTCTGATCATAGAGTGGTTAGGATAAATTATTTCAAAATCTTCACTCGCCATGTTTGTTTTATGATATTAATCTTTTTTTTTCTGAAAATTTGCACACTGTTCTAATCAATTAGTTTCATCAGTTTGAGCTATTTTCCGTTCTCGAAAGTTTTATTTTTTTTTTTGGTTTTCATGGAGAACTATATGAAGGCAGTAGATATCTGGTCAAAAAAGGCTAATTATTTGAAGACAAGTCTTTTAAACTTTATTAAATCAAATTGAATTGTGAATCATGCTTGAAAAAATCTCAAGATAAATTTTGTCAAAAATATATAGTTCCATTTGAGACAAATTGATGTGGAATACCATTTAAAACAATTCTTTTGAATTAGACAATTTATATCTTTAATTTTTCGGGAAAAATGTGGTTCGAGTTGTTTTCAAAATACCCCTCACAAACGATTGAATATTCAATTTTTTTCTTTTGACATTCATCTTGTTCTTCCAGAAAACATATTCTACTCAACCAGTTTCTTCATATTGAGCGAGTATATACTCTCAACAATTTGAAATAATTATAAACTTCTTTTTGATTTTGGAGGCCAACTATGTGAATGCTTTCATTTTTTCAGTTAAAAAGTCTTTTTATTGTAAACAAACCTTTTAAACTGTAGTATTTATAACTCCATTGTGAAAAAAACTTTTAAAAACCTTGAGATCAATTTTGTCAAAATCATATAGTTCCTTGTGCGTCAACTTGATGCGGATTACCATTTAATACAGTTTATTTAAATTAGGAACTCAATTCAGCCAACAAGACAGTGTGAGAATTGAGCAGTCTAAAAAAGTAAAGTATGAAAAAAAATGTTTGAAATAAAAATGAGGATATTAATTTTGTAACCAGGTGCTATTCAAAGTGAAACTTGTGTTGGATATGTCTAAAGGAAAATCCAAAAGACCTTTTTGCCAGGGTACAAAAATACTTCTACATCGAACAACAATACCCGTTCTCTTATAAAAAATTAAGCTTATTTTTTTTTAAAAAAAGGACTCAAATTTTTCACAGAAAGAAACCAGAATGACACAATTGTTCAAAAATACAGAGCAAAACAGTTGTTATGATGTTGGGCCTTAGGTTTTGATTTTCTATTCCGGGTTGCTACTTTTGAAGAAGACTTCTGAAATGAGCTTTTCGAAAAATTTCAACGTGAGTTTGCATTGCGATCTCTTTGAAATGTTGCTTATTTTAGGTTTCAATTTTTGAGATTGTCTGATAACATAATCAGCAGTTGACGTTTCTTGTCTTTGTTTCAAAGTTAAATATATTGTCTGCATAATTGGTTTTGTTTTCTTTCGCGGGGTCGGTCTTTTGTAAATTTTGTTTCTTTAATTTTCCCTTGAATATAGCTGAGCCGATCGATCAAATATAATAATTTTCTGATATCATGAATTACTCAAGAATATGGGTGTTTGAATTGTTTCAAAAATTTACCTCACAAATGCTTGACACATTTAGATGTTGGTACATGATCACGTCGTACAGAAGAACTGAGTTTTGCTAGTAGTTTAAACAGTATCGAAGGAGATTCAACTAGTAAAACTAGGTATACAGTCTTTAACAGAATCTTTGTTTATAAATTTTGTCAGATATAAATTTCCTTAATGTATTCATGCTAAAGCGAAAAACTTTAAAAATTAATTTATTAAAGAAAAATTTTTCTCACAGATAAATTAACTTTTTTTCAGAAACTTCCCGGCTAATATTAGATAGATTTTTGAACTTAGAAGTAATTGTCAATTACAAATGATTCGCTTGAACAGTATCTAATTTTTTTAATAAACAATTCGGTGTGAATATTTGATGAAGCTTCTGATGGTAGAGTCAAAGGAAATGACTCTAAAGTATATGCTCTCATTAATTTGATTTAAATTTAAACTGTTTTTGATTTTGGTGGCCAACTATTTGAATGCTTCCATTATTTCAGTTAACAGGTCTTTTTTATTGTAGACAAACCATTTAAACTCTAGTATTTCTCACTATATTGTTAATCATTCTTCTAAAAACCTTTAGATCAATTTTGTCAAAATCATATAGTTCCATGTGAGTCAACTTGATGTCGAAAAACCAAATGATACAAGTTAGGAACTCAATTCAGCAAACAATAGAGTGTGAGAATTCATCAGTCTAAAATAATTAAAGTTATGAAGAAAATTGTTTTGAAAAAACGTTGAAGTGATTATTTTTATACCCACGTGCTATTCAAAGTGAAATAGCGGATAGTCGAGAAGGATCTCTTTGCTAGTGTTAAAAATTCATTTACCTCGAGCAAAAATACCCGTTTTTTTAAAACAAAACATAAGTGCATTTCTTCAAAAAAGACTCAAATTGTTCACAAAAAGGAACCAGAATGACAAACAGTTCTTCATAAATAAAGAGCAAAAACAGTCAGTTGTTTTGATGTGTGGCCTTAGGTTTTGATTTTCTATTCCGAATGGCTGCTCCTGAAAAAAGTTTTTGAAATAAAATTTTCAACGTGCTTGCATAGCGACCTCTTTGATATGATGCTAATTTCAGGTTTCAAGTTTTGAAAAATTTTCAAAAAAAGACCAGGGGTTCACCTCTTTTTTCATTGTTTCGAAAATTCATATATTGTCTGCATAATTGGTTTTACTTTCTTTTGCGGATTCGATCTCTTGTAAAATTTGGATTCCTTGATTATAACTGAGCCGAATGGTCAGCTATTTTATCTTTGATTTCTCAAGAAAATGTGGTTCAACTTCTTTAATATATAGACCTCACATACGTTTGACACATTTGGATGTTGGTACCTGATCACGTAGAAATGAAAAAAAAAACGAGTTTTGCTAACAGTTTGAATAATATCAGGTATGAATAATACCAGGTTTGAATAATATCAGGTTTGAAAATAGGTATATTGTCTTTAACAGAATCCTTGTATAAAAAAACTTTCTTCAGATTAAAATTTCTTTATTTTATTAATGCTAAAGAGAATAGCTTTATAATGCAATTTGTTAAATAAACCTTTTTCTGACAGGTATTTTAATTCTTTTTCAGCATTTTCCTGGCAAATTTTAGATTAATTTTCAACTTTGAAGGAAATATCAATATTAAATAATTTGCTTGAACAGTATCTTATTTTTGGTTATTGTGAAATTTTGATAAAGCGTATGATAGTAGAGAAAGAGATATGATAGTAGAAAAGAAAACTCAGTGTGTTTTCCTTAAAAAAAGTTTAAAACATACTATGTTCAAATATTCAATTTTCTTTCTTTCGGCCTTCGTCTTGTTCTTTCAGAAAATTTAACACAACTAGTTTCTTCATATTGAGCTAGAATATGCGTTCAACAATTTGGTTTAATTTAAGTTTGTTTTAATTTTGGCAGCCAAATATATGAATGCTTTATTTATTTCAGCAAAATTTTTTTTCGTAAACAAATCTTTTAAACTGTAGTTAATTCTAACTATATTGTGAATCACACTTCAAAAAATCTTGAGATCCAATTTGTCAGAATTGTATAGTTCCATGTGAGTCAACTTGATGTTGAATAGGAATTAATACAATTGTTTTAAATTAGGAACTCAATTCAGCGAACGATAAATTGTGAGAGTTGAGTAGTCTAAAAAAGTCATGTATGAAGAAAATTGTTTTGGAAATGGATTGAGCTGATTACTTTTGTACCCAAGTGCTATACCAAGCGAAACTTTTTTGGATATGTCTAGTGGATAGTCCAAAAGGATCTCTTTTTTAGGTTACAAAAATACATTTACATCGAAAAATAACACCCGTTTTCTTAAAAAATTTGAAGTGCATTTTTTTACAGAGGAATCAAATTTTTCACAATCAGAATGACAAACAATCAAACAATCAGAATGACATAAGTTCTTCATTAATACAGAACAAAAACGGTTGTAATGATGTGTGGCCTTAGATTTTAATTTCGTAATCCGGATTGCTGCACATGAAAGAAAACTTTTGAAAAGAACTTTGGAAAAAATTCAACGTGAGTTTGCATTGCTATCTCTATGAAATGTTGCTTATTTTAAGTTTCATTTTTGAAAATTTTTGAAAACAAGATCAGCAGTTCTCTGATCTCATTGTTTAGAAATTAGATATATAGTCTCAAAAATTGGTTTTTATTTTTTTGCGTAGTCGAATCACCTTTCACGATTGCTTGATACGTTAAGCTGTTGGTACGTGAAAACATAGAAAAAAACAACTTAATTTAATGGATAAATGGCTTCAAGGTTGGTTCAAAAAGATTCAAATTTTTTGAATATAGGAATCTAGAGAAACGTTGTTTATAAAAATTTCCTCATATAAAACGTTCCTCGATGCATTGGGTCTAAGCAAAAAATTTTTTAAGGCAAATTACTAAATTAGCATTTTTCTGACAGTTAAAATTACTATTTTTCTGGCAATTTTGAAATCGATTTTTAAATTTGGAGGAAAAGTAAAAAAAATGATTGGCCGGAACGGTATCTAATTTTTGCTGTAAACAATATTTCAGAAAACCCATTTTACTCAACTACTTTTTTCATATTTAGCTAGAATCTGCTCTCCCGGAATTTATTTAGAATTAAGTTTTTTGGCTTTTGCAGCTAACTATATGCATGCTGTAATTTTCGGGCAAAATATTTCTATTGGTTTATAGGCAAATCTTTTAAGTTGTAGTTGGTTCTAACTGTTTGCGAATTATGCTATGAAAATCTCAAAATTAATTTTGAAAAAATTATGTAGTTCGTATGAGAGAAGCTGACGTGGAATACCAAATAAAACGTTTCTTATCATATTAATAAAAATAAGCTTGATGGATACAATGAACAAAGACGGATACATTGTCATTTTTGAGCAGTCTAAAAACTGTACCGAATTTTATGCCCAAGTGCTATATAAATTGGAGCTCGTGTTGAATATATCCTGTGGATAGTCAAACGGTGGTAGCTTTACTGTCCAGTCTACCAATGTACAAATTTGACAAAATATCAACCAAAAACATAAAAGAAATCGCCTTTTATTTGTGTGACGAGAAACGGAAATGCCTTTTAAAAAAATTGTGTTACGCCCTCAGTTAATATAAAAAGGTATAGTGTTTTACCTAAAATCGCTGCTTGATGGGTGTAGGGATGAACAGAACAGATAAAAACAGTCTCGGGGGAAAAGATGCCAAAAGAAACTAATTAAACCTTTAGAGAGTTTGCCCGAAAAAACAAACCTTATACAAACGGGACAGACTTAAGTTCAATCTAAAGAAGTCGATTTAAAGAAGTCAAAGAAGTTGGTCGCATACGCTTTTTGTAAAACACAAAATTAAACCTGAGCTTTTATGAAACAATCACAGATGTACAAAAAAAGGAAAGATTTCGAGAAAATGAAGAAAGAAGAATAAGTTATTATAACAACTAAAGGATGAAAATGCTTTTCTCCGACAACAAAAAAACAAGGTGATTGATAACTTAATTGTCAAAGTAAATGAAAGAGGAAACAACCTCGAAAAAAATTCATGACAACAAAGTCGAACAGCATCAACAACAAAGCAAGATTTTATCCAAATATTATATGTAGATCGACAAAAAAACTCATTCTCTCGGATAGTACATCCAAAAAAGTTCAAGCGAAATATCTGAGCTCAATTACAGCTATACACTGTTATCCTTCAGCAGAAGTTCATGATCTTTCCAATTTTTCAAAACAATACAGCGGTTTTCACATGATTGAAAATCTTGTTATACAAGTTGGATATAACAATACTGATTCAGGAAATAGCAGTTTCGAAACAGCTAGTAATTAAATGGAGTCTGCGTCAGAACTTATAAAAAAAATTGGCACCACTCGAAGATGCACTGTGCAAAAATCCACCAGTGAACGATGGTTTTTTTTGGTTGCAGCAAAACTACCGAAAAAATAGAAAAATATAATGAAACGTTAGAGAAGGTGGCAACGGATTCGAGTGGCTTTTCTGATATTGATTTTGTTTTTTTTTTGAAAAGTTTACTGGTACAAATTTATCAGCAATGATGGAGTACATCTATCAGTCAGTCAAGGTACACCTAAAATTGTGAGAAATATGCAGTATTTCTACGTACATCATGGCTTGCAGCGTTGGAAACTGAAATAAATTCCAGAATTGGCAACCAAATATTTTAAAAATAATTTGATCATTATGATGACAACAAGTTTTTTGATTTCCATCCAAAACAAGCATTTTAACAACAAACTGATTTCAAATTTGGCTGAGGGTTTGTTGAAATATAGAACAGAGCGACATTTCTTTTTTAAGCGACATTTTTAACTTTCAGCATATTTATGGGAGTAAAATTTTACTGAAAATCATAAACGAGCTTTTGAAAAGGTTTTAATCCAGCAAACCTATTTTTGTTATTTTTTTAAACAGTTGATTGATAAATTTTTGTTTTCTCCCTAAGACTGTTAGTTTTTTGTTCCCTTGGACGTCTTCTGAAGTTAGGTGACATTGAACGGAACCCAGGGCCTAAACGGGAAGGATTTGAATGAGTATTCCAGTTATTTGAAAAACAGAAGATCAGACCATTTGCCAATATTTTTCTTTTTATTTGCCAAAGCTTGAAAAAAAGTTTGAAGAATTTTCAAACTTTGTTCAAACAGCATCCATTAATACCTTTGTCTATGTAACTGACACCTAATTTGTTAGTGATTATTTTATTGAAGACAATTTCTTAACAGCATCACATCACAGCAAATGAGACGAAACAAGGCTTAAAAGTAGGTATCTTTGTTCCAACAAAAAGTTCACCGTCAGTATTAATAAAAGCATTGAAACTATTTTATTGAAAATTTCCTAATCAATTTGGGTTGAAATTAGAAGCCCTCTGAAAGAAAAAGTACTTGTTAACTTTCCCTATTGCCCGAAAAAACTTTTTGGGGAGTATTTTATTGATCAATTATGTACCGGGGCATATATTATAACAGATAACGTTCGTTTTTGCCGGGAAATTACAACTCTCATTATCTGAAAAAAACAGAAAAAGTAAACTAGACATTTTTGTGTCAAACTCAGGATTAGAAATTGTTAACCTAGGGGATGCAATCAGACGTACTGATAAAACATTTACACTCCTTGATCATTGCTTCATTTCAAACGATCAGATAATGGCCAAAAATGTCACAACAACCCCTTTTAACTCCAACCAATTTCTTGTTACCTTCGTATCAAACCTCTCAGTAAAATCGGAGATTGACAGGACAGCAACGAGAAATTTTTTTCAGTCGTTAAAATTAATAGAGATCTTGACCTTGCAGAATAATGGAAAATGTACAAATGTGAGACTGGCAACAATATGTTTGGTTCATTCATCAATCTTTTCAGAAAATCGTTGAAAATCACAAACCGATTCAGACGGTTAAAAAAGTGGGTGTAAGTTTTAAGAAATTTTATCACTGATAAGCGCAAGAATTGAAGAATTTGATTGTCTAGAAACATTTTTTGTTCATCAAATTGAAAAAAGTCCGATTAGTGAGACGTACAAATAATTTAAGCGTGTAAGAAACTTACTAAATAGGAGTTTAAGGGAGGCGCACAACAATTTTTGCATAAATTATTTCCAAAACTACCAACAAATAAAAAGCAATAGATATTAATTAAACAGAAAATAGGTCCGAGTGAAGATGGTGTCAAGGTAGATAAAATCAGATTAGATAATGGCGAAGTTTCAAGGGTACAAAATTGCAGTCAATTGTCTATATAGACCATTTCCCAATCTAGGTGACTTCAAAGGTTCAGATATTGCTTGTAAATACCCTGAGAAACTTAAAATACCTGAATTCACATTCAGAACTGTGACCAAAAAATAACTTTACCCAGTCGTTGGTTCGCCGGACGATAACAAAGCAGCAGGACCTGGTGAAATATCAAGTCGTGTCAAAAAGTCTGGCAAATTAGCTATAGGCGTACATCTACTGTTCACCATATATGAAATCATTAAGGAGAAAGTTTTCCCAAATAAAAAGAAGTTAGCCTTTGTAACAACAGTTTTCAAAAAAAGATAAACTGGATAGCACAAACTATTGACAAATTTTTGTAACTCCTCGTTTTTAAAAAAAAAACTTCTGAACGCTTTTTTCTGACTCAGATGACGGATTTAATTAATAAGCGTAAAATTTTAAAGAGCAATTCGAATTTCAATTGATTGAAACAGTTTCGTCTAATTTAGATCAAAGCAAAGAAACTGTTGCAGTTTTTCTAGATCTCGCAAAAGCTTTTAATTCCATATTGCATAACATTTTTCTTAAAAAAACTAAGATGTGGGATTGTTCCAAGGAAGCGAAAAAAATGTTTTTCTTTAATTTCTTGCCAACTGCAGACAAAAATCAAAATTTTATGCCATCTTCTCGGATTGTGAAATTCTGAATCACGGTGTGCCACAGGGAACTGTTTTAAGACCCCTAAATATTTTTTAAAAGGGAACGATTTTTCATCCAATGTAAACACAACGGAGAATTTTTTTCAATTCGCAGATGACACATTTTTCGTCTGTTTTGGAAAAGAAAATAATTTACTTGGAAAAGTCAAAGAAAACGTACAAAAAAACAGAAGAATGTGTAGAGATGAACAAACTAAATTTGAATACAAACATACCGAATTAACCTTTTTCCCGCACAATTATTCTGAATTCGGATCTGTTTTTTTGCAGTAACAAAGTTCTCACAACACAAAAAAGCTGCATATATCTTGGTATTCAGTTTGACAGGAACCTTAATTTCGATGAGCAGCTGATTGAAACCTTTAAAACTATAGCTCAATCTATAAGATCAACATAACTAATAAGACATCAAATTACTCTGAACGCACGCGTTCTTCTTTTAATATCGCTTCTGCTTTCAAACTTATCGTTTTCGGTGAACTTTTTTTCCGCAAGAAACCTAAATTTTCCTAATCGACAGATTAAATGGGGTACAAAGGTGTGCTTTCTAGGCAACAAGTATGACAAAGCAAGAAATCTGCTAATTCAGACGAAGATGTTACCAGCAGAGCTAATAATGACCAAAACGTCGCTAATGAAACTTCATTATGATAGAGCCAGACCTGCAAAATCTGAAAGTTTTTACGGGTATCTTCATCAAAACACTCGAACAAAACAGTTCAATATTAGACAGAATGTCAAAAACAACTTTGGAATAAAAACGATTGTTCGCGAAAGCGTTCAAAATTGGTATAAGTTGCCACAGTGGCTTCGGTTGGCAAAAAAAGATGTTATAAGGAAAACAAGGAATGATTTTTTGCTCTCACAACATGAAAAATTCCTTTGAATAGTAACGTTGGAGCTTTTAAAAGTTATTTTTATTTTTAGGAAGAAAACAATCGGAACGAACTTTTATAATGTGTTTCTGATGGAAAACTGTTTGATGTTTATTATTTTGTTTGAAAGATTTGAAGTCTTCTTTGTTTCAAGTATAATCAACCTTATGACTATAATTTTAATTTACTTGTTGCAAAAAAGCATATATATATATATATATATATATATATATATATATATATATATATATATATATATATATATATATATTCAAATCCATGTTTAACTAAGTCATATTAAAGCTTTTGAAATGTTTTAAACATTTGAAACTTCTATTATTTATACTCGGTTTCTCACTACAGTGTTCTTCAAAGGTCATTGCACTAAAATGATATGCAATATATTCTAATTTTGAAATAGAGTAGTATTAAAATTTGATTTCCCCCTATCATTTAACGGTAAAAAAATATTAGTTTGTTGATCATGTGAAAAAAAACAGTTGGGATAAGACACTAATTAGAGGTTTTTTAAACATATCTTATGGAGGCAGATTTTTGTATTGGAGTAATGTGTGCGAATGGCTAGACAATGTGTTACGTTAACATAAAAATAGGAACCAAAGGGCGCTAATGGTTAGCACACTCTTGTGAAACAAAGGATAGAATGCAGACGTAGCCAATTGAGCACTCCCTTTTCAGATTGGGACGTTTATCTGGTAAGATCTTGCAGGGCTCTTGCAAGACTTTCGTACCAGATAACCGTTTATCTTGCAAGATTCTTCGCAGATAACCGCTGTTCTTATAAGATTCTTACCAGATAACCGTCGACTTTGTAAGACTCTTGCCAGGCATCCGGTGCTCCAGGAAGGTTACACACAGAAAATCAACGCTCGTGCAGGACCAACATAGCTATAAAAAAGCTTTCTAAAGGTTAAGAAATGACCCCTAAACATAAATAAAACGCCCATAAAGGGCTTAAACGATATATAACATGAAAAGCATTTTCTCAGCAAGCATGGATCACAAGCAGAAAAAAGATGCTCTGCTCTAAAATGTAGCAGGGTATTAAAATAACGATGTCAAAACTTCTGACATCGTTAAAACTTCAAAACTTCGATCAGAAAAATTCTGGATTAATGGTTAGAGATCAAACCGTAGAGATCAAAATTTCATAGCGCGATTAAAAAAACGTAATTTTGCGAAGAGCGGTAACTTCCGAAGAAATAGTTTTGCATTTAAGAGAGCGAATTAATTTACCAGAAAACCTATGTCCAATTAAAAGGAGGGAGTTGCTCAAATCTAATTATAAATGCTTCGATTTCCCTTCGTGAGACAGTAAAAAGTTTCAGCAATTTTTCTCAAAGGAATTTCTCCTGGTTCATAAGATGCTTAGCAAGGTGCGAAAAATAATAAACTTCCGTTTCGACGTTCAGGTCTCATCTCTTCAAATATAGTTTTTGAATAAAAAATAACCATTAAACACACGCACACCTTTTAAAAACTCCAAAATTGTATTTTATTAAAAAAAGCCAAAAGTTACAGTCTACCTGACTTTAGAATAATCAGACATGATTCCACTAACGAACTTTAACCATTTCAGTTACCCATTAAGCTGCTCATTCTTATTTATAAAAATGGGTAGCAAATGCTCCTAATTGTCTGTCTATTGGTATGTTTTTATGCTGACATTGCATGAACTCTGTTAAACTTTTTTGAAAACTAATTTTTCTCCTTCGCTCTTACAATAAAAGGTAACTTAGTCCATTTTTGAATGCTCAGTAAAATCAAATATCTTTTACTCTGCTTAGTATGCTTTTGTGTTCCCTCTTATCAGTTGTGTTGTCAGTTTGTTCTGTCGAAACGAAGGCGGTTTGCTTTTTTTCTTAGGTTTCTGATGTACCCCCATTGACTCAGATTTGCGTGAAAATTTATCAGACTAAACTTTGAAAAAAATCGTTAGCTTGTAGGAACTGCGATCCAAAAAGAAAATTAACGCGAGGATCATAGTGACGACGCTTGTGACTGATGTTTTTGCCCCAATGCATTTGTCGATGTGAACGCTGCATATTCTTTTCCGACAAAACTTATAAAAACTCCACTGAATGAATGATGAGAAGGGACTAAAGATTTGAAAACATGGATCCTTATTTCTAAAGGACTTCTTACTATAAAGTGAACGATTAGCAGCCGCCATTTTTCTTAAGGCTAGGTGCTTGTTAGTCAAGTTTATTTTTAAAAATGTTTTAAAGCTTTGTAAATGTTCCATCACAATCTTCTTGTTGGTACACATGTCATCTATCTGCAAAAACAAATCGCAATTGAGTTTTCTCCCGAAAAATATTTGGCGTTTCTTTTAAAAAAAAACCTATCTTTGTCCCTGTCTGTCATCTCTAGTTTACACCATTACGAAAAAAATGGCATGTGCGTCTTGATGGTGCAATTAATTTCCACCGGCTAAGCTGGGAGGCACAAGCGGAAAATAATCGGATTTTTGATAAATAGCAATTTAAAGTCATTGATAATAAATAGAGACCAACTGCCAATATTGCATAGATAAAAGATTAAAATGTTCAATTCTGCTGTTGTCTGCAGCAAATTCTATTTTAGTGGTGCACTTCGTGCAGCTCAAATAAGTAACATTGACATTGAACATTGTAGTTTTGAATGATAGTTTTTCAAAGTCTAGATTTGAGTAAATATAGTTTTTTTGGCGCTAAAATTAAGTCAATTTAGATTTTGCGTAGACCTCATTTACTTTTAGTGTTTCTGAACTCACAGCTTACATGACAGCAGCGTTGCCAAGCACTGATGTTACATAATATAAAAACATCTTTTCTAGCTTTGATCTTATAAATTTTTTTCAATTCAACGTTGATCTTTCATTACTTAAAAGCTAATTTTCTCGCTTAACCTTAAAATTCCTACTTAAAGAACTGCTGGGTGAGGAACTATTGAGTCTCATCGACTTGTGTGAGCTTCAAAATAAAAGTTTACATAAGATTAACATTGTGTGAAAGGCTTTTTTGACGAAGTTTGAGTGTGAATCAAGAGTCCAATCAACCTATGTGAGCTTCATCAATGAAAAATTAGAATTATAGGAGCAACCGAAAACATTAATAAAAAATTAGAGTACTGATAAGATTATGACATCCAATCTACATGAAGGTGCTGAGCCTAACAGATCAGTTTTTGTTGACAGAGCTCAACAGCCGGCTCAGCGAAGGAAAAAAAGTATTCCAACTTTTCATTTTTTGTTGAGTGGAAAAAAATTGTAACACATTTTGATTTTGAGCCAAGTTTTTAGTCCTATTATTTTCTCCATTCATTTTAAAAATTATGAATAGCAATTTTGATTAAACACTTGGCTTTTTGGGGCTCTTTTTAATTTTTTATAGATTTTTCGGTCAATACTCTCGCAAAATTAACCGTATGATGACTAAGGGTATAGTGGCACAATAGTAGATGAGGTGACAAGCATGCATAAGTGTTTTGAGTATCTCGGACAGAAATCTAAGTGTTTGTCACAACCAAGAGCTCTGCCCTAGTCAAGAACGGATGGTTATCTTGCAGGAATCTGTCCTAATCTGACAGATAGATGGTTATCTTCCAAAATCTGTCAGATAATGATAATCCTGCAAGATTCTGCCAGAAATTGGTTTATCTGGCAGAATCTGCCAGAAAAATGGATATCTTGCAAGATTCTGGCAGAACAATTGTTATATTGCAAACTTCTGATTAAAAGAAAACAGTTTGATCCGACTGAGCTGCGTTTTAATTGGTTAATAAAATCTAATCTGCTCAAATTATTTTCTCCAAAAATTATTTCCAGAAAGGTTATTGTGTCGATGTGATAAAAGAGCACGATTTTTTAAAAAAATTTTAAAACAGTGCTTGATAAAAATTTTCTTGATGTGATGGTTTACTGAGTTACTTTCCCAAAATTTTGATAAGTTTATATTCCACGTAAAGTACACGACATACTTATTGCGCCTCAATGAAATACAAACAATTAGTCCCAAAAAAGATTGATATCAGTGTAATCTTACAAAAAAAAACTGTTATCTTTTGTTAACATGGCAGAAATTAGTTATCTTGCAAGACACAGGAACAAATTCCATATATTGTAATAATCTGGCAGAAAAATTTTTATTTTGTAGAAATCTGACCAAAAATGGTTATCTTGTAGGAATGTGACAGAAAACTTTTAATCTTGTAAGAATATGAGAGAAAGAAGGTTATCTATCTTGTAGGAATATGACAGAAAATTGATTATCTTGTAAGAATCTTTATAATTTGTCAACGCTAGTAAA
>NC_134473.1:58135295-58189370 GCF_964194025.1 Convolutriloba macropyga
CGGTATTTTTAGGGAAAAACGGTCAAAGCCCTTATATTTTTTATACCGGCTCGTGATTTTTTGATTACCCAGGTTGAGGTGCCATCCGGAAGTGACCTCTGATCATCCGAAGTTCAACGCACACGGTGTGTTCCCAGACCATAATTACAGGGTCTGGGTTTTGGTTCCGGATGGGAATAGTCTGATCAGGGGTCAATTGCGGATGGGAATGGTATGATCAGAGGTCACTTCCGGATGGGAATGGTATGATCAGAGGTCACTTCGGATGGGAATGGTATGATCAGAGGTCGCTTGCGGATGGGAATAGTATGATCAGGGGTCACTTCCGGATGGGAATGGTATGATCAGAGACCATTTTGAGCGCACATTCAGCGCACACGGTGTTTTGAGCGCACATTAGTCTGATCAGAGGTCATCTTCGTCTGGGATGGTCTGATCAGAGGTACTTTCGTCTGGCACGGTCTGATCAGAGGTCACTTCCGGATGGCACCTCAACCTGGGTATTGATCACCTCCACGAAGTGTAAATCACAGAGCAAACGTCTGACCAAATAATCAGTTGCACCATGTTTTTACTCTAGTTTACTTTGATTCACTTTACGACACGAATTACCCTTTTCATTATTTGCAACGGCGAAAATCACACGTTTGTTTAATGCCTGCTTGCGCTTTTCAGGGCCCGAAAAAGACGACATGAACAATAAATATCCTTCACCATATATGAGTGAGCTGTTTTGGTGGAACATATAATTTGAAGCATGCAGATTATAGTGGCAATTCATTAAAACTAAAACTCAAAATAAATTATCCGATGGAGTTTCGATCAATACTTTTATTCCTATTTTGAGGGTGTTTTGAATAAATTGCCACGATATATCATCAAATTATCAAGCTGAGCTTCAAACTACACGTTTCATCAAAACAGATCCACTCTTGAATAAGAGATCTCAATTTTCACGAGGATCTAACCTGAATCTGGACGACATGAGGTTGAAGAGAATGGGGTTGACAATGGAGTTGGCAGAGAATACGAGTGCAGATAACCAGAGTGCCACATCCTCTCGTATCTTAGCCCACCCTTGGCTCTCCCCACCCAGAAGTGTGGACTGAATACCGATGTAGAGGGTCAGTAGACGGTAGGGAGACATCAGGACAAGGAAGGATATCATCAGAATCACAAACAGATTCGTCATCTAAATTGAACAAACTGATAGTCAACATCTTGAATTATATTTTGTATCTTTCCCCTTGTTGCTCCCTTCCGCTTAGTGGTCATATAACGTAGCCCTCCTCCTCCCCCCAATCATGGAAAAGAGTCACAATGTGGGTATAGTTTTGTGTCTGTGTGTGTGCGTGCGCGCTCGCTCGATTGTGTGTTCACTCTAAAAAAGTTTTGGTAAATTTATTTGAACCGGGTTCAGGTAATCGGAAGTTCAGGTGAATTTCAGGTGCCAAAGCAACTGAAACACACCTGAACTGTGTGTGTTTGTGTGTGTGCGTGTGTGGGGGGGGGGCAGGGGTGTGTGGTACATTTTAAAATACACAATTCTGCTAAAATTGAATCTGAGAATTCTTTGACAATTAATCGACAGATGAAACTTACAAAACTGACAGCATTTAATCATGATTCAAGACTTTCGTCTTTCCATTGGGTTTTTAATGTTAGGAAAAGAAAAATTTTCTCAATTTTTAGAATAATAGTCAGAGAAGAGAAAACTCACACAATCCATCTGCCAATTGAACAATCATATAGATACTTTCTTGAACGTTATCCGGATTGACCCCAATAAACCTCATTACGTGGCCATTGTTAAAAAAAGAAAATTTAAATAAACTTGGCGTTTTGTGGAGTTGAGTGACGAAAACGTGTCCCCTGCCCTCTTTTCACAATTCATATATATCTTTTCAACGAGGGAATTTATCAATACAAAACGTACAAATAAGTTAATTATATCGTGGAAAGGGTTGACATTTTGTCACGAGTATCCCCAGTCAAAATCGGACGGTTATCTTGAAAGATCTTGCAAGATTCTTGCTAGAATCTTGCAAGATTACGCATCATCTTGCAAGATCTTGCAAGATAACCGTCTGATTTGCAAGAGTCTTACAAGATAACCGTCCATCTTGTAAGACTCTTGCAAGATAACCATCTTGCAAGAAGCGCCGGAAACGTGCCTTAGCTGCTGCATCGGCCTCTTTGGCTTCTTCGAAGATTAGAAAATAGGATGCGACCTATTCTCTAACCGCCAAAGAAAAAAAGAGAGACCCTAAAATTGCTAAGGCTAACACGTATAAATAGGAACATCATCAAAATGCGCAGAAGGGGTTACAGAATGAGCAGGGTTTTTTTTGCGCTGCAGCAGGGGTCACAGAAAGGGCAGGGGTTTTGTGTGCTGCAAAAGAAAGCAAACAAATATAAATTAGAACATCAGCAAAACACAACCACATGAGAGGAAGCACAGAAAAGGGCGGGGCTGAAGCACGAAAGAAAAGGAGCGAAAGAGGGAAGAGTGGGGGCTGAACACGCAAACAATGAAAGCACATCGCCATAGGCGAAAGGGGATGGGAAGAAAACAGCAAGGGGAAAAAAGCAAAGAGGCGAGCACGCGAACGAGCGAACCACTCAGGTAAATCAGTACTTCACCTGCAAAAAATTTTAATTTTAGTGCATAATTTTGAAGCAAAAAGTTTACACTCACTATGTAGCTAGTATAAATAATAACAGTACGACACAAATACCATAAAAATATTAAAAAAGTACTATCAATTTACTATTAAAACACTATAAAAGTACACCCACTGTATAAATAAACAAGTAGGCTCTTTAATGTGCGTTCACACTTGATGTTCCGACCCGAGCTCATCTACATTTTTGGTTGAATTGTCAACCACATGAAGACATAACAAAAATAGATGTCTGAATTTAAACAATTGTTTACCTATCTACTAATCAAACTACATAATGCCAAGCCTCATTACAGCGCCAATGAGATGAGATCTGACATTAAGGAGACTACGAGACAAAAAAACAAACAACAAAATTAGCAAAAACAAAATTTCACGGCGATAACTGAATATCTAAATTTGAAAGCACATAGTAACAACGTCAAAATGCAGTCATATAGAACCTTAACTACTCAAATTTATTCTCTCCTAACTATGCAGCGGATGGAAAGTTTTCTTAATGAGACTATGCAACAAGTCGACAAAGAGAACGATCAATAAGGCAAAATCAAAAAATTAATCAACTTTTATGAAACCAAGAAATTTCAAAAGATTTGAAAATCATTAGCTTTTAACTAAATACCTTGATAAATTACTAAAAAGTTGTTACAATACTAAAAAGAACTGTCTCCTCAGAAAACTTTATCTATGATCCGTTGAAAGTATTCCCTAAACCAATGGAAACTATCTCTAACAGGATAATGTGATAAGATTTCAAAAGGATCCAAAATTAAGAAAAAGTACCCGAAAATTTAACAAAGATAAGAAGACTCGTGGCATTGAATTTCAAAACTAATAGGTAGAAAATAAAACCACCTAGCCGATTAATTTTGGTTGCAAATGAAAGCAAAGGGGAGCCTGTAAGTACTAAGAATAACCAAGAGTTCATGAAAAAAAAACTTAGGATTGGTTAATGTTCAAAAAAATTTCGACAAACTATTTTTGAAGTCTTGACGGCCATTAAATTCAAAAGCCTTCAACGGAGGTCCATAACTACGCTCAAAAATAACAAAATGACAAGAAAAAGATGCTCATCATGCATAAATAAGCAATAAGTCATCACAATAAGTCTTAAGACTATGAAAACAACAGCAAAAACAGGCGGAAACCAAAAAAAAATCAGAAGAAAAGTACAAGAAAATGTCGAAGCAATTTAAACCATTAGCTTTTCTCGGTAAACTTTATCTGTGATCCTCTGAATGTGATTCTCTAAGCCAATGGGATTCAAATAGTTTTTGAATAATGTGTATAATATTTGGATAAGGTGATCAGAGTTCAAAAAGAACTAATAATACAAAAATGTCCAAATTTTTTTTTTAAAAAAATGAGTTTTTGTGTCATTGAAGTCATATAACTAATAGTTCGAAGATAAAACAGCTAACAAGATAAATATTTATTGCAGTAAAAAGCAAGTGGTTGCTCTCATTACTGAGATTTTAATAACTCTTCAAAAAAAGTTTAAGATTGGTTAATGTTCTAAAAATTTTTCGAAGAACTATCTTTAAATTCTTAACAGCCATAAATTTCAATAGATTTCAACGGAAGTCAAATATTACGCTCAAACTGGCCACGATGGGAGTATGGGGATGTTTGTCATGCATAGGTTATCATAAAGACATCACAACAAGTCTCATGACTATGAAACTATGAAAGTAGTTCCAAGCAATTTAAACGATAAACTTTTCTCTGAAAACTTTATATGTGATCCACTGAATGTCTTCTTTAATCCAATAGGAGCTGTCAATTTTGGGATAAAGTTAAAAGATTTCAAAAGAATTTCTAAACTTTTTTGAAATCTTGTGTGATTGAAGTCATATAATTAAAAGTTATAAGATAAAACAGCTTGCCAGAATAAATTAGGTTCCGGTAGGATGGAAAAGGGTGCGGTCATTACAGAGACTGACTTACAGTTCACGATAATAAGTTTATGATTGCTTAATGTTCAAAAAGTTTTTTCAAAAAATTATTTTTAAAGTCTTAACAGCCATTAGCTGTCCACTTAAAGAACCAAATATAATAACGTAAATCTAATTACGGAACGTATTGCACTGATAATCATTGTGTCCATGACATAAGACTCCAAAAAATTAGTAAAACCTCCAAAAGAAATTCAAAATATCATTTAAATTTATGAAACTTCAGAGTCGAAGCCAAAAAACATGAGCAATTCCTTGAAAACGATTTTTTTTGTTCATGTTCATTGGGCGTCATTTGACTGTAAAGGAGGTGTGTCATTAACGGAACCTCGATATGAAAAGTGACTTGTCTCTAGGTGAAAAGCAACAAAAAATAGAAAAGTTTTATAAAAAAAGAGCTCTCAAACAGAATTCGATTTTCTTTATAGTGAACCTCCCTATGAGACCAGAACTAGTCTTTTTTTTATCGCCTTTATTCTATAAGGAACACAATATTGGTTCTTTTTTTGGCGTGAAATTTAAGGTTGAAATACTATTTTTATAGAAATTATCTTAATTTGAAGAAAAATCACAATAAAAGTGAACAAATATCCCGTGTTCAGACAAAACTTTAAGCTTCGATAACTCCTCGAAAAAAACGAAAATCAAAAAAATCTTTTTAATTTTGATTTTTACGCTGGACCAGCTTTTTAATGATACCACTCACTTTTCTCTGCGATAAATATATCGATCGGCCAAAATTGTCTCAACAAAAAAATACCCATTTGAGTGTATAGTTCTTCCCCCACAAGTGGGGTCGGATCAATTACCTGAAAGATCAAGTAAATTTTGCAGCCAAATTTACCTGAAGATTTGACTGTTCAGGTAATTTTCAGGTAAATTTTGCAAGAGGACTCTGCACATTTCAGTTAAGATTACCTGTAATTGCAGGTACATGCAAGTAACGTGCAGGTAGTGTATACGAACGCCAAAATACATGCACAGTTCATTTAAATTTACCTGAAATTTTAGATAAATTTACCTGCATCTTTTTTATAGTGCACGCATTGGTTTTTCTCATCTGAGCCGCAGTTTTCTAGAATCTTCAGTTTCAGGACACTTATGAAAGATTTTTCGTCTTATTTGTGATTTTCAGCTCTGATGTGTCAGCCCATTTCTGCGCTTATTGAAAACAATTAACGAGGGCAATTTAGTTTTGGTCTAATTCAAGAACGAAAAGAGCTGCGCCTACCAAAAAGGGCTCTGCTGAGCTCAAGAACATTATGTTTTCAGTTTAATGATTGATTAAGGATGAATATTAAAAATGAAGTTGGTTTTAGTGAGAGTTGGGTTTAAAACTCCAACAAGAAAACCAGATGAATAGTATAAAAAACTTAATTTGAATTCTTTATACAACCGTAAAATTTGTGTCCCAGGAAAATTTTAAATTCATTGCAAACTATTTTAAAAAAGAACTGGGAGAACAGCATAGACGGAAAGATCGAGAAAACAAGACAAGCAAGCCAATAGTGGTTTAACGAATAACTGAGTTTCAATGATAACTATCGAAAGCATATAACAAGATTTCGGTCAATTTTCCGACAGAATATCACAAAGTTCATGTTTAGCATTGACATTTTTAGCTCTTCTGCAATCGTTATCTAGCCAGGTAATTTTAGGGCTGAAAAACTTGCAAGATAAATGAACGAACTATGTATATTTCACGCAAGATTTCATAATTCAAGATTCTCAATTTTTAAGTCACTAGGGATACCTTTAAACTAAGTTAACTTTGTTACAACTGAGCTGTTTAAAATTTAATATTTGAGTTTATTGTCTGCTTATATATTTTTGAACAGTTAAATCAAGTATTTATGGCGAATTAAAGACACGCATGAGTGTGAAAAGCAGTTACACTATGAAAGTAGCTTAATTTTTTCTGGATGGATCCGCTTGAAAATTGATTAAAACGAGCAGGTTTGAAAAACAGGTTAAAATTTGATCTGACTCCGGCTAGATTCTTTTTCGGCAAGCCAAGAGAATCTATAACTCATCATTGTTCATTGTTGCTTCTTGATTGAAACCAGAACTATTTCCATTAGAAGAGAATTTCCTGTGCATTAAGTTAGTGTTCTGTTTGAAAGTGTAAGGAGATACAGAAAGAGAGTAAATCCTGAAGCATGAACTAGAAAGTCACATTTTCAGCAAAACTATCTCGCACTCATCCGACAGCAAATTCAAATAACAAAAAAGTATTACATGGAACAATTGATCATAGAAAAAAGTAAAATGTTTTTACTCGTCCTTAAGAAATTCCTCGCTATCCTTATTCTCTCTCAATATTTCAGATTTCGAATCATTTTGCAGAAATGTTGTTGCTGGTGTTGTGTATTAGAAGTGCAATTTTCTTTGAAGGCTGATTTTTTGGCGTCAAGTTGGATCAATTGACTACGGCGATTGTAAATATTGTTTAGGAATTGAAAAGTTTTTTTTTGTTGAAGTTTGCAAAATTTTTCTGATTATAACCCTAAGGTTAAATGTGCAAGGATTTCAAATGTTAAATAAAATAATCACAGTAAGAGTATTAAAATTATAATCTCAAAATTGTGGCTGTTCGTTCCCATATGTAAAAATAGGATTTGAATTCACCTGTTTGTCTATTAACGGGTGTTTTGGTGTGCTGATTGAGCAAAAACTACGTGAGTTCTGACTCAAGAGTGAAATTTGTTCAATTTTAGAACGCTTTTCAAGCACAAGTTTTTGTTACTCCACTTCGTTTTTGTTCTTTTTAAAACAATTTGTTCTGGTGTAGATCTTTTTGTAGCTACATTAACCTAACTTTTGTTTGGGGGGGGGGGGGGGGGTAGTTTTGTTTTCCGTATCAGAAAAGATATATTCCATGTTTATTATCCAGGAAAAAAGATATTGTTTCACTTTTTCGGCATTGTATAAAGCTCTCGTTATTGTTCATGGGGGGAAACGTTAGAAAAAAAATTGTTCGACAAAATTAAATACCACTATTTGTTCAGCTCTACTTTTCATTATCCTGCTAACTTGTCCGAATAGATCACCCTAGGCTGACCTCTCACATTTACAATATAATCCCTCTTACGCTGAAGTTAATACCTATTCCATTTAAAAAAGGTCACAAGAGGCTAATCCTTCAAAACCACAGACCGTCTTACTAACTCTAGTATAACCCCTGCAGCTACAAGAGTCAGTGTTGGGCAATAAGAGAATTCTAGGTAAAATCTAATAGCCATAAGTGACTTGCACTTCAATGTAACATCCTTAAAAGATATAATCGTTCTTTTGTGGCCTTCAAGGTACTAAAGGGCAAAACATAAAATAACACTCAAAAAAGAAAGTGTTCATATTAGAAAGCGATTCTTGTGAAATGAAATGCAATTCTTCAACTATGAAAAATGTTAACCCGAAAGTATTTTTTGAAAGCGCGCTACATTTCTCAAATATCCTAATTGAAATAGCCGAGTTAGACAGTCTTGAGGTCTGAACTGCTGAGTTGGAAGTTTTAAGAGACAACTAATTGCACTCGGAATAGTGCGCAAAATCCTTTTTCAATCTTAGAAAATGAGAGAGGGAAAACTTCAAATCGAATCTCACTTACATTTCTCTTTCCCCGCTTCCGCGCTTAGATTGCCATATATGAAAACTGTGATTAATCTACCCGTACTTTAAAAGGTAGTTGGTAACAAAAGGTAGTTGGTCCGAGGTAGTTGGTAACATTTTTTTTAGAAATTTCACTTTATTTCAGACTAGAAGACAGTTCACAAGGAGACAATAGTTACTCAAGAATAAAACGATGAAAAAAAAATATATAAAATGCACATCATACGTAAAGTTTTGTTTTCCTTATTAAGTTAGTATATTAACATTCAATGCCAATTAGTTTTTCCTTAATTAGTCTTGAGAACTTGAGCGATCTCACTTTCATTGTAGCAATTTTGTGTCCTCAGTTTTACTCAAAAGGGACCTCAATTTCCTTTGATGCTGTCTATAAATGCTATTTATTGTAGCTAATAAAAAAATTTAATCACAATCAATTATACCAAAATTATGCTTTAGAAAACAGTTCAGTCAAAACACATGTAAACTTCAAAGTCTATTACCATATATACTGAACATCAGAAGTAAGTTAGCACCCCCCTTTTACAGTTAAAATTTCAATTTCGATGCAAAATTACTGTATTATGAAATCAAATAGTGGAAAAAAAATTTGCACCATTGATAGCATTGGCTAGGTGTATTGCATAATTATGAAATTCAAAATAGTTTTCAGGTTTTTTCAGCTATGGCTAAGTTTGCACTTGTGTTAAACATTTGAGAGAAAAAATATGCAAAAAAATGTAATCTTTTGACAACTTTCTTTTTACTGTGAAACTTAGACGAGTGAAAAGAACGCAAAACTTCCTCGAAAATTGAGTTCTTACTTCGTAAAACTGAGGGGCGCTAACTTACTTTTGCCGTTCAGTTTATGTTAGGATGTTAATATGTAGTAAAAACTATGAAATATTATGTATGATGGGGTACTTTTATTATATGTTAAAATGCATCTTAAAATTTTCTCAAACGATTGATTAGAAGGTACTTACGGTCCAAGGAAGATAACTTTTTGTTTTGCTTTTGGGTTTATTTTTGTGCTTATTGAAATGTAATTCGTAATAAGGTCTCTAGGTTAAGAAAGCAATGTACATTTTTGTTCTATGGAATGGGGTTATTTCAAAGAACAATTGTACAAGTTTCCTTGAGCTAAAAAGGAGTTAGGTGATGGAGATGCAGGATTTTCAAAAATAAACAAGATAAAAAGATAAATAATCCCTTCTTTTATAGATTTTTTGCGGGAAATTAAATTTGATTTTCTAACACATAGGTTTACCAGCTAGAAAACGAAGCGCCCTTAGGATATTCCACAAAACTCAAATTACTGAAAAACATTGTGAAAAATTCAACAACAGTTACCTTCTTTCTACACAGAAAATTCAGCGGCAAAAATTGTCCAACAAGCTCTGCCCTCAACTATTAAAATTATTCATCTATTATTATGCAAAAAATAGTAGAAATTTCTTTCATTGCCACAGAAAAATTATTTCAAAATATTTTTTGTTTCAATATTTTAATAAGAAAGCCTAATGATAACTGGTTTTATAAGCTGCGACAATCCCTTGTTAAAAATTGATTTCTTTAATAGACGATGTGAAAAAAAACAGCACAAAACTATCGAAAATGTGATTTTATAAAACTTGATAATTAATCCTAACAATTTCTGGAATTTTTCAACTTTTCAAGCACTATTGCATCTCCAAAAAGTTATCCGTTTTTTATGATTAGATTTTTTGACAAAATTTGTTTTTCGGGGCAACATCTTCTCCGGGGCATGTCTTCTAAAAACAATTTTTCTGAATTGATTTTGATTCAGAAACTAAAAATAGGACAAATGATACAACATACCAAAATGACATACTATTGAAATCATAAATAAATGAATGGGTTGAAGATCATAATTATTTCAAATCAGAAATCGCTAGAACCAATTAAGCAGTGTTTGCAGAAAAAACCTGAAGCTTTTAATGAAAGTAGCTCTGACATTAATGTAGAACATAACAGAACTTAATTTACCCAGCGAATTGTAACTTCATAAGCATTGATAAGAGTTATTCCGAACCATATAAATTTTTTTTAAAATGTCAAAGTATACAAAATTGTGAAACATACACTCCACCTTCAAACAAGATTTAGCACGATTTCATGAGATTAGGCAAACATTTTTACGAGTTTTCAAGAATGTCACAAATTATCAAGAAATGTACAAAATTAAGCTCTCGTCAATTTACTAAAAAAAAGTTGAGCATTCTTCATGCAGTACAATGAAAGTTTTTAATTGGAAGTGACCTGTGTTTATGCAGAGTACACATTTCATACAGAACTGCCATAGGGAAGGCCCACACTACGTTCCCACGAAAAAACTACAAAAATTGATCGACATTACAGTTAAATACAATTGAAAAAAATAGCAAGTCAATTATTGAGGAAAAAACTAATGCTCTGCAGGCTACACAACACACAATAAATAAATAAATAAAACAAAAATAAACGATTTTTAAATTTTGAAAAAAAATGTTGTTTTTGCCTGAGTCCATTTCGTTGAGATTTTGCAGGATACCTCAATTCAAACAGTTGGTGCATTTAGTATAACTAAAAAACACAATAAATAAAAATTACATCACATTTCTCTTTTATCTTGAAAAAAAAGAAGACTTTGCAAAAATACTTATTTTTCTGAGCAACAAAAGAAACAACGACTAGAGTGTAAACGATTGCAGAAAAACACACTGAAAAGAACCCATTAACTCATATTAATATCAGATAAATCTTTCATTTTAAGGCGCAGCAATTTTAAAAAGATTGAAAATGAAAAGCTTTTGACGTAAAGCGCGACAACCATCAGATGCGACATTGCTTGGCTAAGTAACCTTAATTAGCAAGGCAATGAACAGTTGTTATTAGTTTTTTCAGATTTTAGAAAATCGCAGCGCAAAAAATTTAAAAATCACAGCGCAAAGTTGTTCTCAAAAAATTTAAAAACCAAAATAAAGATGATACGACTATAACTGCGAAAAAAAACCATGGGAAACAAAAAACAACCTAAACAGATATTTTAAAATTCTACCAAGAATTGTTGATGCTTCAAGTTCTTGAAAACATTTGTCTTGTTTTAAAGATATGCCAAGATCATGCATGTCTTGCCAAATGTAAAAACTTTCGATTCGCTGAGTGAGCCAACTTTGAACTACCTGATCATTTTTAGCATTACTTTAAATCTAATTAGAAAGTACAGTCAAAAGCAGTTGTTATCTATTTTTAAGCTTCAATATTGCTTTAAACTTCTTTCTTTTGATTACAGTACATATCTCTTTGATTTTGCGTTGCTCAAACTTGACGATTAAAAATATCTTCAAAAACTATGTGGCCAATATATGCTTTGTTTTGTTTAAGGATTTCTGTTTTAAATAAAATGAACATCAAATTGATAAATAGTTTTAAATCACGTCTGAAGTTTACAGCTTTCATAGAGATCAAAGTTTTGCACTCAGGTGCATTTGTGTGAAAGAGTTTTCGGCTAATTATTGTGCATTACATTTATTGTTTGTTTGCTTGTTCACGTCCGTGTGTGTTTGTATGTGTGTATGTATGTATTTGTATGTGAATATGTGTCTGTCTCTCTCTTTGTGTGTGTGTATGTATGTGTGTGTGTGTGTGTGTGTGTGTGTGTGTGTGTGTGTGTGTGTGTGTGTGTGTGTGTCCGTGTGTCTGTCTGTCTGTCTGTATGTATGTATGTGTGTCTATATGTGTGGGATAGAGAGAGAGAGAGAGAGAGAGAGAGAGAGAGAGAGAGAGAGAGAGAGAGGAGGGGGGGGGGGTGGCTGTTTCTCTGTGTGTGTCTATTTGCTTGTATGTCTGTTTGCTTGCTTGCTTATTAGCAAGCTTGCTTGAGTGCAGTTTCCCCATATGTGCGTGTGGGGTGTGGACTGCTGGATGTCATTTTTGCTAGTTCTTTTTGATTTTGGAGAAAAATTTTGTCACATCTTAGTATCAACGACTGTTTATTGCAAATTGTATAGCACAAAAATTTATTTTACTTAAATGATAATGACTTTTTTGTTCCTCAGTGCGTCTACCAAACAGCATGCATGAACAAAGTAGGGTAATTTGATATATCAATATCATATGGGAGTGACATTAGCGACCATGGAAGATTAATTTTCAATCTGCTCCACTTCGACCTTGCACCTTTCCTTTTGCTGTGTAATCCACTGAACTCTCTTTGTGGTAAATACAAGTTTATTAAAATAGGGAAAGGCAACTGTACAAATCTCTCTATGGTCGTCCTTTTGACTTTGAAATGAAGAGATAAGTCAAGGATTTCAATGAATGGCTAATTGACAAAAATCATTTGGTTCATGGTGGGAATCTTTCGTTCTGAGAGGACAGAGTTTCACGGGTTGAAAAATCATTTCGAAAAAAGTCAGGCAATTGCAACCCGCACTAAGCAACAAATAAACAAGACAATGACATAGCCTTTCAATGCTATATTCCAGGTTTGCCCTTCGGCCATTGGTTAAAATACTGCAAAATCGGTTCTGCGGTGGCTTCGAATTTGAAATAGAGGTTACAGAATATCATTGAAGCGTAAACAATGATGGTTTCCATAGCTTACAAACTCAATTCAGTGTCCCAAGAACGTTTTGATTCTTGAGCTAATTGTTCACACAAAATTTTTGCTTGAGCCTTTTTGCTGCAAAACACATTTCTGTGAATCCATTGGCGATAGGAGCAGCTCAAAAATTTGCTGATGTCAAAGGAAAAAAAGAAGGTAAAAATTAATTATTGTGCACTAATGAAGACGCGCGTTCTCAAGACCTTGTCCAAATAGATACATACTGATTAAATTTTGGGAGATACACACTGGATCACAATTTTTTAAGCTTGTACGAAAATATTTCGGGAATAATGAGAATCTGATAAAACTTTAAATCATTTTTTTTCAAAGTCTTCAACAAAATAGTACGCGTCTTGAGCTTTTAACAAAAAGTGGACTTCATTCTGCAACAACAAATGTTTCTAGATATGGTGAACAAGGAGGCTCTGGTTCCGATTGGTTCAGTATTTTAGGAAAATTTTCATGATTTCAGACGCTGTACCCCAAAAAAATGGGTCATGCCTAGTGCTCGCTCGTTAAAAACTTTTTGCTGAGTGAACGTTTATGGCTAAAAATTTGATATGAGTGATATCATTATGTTTGCTAACTAAATTAATAGGTCTCAAACCGTTGCGTACTAATTTCACGAAACTATTCATGAACGAGCGCAAGGTAACATGGGTCGACTTGGGTCAACTTGCCCTCTGCTCGTAGGCCGGTCTTTCGCGATCCACTGACTCAAATTAAGAGTCATATATATGGTTATAAAGCTAATTTTAAGGCGGATCTAATGAGCCAGGTTTGGTTCCGTTTGGTTCTGTTTTCGTAAATATTCATGATTTCAGACTCCGTACCCCAAAAAAATGGGTCATGCCGAGTGCTCGTTCGTTAATAACTTTTTGTTGAGCGAATGTTTTGGCTCAAAATTGTTTTCGGCTATTTTTGACGTTTCCCTGGCTATTTTTTGACGTTTTTTTTCGGCTATGTTTGACGTTTTTTGGCTATTTTTAACTTTCCCCCGGCTATTTTAGACTTTTTGTCCGGCTATTTTTGACGTTTCCCCGGCTATTTTTGACGTTTTTTCTGATATTTTTGACGTTTCCCCGGCTATTTTAGACGTTTTTTCCGGCTATTTTTGACTTTTTTTCGGCTATTTTTAAAGTTTCCCCGGCTATTTTTGACGTTTTTTCTGATATTTTTGACGTTTCCCTGGCTATTTTAGACGTTTTTTTCCGGCTATTTTTGACTTTTTTTGGCTATTTTTAAAGTTTCCCCGGCTATTTTTGACGTTTTAGACTTGCCAAGTCTAAAATCAGACTTGGATTAGACTTGCCATATCTCAGCCCAGACTTGGAGTTAGACGGCCAAGTGTAAAAAGTAGCATGATCATGGTTCTGAATCAGTAATGAAATAAGACTTGGATTTACACTTGTCCAGTATTGAAATTGACTTGGCGTTAGGTCCGGGTCATCATTAAATATTTCCGACGCTAAAATTTTAGAAATGTTCTCGACTTATGTGATTGGGAAACACAAAATCACGTTAAAGGCATGATAACAAACAAAATGAGAAACAAACCTGTTTGAACTTGCGCAGCCTTTGAATCTGAAAACAAGTGCTGCTGTCCTGCACAACTCCACTTCGATTCATGACTTGCATCGCGGCTGAATTTTTTGGAGCACGCATACTGGGGGACTGCATCCTTGAATAAATAGTGTTCTTCGACTGCCGGGAATTTGCGGAATTGGATGCTGAGCTTGTTTCTTTCATTTCTGCTTCATTAATCTTAGGAGTTACAGCAAGTGACAACGAAGTTGTAGCGCATGCCGATATTTTGTGAGAACGAGTGACAGTTTTATCGATTGCAAGATACTTTTCTATCTCTCCATTGAGGTTCTTGACATATTTGAGAATTAGGAAGTAGAGAATCATTGTTGATATGACTGGAATGACGTAGAATAGGGCAAAATTGATGTAGAACATTATGATGAATCTGTCTTCGTGGTAGGGGTTGTACGGATCTAAACATAACTAAAATATTTTCAGCAATTTGACGTTGATTGGAGTAGGAGTCATCGATTTGACAAACTAAGCTTTTCAATAATTTTGAAGGCAACCTCCCGTGTTTTATCATCCCCTATATTTCTCGCATTTTTGTATTAGGATCAGGTGTTTTATAGCCCAGTTAGTGTAAAATTTTGAGCCGTTCAGTGTTTAAATCTTCTGAAACATAATTTAACTGTCGAATCCTAGCTGACATTTTTCATGACGTCAGACTTTGGTTAAAATTGCACAAAATTCTACGTTTTGTTCATTATGAGACAGTTGACCTTCATAATTGAGGTTGAATACGACGAGCATTTGTAGGATGGAGTATGTGAGGATGGTGACCCAGATGGCAGAGAGGGTGAGGACACTGCAGTGGAGTCTGGATACAGAGCCACCCTGGACCAGAGTGAAGAAGGGATCTCTTATTGCACGGAACCTCTCTATTGTGAACACAAAGATTGTCGTCACCACACTGAACATGCCTAAAGAACAAAACTGGGACCTTTTATTGAAGCTGATCCGTAATTATTTTCAAGAGCTAAGTCAGAAATTGACGATTTTTTGTTTTTTTTAGGAAGGGCGTCTCTATAATCATTATTGCGATTTATGTTTGTTCCGACCCTCTTGAGGGTTGAGGAACTACATACTCAAATGGTGTTTTCTTTCAAGCAATTTTGACCGATCGATATTGTCATTGTAGAGAGTTGTGAATGGTATCCTTAAAAAGCCCGTCCAGCGTAGAATATGGAATTAAAAAGATTTTTTTTTGAATTTGTATCGTGGTTGCTATCGTGGTTTAAATTTTTGTGAATATTGGACCGATTTGCCTTATTTTTATTTACTTTTCCAGAATTCTTAACCAAATTTTTTGTCAATTTTTCTAAAACATGTAAGAATTGTGAACCATAGTACTGTTGAAACTTTATAAAAGACAAAAAAGTATTGTTGACTATTTTGATTTAATTTTTTGGCTGAAATTTTTGCTCAATATTTCAAAACTCGGCCTTTTGAATCAAAAATTGCCCGAAATAAGCTTTTTTAGTACATTTTGATTAAATTTTCTGAAAATACAGACCCAAAAACAACATACACAACCTTTGTAACCAGCAAATGGAGCTATTCCTACTTCCTCTTCTATTGAGAATAGTCTGGAGTTAAAGTTTTGCTGGTTTTTGACTTTACTCTCTGATTATCAAAAACGCAGCATTTTTTTCGATCTTTTTAATGTTAACTTCTCTAGATATATAACAATCGAAACAATTGAATGTTCTTTATGGGGGAACAGTATATCAAAGCTGGTTTCGGTCCGATCTTGCACTCTTGCAATCCAAAACAAATCGGATTGTAGTCAGCCGGTCTTTTTGTTTTAAAGAAAAAATTGATCTTTTCTCTGTTGATTATTGCATCTAGTCTCTTTACCCAAAACAACTCTGGTCGTTTTGACTTTTAAACATGTTTGATTTTTAAGTAAACAATGGCTTATTGAACTTGGCCTCTATTTTTCTCTTTATTTGATCTATTTGTATCTAGGTGTCAGCAGAGAAAGAATGCTTCTTCTTCTTCTTTCTACTCAATTAAAATTTAATCTTTTTGCGGCCTTACGCCTCAAGTTAGGGTGTTCTGGCTTTGATGTTACTAAATTTCACCAAGGTGTTGGCCCATTTGTTACGTTTTTTTTCTCGCTTTACCACATTATCCATTATTGAGTGTTCAAATAATACGTTTTTCGCGTTCAAAAAAGGAACAATAGATCAAATAAAAGTCTTTAGAGGCATAGATTATGGTTTTAAGGGATTCGACCAATTTTTCTCGAAGAACTTACTGTTTTTTCATTTTTCTCTAACTATCGTTTTTAATTTGTCTTTTTAGTCATATGAAGTTTTCTTGATAATGAGAGGCCTCATTCGTTTTAATGGTGGGATAAACTAGCCTGAATTTTGATTTGAAATGATAGCTGATGGCTTTCATTACGTTGAAAACAATTGTCTCCAAAAAAAAGCGTTTAACTTCGCATTTTTTTTGTCTATTTGTTACCTAATCTCGTTAATAACAGATCACAAATGACAATTTAGTTGTCAAAGAAGATTTAAGTTTACAAAATTTTATTAATTTAAAGAATTCGTTGTGAATTTACTGGCTTCGACAAAGTTTTTTTCGCAAAAAATGTAAACTGGTTTTTGATTTTTGTCTATGTTTGACGTTCTTTTTGTAGACGTAAGACATATTCTAAATAAAATAAGTTCTCAAGAGCGTCCTGTGTACAAGTAAACGTACCTATTTATTTATTTCATATTTTAGCTAGTGGCTTTCATGACTTTGAAAATAAATGTTTTTGAGAAATTCAAAAGAAGTTCTTAATTTTTCTTCTTTCTATTTTTCTGCCTACTTTTTAACTGGTCTCATTAATCAGAGGTCACTTACACACTTTTGGTGGCGCAATCAAACATAATTGAAGATAGCTCAATGAAATATAATCTGAGGAACAAATTATGGCTTTACGTCTTCGACAGCATTTTCTAACAAGTTTTAATTGAATTTTGGATTGCTGTCTCTATTTGTTGTTCTTTTTTCTAACCGCATAAAAAAATAGTGACAAGTCTTATGGCTTTTAGTGACAAATCTTTAATTCTTTTCTATAGAGGAATTAGAGGAATAGGTGAATATAAAACATATGGATGTTTGCGGTTGATATCTAATGGTTTTCATTTCTTTTGAAATTAATTGTTTTTAAAAAATATGAGCGATTTTTTTTAACTTTGCTGATTTTGTTCTTTTGTGTAAATGTTACTGAGCCATATAATGGTCTGGTGCAATATCTTTTGAAATAAGTGCAATTTCTTTTGTTTTGTTTTTGTTTTATCTGACGCTATCTTGACTTTGTTATTAAGTTTTTTGGGCATAAGTTTTTGGATGTAATTAATTTTTGTTGTTGTTCTTTGATTTTGTATTTCTTCTAGCCTTGCTTTCTTAATAATGACAGAACGCACCTTTCCAATGCAGCCTTTATTACTCCACCGGATTATTTGCGATGGAGGTGAACTTCTTGTCCATGAACAAATTTTTTTGAAAAATTCTTTAATATTTGAGTTGCTTTATATGTTCCTCATTTGATAGACAATTACGCCAAAAATGTGAAGAGCGGGATCGGAACTTTATGCGGAACTCTATGGGTTGGGAACGCACATTACCGAGCCTCTTTGTTTCATTTCATTGAGAAAAAAGCTACCTGTTGAAAAATCGAAATCCTTTCTAATATTTGGCGCATTTGATCGAGGAAAATAATCTTTGACAAAATGCCGGTTCCGGTCAACTTAGGAGCAAATTTACAACCACCCTCCCCCAACCCCCCCCCCCCCCCCCTCTATGCTTTTTCAATTGTCTGATCAGTAACGCATACCTCAACCTGGGAAACGTTCATTAGGCTGCAAATCGCGAATTCATAAATTTATTGTAGAAATAATTCTTTCATGCAAATTTGTTTCAATTAGCCTATAAAATGTTTTCTGGATTATCTTTATTAATGGTTACTTAAGATCTAATTGAGAAACCAAATTAATGCAAGAGGAAATTTGGCAAACTCAAATGCGAGGGAATTTTATACAAATTTTATTCAAGAAGACATCTCCTCATTACGTGTAACTGACAGTTAACGTGGAAACCAGCGACAAGATCGAATAAATAAATTTGAGAAAACAGAACATTTTAGGGCGTACAACAGACAATTGACAATTTTTCATCGTGTAAGATCTGACAAATTTCTTACAAATACTTATAAGATTATGAGTTGCCTGACGAAGACTTTGTCAGACAATTTATCAGGTCTTACACGATCAAAGTTTTGCCCTATAAGATCTTAAACGATAAAAAATGTTTATCGTTTAGAATCTTATGAGAATGTTATAAAATCATGTAAAATAAACATTTGGAAAGCTTTTATTCATTGTTTTAATGATTTTTTCTGTCAGATCTTATGCTATGAAAATTTTTTAAGTGTGGTATGATCTTCACATACCACACCATTGAAGACAACTCAGGGTCGTTTTCAAACAATTCCTCAGCATTGAAGACAATTCAAAGTTGCTTTCAAGCATTAGCCAAAAAACTACAGCAAGCAACACTTAAGTGTCAGAGCAACAAAGAGACAATCATCATCTATTGTCTTTTGAGACTTATAAGATATTGTAAATAGGTTATTTGAGTATCAAAGGCTTCCTCTGAATCAGTGATCGTAAAACTGGGATGAAACTTTGGAAATTATCTCGGACGGCTAAGTGGAGCCATAGAACCTAATGAGACTCGGAAAAGAACTGTCGCCAAAATAAACTCATTGAACATTTTTTGTTTCATATTTGATAAGTAGACCAATTTTGTTTCTTTCACAGGAGCTCGAGAACGTTATGCGGCAATATTGAAATCATTAGAACATTACTTATCAGATCTTACACGATAAAAATTCTGCCTTATGTGAACTTTTATCAAGTAAGATCTAATGAGATACTTATCAGATCTTATGAGATGACAATTCATCTAAATTGAAATAGTATCTTATAACATCTGATAAGATACTTATCAGATCTTATAGGATAGCAATTCGGAAAATATAAATTACTAGCTTATAAGATCTGATAAGTATCTTATCAGATTCCACACAATTAAAGTTCTTGTAGGGTAGGATTTTTATCGTGTAAGGCCAGATAACATCTTACACGATAAAGATTTTTGATCGTCATCTTATCAATTCTTACACGATAAAAATTCCAGAGAATTGAGATTATTTTAAACTTGTTATTCTACAGATAATAGATAACAGATGATAGAGAGCGCATTTTAATGAATTACTGAAAAAAAGTAAAAGCCACATTAACCAGAACTATTTTCAAGTCTTGATCAGGGCTTCTCCGGTGAAAAACACGTCTTGAACTGAGAAATCAGTACTGATCACGTCTTTTTTCAAGTCTTAATACTTGCGAAGACTTGCCAAGACTTGACTAAAGACTTGCCAACACTTAAGACTTGATTCGAGACGCGCCAAGTCTAAAAAGTGGCACGATCAGAGCTCTGCTACAGTACTTGTCCAAGACAAAGTTTCACTGAATCAGTACTGATTATGACTTGACGTTCAGTCCTTGTACAGAAAAACGGAACTTTATTCTAAAAATTGTTGAAGAAGAAATTTCTTGTATGTTAAAATTGTTGTCTATTGATAAATTATTCTATCAGTGCTACAAAAGGCATCTATTTTTGATATAGAATAATATGAGAAGACATCTTGGACTCAGCAGTTTTTCTAATGAAATGAGCAACAAATTGCGCCATCTTAAAGCATGGCATGCCTTCCTTCTAAAGTCATCCATTGCTAATTTTAATGGTGTCAAATTTTTCGTTTCCAGTTCACTAGAAAGCGCAAATTTTACTTCAGTTTTTACATTCAATGTTTTAGAGTGATATGCTGTTTTGAAAAACTCAAATGACAGCTTGTCAAATCTCAAGCTAAAGTGGAGATTTTCATACGAAGATCTCTTTTTAAAACAGAAAATCAGTTAAGTGTCGCTTGAAGTTGTTAATATCAGTTTTCAAAACCTGGAGTATGTAAATTATTCATTCGACAATTTTAAGATTTGTACACTGACGAAACTAAGCACCGTTTAGCCTCTCTTTTTTCTAAAGGTGAACGATTTAGGAGACTCGGGGCAAAAAGCTTATTTTTTGTAATGTAAAATTCTATGCTTTTTGAGTACCACCTCATTATTTTGAAAAAGAAAAATGAATGAAAGCTTCATGTTTCGTCCTGAAGAATTGACCAACGGAAAGACGAACCATTCAACCGAAAGTTAGAATTCCGCGTATGAAAAGCGTTCATTAGAAGTATAATTGGGGGCGGGGAGGGGGAGGGTCAACATTGATTAGTATGATGACTCGTCGTTCCAAACCCAATTTTGGGGGTAGAACGTAAAGCCAGGAAACTTTTTTGTTGACGCCTATGGAAGAAGAAGATACCGCCTTAGACGAAGAAAAAGATAGACAATATGAAAGATAGCGCCTTGACGCTTTCTGTTCTTTTTGCGCACGCTGTTAAAACCCTGTTTTTATACTGATTCACTTATTGCTTGCACTTTTTCATGACAGAATTAATTACTTTGCGTTTTTGTTAGCATTCCTGAAAAAAAAACAGTTACACTATCTAGTTATGATCAGTTACTTGAATAAGTAAAGATGGTGAATGACCAAAGATGGAGGATTTTTTCAGGTTGATTATAAAGATTATGCTAGAAAAAGATGAAAAAAGAAATTTAATTTAAAAAAGATGAAACTGAAAATAATACTGTAAATTGAAAACGTTATGCATCAAAAGACTGCATACTCCTACAAAATTTACCTAACTACGAAGCTAATGTGGCTTCAGAAAACTTGGTTGGAAAATTTTTCGCTCGATATCTAAATTTTGCGTCAAATCAACAAAACTTCATAACTTGCCAAGTTTTTTTTGCGAAACGAATGGTACTCGATATTCTCGATGCTTGTCGAAGTTACACTTTGCAGAAAAAAAACGAAATGAGGCAGAAAGTCAGGGCTTGCGAATAATCTAAATCCGATAAACAACAGAACAATTTTTTTAAATAACGATTCACATCTTATAAGAGAAAAAAATTGGATCATGTGAACTAGCTGGATTTTGTCACTACAACTTTAATTAGCCAAGTAAAACTATTTCCCAATGATAATTGTGGAATATTTGGAAATATCGTTGCTAACTTGAAAAAAGCAGTCCATGAGTTAAATGGTCAAGCATTCTGAAAAATTGCCAAAAAGAATCAACGAATGAACCTCCACTACAACAAAGAGTAGACAAAGTACAATGTGTTGTTTTTAGATCGTTGATCGAAAGGTTACGGGATTCACTTGGAGAGGAAAATTCTTCAAACCAACATTTCTTCAAACCGAAATGGGACTCAGCTGAATCATCTTTGAGAAAACAGTGCAGGTGGACGCAAAAATATTGGTAATTTTCATGCCCACAAAAACAATTTAGGTCATAATCTTGTACTGAATGGTCTGAGGGAAGAAAACTCGACTATTTCAATTTTTTTATTTCGTTTTGTATCTGAAACTGCAACAAGACTTTTAGGAGGACTAATATTTTCTTTGGAAACGAAAGCTAATGTTTTTTGTCTAAAAAATTTTGGCTGGAATACAATGATCCAATGGAGACAAAAAGAAGGGCTATCAAAAAAAAAAAAATGCGAATAACAGAAGAAAAAACAAGGGGTTGACATTTTTATGTCGCAAGAAATTAATTACGAAGTACATGCGTCAAAAATAGGTCTTGAACATCTAACTGTACACATAAAACAAGAGATCAAACATTTAGGCCATATGACTGATATATACTGACCACCTCAATGGAACCATAAATACTCTTTAAAAAATTTTTGACTACTTATTGATCATCAAACAATAACGCAAGCTGAATATATTATGATTTTATTTCCACCGCCATGGTATTCCTCAGTAATAAAAAACACACACACACACATATATATATATATATATATATATATATATATAATTCCAAGGCTATCATTTCACTATATTTTTTGACCCAGTATTCGACCAGAAAGACATCGCAATCTTTGGGACGTATAGATAAAATCTTAAGGTTAAAATAACGTACAATTATTACACTTAAAAAAAGCATTTTGGATCAGTGTAGTTTATTTTATGACATAATTCTCTGTATGTTCTGTAAGAAAATCGAGCAAAACAAAGTCTTTGGAAACTGCAATAGGATCCGTAACGATTTGGAAACCAGATTTTGAAGAGAAATTGACAAGACAAATAAGACAATTGGCCATATTTCAGATGTACGATTAGAATTACAGTTTTTTAACTGCACACTGGAAATATTTGCATCTCTCAAAAAGGAAAAAAATCACTTCAAAAAAATGTAAAAATTGACAGCAACAAGAGCATTTTAAAATGCATTAACGAACCTAATAAAGAAAAAAAATTTAATACGGCTCTACGAAACAAACTAACCATTAAAATTTGGAAAGGAAGCAAAATTTTTCTATGGAGAAGCTAATGACAAGCTCTTTGATAACAACCAATTTTCACACATTGAAAAGCTTGCAGGTGACAAGACAAAGGAACAAAAATCACCGAAAGGTGCGAAACTAAACAATTTCTTATAGAAAATTGGAATGTAGATACAAGAAAAAACAGAAAATAATCACAAAAGTCAAGTTAGCTCAACACTTAACAAAAATGCTATAACTGCATCTTCTTTAGCAGCAATTACAGAGATTGAGAAAATCAATGAAAATCTAAAATAAGTTTTTCGAGTTGTGTTTAGGTCTCAGTTTAGTTTTCGATAATTATTGGGACTATTTTTCTTCTTTTTCGTAGTATTTTTTCTGTCAACCTGAAAATCGGAGGAGTACAGACAGTGAATAATAAAAGAGATTTTCGGAATCCTTCTCAAAAATCCGGCCCTTTTTTATTCTTTCGTCTTTTAAGAAAAACTTCTATTCAAAAGAATAAATTTCCTTGTTTTATTTTTAAATTCCAACAATATGGTTTCTGCAAAATAATTAGTTTGTTGCGCAAACGTGATAGCAAAAATAACAGAAAACATCTAAAAATCGACAAATAATGGTAACACTACTCCAACTACCTTTGTTGACGTGAAAACAACTTGCGATAACGTTGCTCATTTACTAATAACATAAATTAGAGCACTATGGTTACCACGTCGCATCAATCGAATTAGTTTTTTTGGAAAATATTAAACAATTACCTGTGAAATGACTCAAATTTCTGTACTTGGCGCAGTGCCGTTCCTTATATACATAAAAAATGTGGCAAATGAAGTCAAAAATTCTGAAACTGCTATTTGTGCAGATGATAGAATTTTTTTTACCAAAGTTTGCAACTAAAATCAGGAGTATTTTGAAGCGTTGGAAAATTTACTCTAAAATATAATATGGCAAAAATTTTCAATAATTGTGAACGAGTTGATTTTGGTTATCAATTAATTAATAAACCAGAAATCTATCAAAGCCCCATGGAAAATTTTCTTGTAAAAATTTGGGAGGCCACATAGATAACAGTTTGAGCTCCAAGATGCATGCCAACTGTATTTTTAGAAAACCTAGTCGAATCTGCGCAAAAATTTAGTAAATCATAAGTTTACATCCAAGAAAAACGTTTTATATTTTTTGAACCGTATCTACCGCAATTGCTAAGAGAGTCGTTATTGCAAATTAATGGACTTCTGAAAACTTTACTGTAAATAATTGAAGTCAAATTTTGCTTATAAAACACTCAACAAACAAAATATAATACACCAATCTTTTCTGAATTATTTCTACCAGACAGTTGTTAAAACAAGAAACAACTTCTTCATCACTCTATTGAAAATTGTGTGGAAAAACATATCAATTCCTTTCGCAGTAATGAGATAAAATTTCATCTAGCTGGAAAAACGAGTTCCAAAAGTGTCGCAGGTAGTCTTAAAAAGATTATAATTTGATGGGAAACAAACTTTGTGGATATTATTTTCGAGTGCTCATTTTTTTGTTTGTTTTTCCACTCAAAAATTTTCGCTAGTGAGGAAAAAGGAAAGCATCAGAATGTGCTTTCTAACTAATCTCTGCAGGTCATTTGAGCGTCAACTGATGTGCTTGATAGCTCTTTTGACGTCCAGCGTGTGCAGTGTTTTATTGTTTTGTTTTTACTTAGAGCACAAAAAATTTTAACTTTAAGCTAGCTTTAATTATGCCAATGTTTGACTTTTGAGAGAGAAAGAGAGAGAGAGAGAGAGAGAGAGAGAGAGAGAGAGAGAGAACGATCAAAAACGCATGACTGCCTGTTTCCACTAGTTGCTGCTGTACGTTTTTTGAGCTTATAGCTTTTCTAAGTTTTCAAAAATTCACAAATGTTTTTTTTACTGGTTTATTTTCCCTTACTGAATTTGAACAAAGGTTTCATGGTTTTTGATGCAAATTGAACTTTGATTGTCCGCACACTAATTTGTGACGGGAGAGGAGAGGCTACCTGATATTCGCTTGTAAACGTGTTCTGTGTGTTCAGTGTGACATTTGTTGCTGCTGCTTAAGTGGAGTGATAAAGTGACGTCTAAGTGGAGTTTTCGTTTTAGGATTTTTGAATTTCTTGTTACAGGCTATTTTTAATAAATGAAAATTTATCTTGTCCCATATTAAGAATTTCATTGTATACTTGCCTTGTTCTGATAAAATTTGCAAATTTTAAAGACAACTGTGCGGTGTTCCGCCTTCAGTTAATTTTGAATGTGTAGTGTTGGTGGTGCTGCGGCCGGACGTCAGAGAAGCAAACTAATCAGCTTGCTTCACTGACGCCAGTGTTGGTGGTGTTTCAAAAAAGACCCTTGAGTTATAGTTACTTTGGCACGATATGCCTGGGCTACCCTTTGCCCACTGTTGTTCCTTTTCAACAGTTATAACTTTCTTGAGATTTGCTTCACAAATCTTCTTTTGCTACCGTGAAAAAGTCATCCATTTCCTAACCATTGAATTATATCTATATAATCAACATTATGACTTGGTGTTCAAAGTTATAGTTTTTAGCACGTGCCTCTCCTGGTACAACAACAACACCAAATAGTTTCAACTGTGTTATTATTTGCTCTCCATGGCTTCTCCATTGGCATTGCTATTATCCCACTTACAAGAATTTTTTACAAAATATGTTGACTTGCATTTTCCTCGTTTTCAACAGAAAGATCTTCTAGTTTCGTTTTTGCTAGTAATTCAAATAGAAAGCCATTTTGTTAGTATTCATTTTGTCCACAGTTGTTAAGGCAATTTCAATTTTTATCTTGATACCAATGACACAAACAACAACACCAATTGTTGAAAGAATTTTAGTGGTTCGCATTATTGTTTATCTATGTAGCCGAGGTGCATTTTAAACCTAACGTACACTATTGTGAAAAGGGGAAAAAACATTCGTGAACAGCAAAATTGTAGCAGCTTTTCAAATAATTAATTTAATTTGATCTCGGCCTCTCTAAAACTAGTTTTGCTGTACATTATTTTGAGTTCAATAATCCTTTGCATTTGAACTTCATCGCCAAAATTTCCCAAGCAATATATTTTGTAATAAGGCTCCCTTTTGTTTTTAGTTTGTGCATTCTCGTCCCGTTCATTAGCGTAATTTTCATCAAGAGGTTGACAGTTTGAAAAACTCTGATTTTTATTTTTTGATTTTAAAAATTATTTTGATTGAGTTTTAGGAAACGCAAAGCTATCTTTTCTTAAAACAAAAGATATTTGTTTGAAACCTGTTACTGTCAAGACCGGGCGTTAATAGTTTCCTCAAACTTTTATTTTATTAAAGGAACAATTGAAGAATGCAACGCAAATTTTAGTCACTATATGTCGGTATTTTTCGTTTCTAACTATAATAACACAGGAAAACGCTTTATCTTCACTTAGATTAATACTTCAAGTCCTGACGTGTTTTTGGAATATTCTTTGGATAATCTACATGCTTAACCATTAAAACCTGATTTCACTTTTGCATGGAAAAAGTGATGTTTTGGAGTTATGTCGACATGGTTTGGTTCACCCAATAAACGATTTAGAATTGAAGTCTACAAAAAGACTAACAGGCTATAGAGAGAGCTGAAACCACAACCACGGAGGAGCGGAAAACTTAATGTTTTGAATGTTAAATTCGTAAAATTGCGGATTGTCGCAATCTCATTTGATCAGTAAAATAGTCTAGCTAACGTGAAACTTGTAATTCATCTTACCATCGATTTGGTCTTGAACGTTTAGGTAACTTGAGAGAAAAGAAACTAAAGAACCTCTGATATCTAACCACTGGGGTGACGAATTTTTTTTTACTTGATGAACATTTTATGATCAGTTCATTGAAAGAAATGGGTGGTGGCAGATTTGAGTTTTCCAAAGAAAAAATCTAGATGCTTCAACCCAGTGATTATTGAAGGACCTCTGTTTCGACCAATAAATCAAGTCTGCATTTGGCAAAAGACGGAATCTCCCTTGTGAATTGTGTTCTATTCTGAAACTGAATGTCCCTCTGAGTTATCAACTTAAATTTTTTGATTAGTTGAATGGGATGAACTGAGTAGTTCCAGCAATCGAAATTAAAATTCAGCGAAGCTGAAGGATTAGTTAATTGGACTAAAAAATCAACGTTCAATTCGGCTATAATTTACAGCATAAAGGATATTGAGTTAAAAAGGCGAACTGCACGACTTCGCATCCCGACTGCTTCTAAACCGCTAATAACGAACTGGGCGGTATAAAATGGTCCCTGCCATTGATAGGAAAGCAGCCGTTACAATCACCATCTGATCAAAAAATTTTAATACAAGCGCTTTTACTTTTCTACTGTGTTTCGCGTTTTGCACTTTTAGAACTCAAAACATCTCTGAATTTGTCTTGTTTGACTTAGTATTCCAAATGAATATAGTGATTCCAAATGAACTTCAAAGGAAAAATCAGGGGATATCTGAAAAAAAGCAACAGGACATCATTCTCAATCTATCAAATCACCTTTTGAGTATTTACACACCACAAAAACTCTTTTAAGCCCTTGCTTTCTGTTTCCAAATTTTAATCAAGCTTTTGGTTTATTTATTGGGTAAACTTCAATTTCTTTTTGTTGAAATATTTTACAGTTCCAAGAAATTTAATTTTTCTGAAACTTAGTCTTCTTTCTTTTATCTGATCACAATTTTTCCAATTTTTTGTTGTCGATGATAAGCCGACTTAGAATTTTGGTTATAAAGTTATAATGAAACAGTAAAAAAAACAGAAGCGAGCAACTTTAGAGCTAATTTTTTCGAATTGTCTTTTAATTTGGAGCGAGAAAACAATGATTGAACAGAAAATCCAATCGGAAGGGTTTTTTATCAACCAGAAGTTTTACGGTTTTTTTTTTTAATTTTTTCTCATAAAACCTATGCAGAGGTGACGAACTTTAGTGAAAGATCTTTTTTCAATAGCACTTGCTGTTGCCTTCGTTAGGTAATCCTTTGGATTCATTAAATTATCACCTAATTTTGCTGGTTTTTTAAAAAGCCAGAGTTTATTGGTCTAACGTTTTAAAGGTTTAGTTACCCGTTGGTATGACTTTTTGAAAGGCTATTCAATAAACTTTTAAAAAAAACAAAAATTCGAATAATTTTCAAAGTATTTTTTTAATCACAAAAACTATTCGTGATACCATATTTTACTGCGTTGTCTGTCAATTGTTTCTACAAAAAGGCTGTTTACTCTCTCAGCTCTCCTTTTATAAAATTCTGTTTATCTATTGACTTTGACAATACTAGTTTTTAGAAAAAGGGGGAAAAGGCTTTCTTGTTTTCTTAATTTTTTTATTTGTAGAGATTTATTTTGCTTGTTATAATATCAAAGGCTGTTTCACCAGTAAGGGAGGGGGTGATAATCAAAGTTTCAATTTATTATTTTTTTGCAGTGTAATTCAGTATCTGATTTTTTCTCATTCGCGTAGATTATTCATTCTCTGAAAACTCTTTGCGGAAATAGTTAGCGAAGTCTGTTTTTTTTTCAACAACAAGTTAGACAGATTCTTTTAATTCGAAGTTTTTTCCCATATTTAGGTATATTTGTTCCGAACCCTCTTGAGGGGGGAGGAACTATATACTCAAATTAATTTTTTTTGTTCAGACAATTTTTGCTGATCGATATATTCAGAATTGAGACCGGTATCATTAGAAAGCTCGTCCAGCGTATTATATGGAAAAAAGTTTTTCTTAGTTTTCGTTTTCTGAAAGGAGTTAGCGAGGCTTAAACTTCTGAGAAAAGTATTGTGAATTCAGTTGTTTTTATTAACATTTTCCGGATTTTTTGCCAAAATTTTTGATAATTTCTCTAAAATTTGTTAATATTTTAATTGTAATTGTCTAAGAATAGTGTTGTTGATTGTATTATTAAAGACAAAAAAGTATTGTTGATTATTTTGGTTCAATTTTTGTTTTGGGTAAATATTTCAAGGTTCAGCCTTTTTTCATCAAAAACAGCACGGAAAAAGCTCCTTTTGTCCACTTTGATTATTTTGCCAGAAGTACAAACCCAAACAACACTAATTCAATATTTCTAGACTCAAAAAGGGGCTATTCTTTTTTCATCTTCTGTTGAGAGTGCTCTGAAGTTAAAACTTTGCAGTTTTTTGATAACTTTTCTCGTTGATTATAAAAAACGCAGAATTAATTTTTGAATTTTTGACTACCAAATTATCTATAAATATAAAATTCGAAAAATTAAGCTTCCCTAATGGACGATAAATTTTAGCAGAGCTAATTTCAGAACCATCTTTGGCTGTTTCAATCCAAAAAGAATTCGGATTGTAATAAGTCGGTCTTAATTTTAAAAAAAAATTGATCCTTTTTACATTAATTAAAGAACAGAACATACCAAATCAAAGCTCAGGAGTGATAGGTCGTACTAGCTACCTATGCAGCTCTAAGCTAATGCAGTTTTTCTACTTGAAAGCTTATGGTCGTTTTGACATTCAAAACAAATTCGTTTTTAAATAAATAATGGCTTTGTGAACTTTTCCTTCCTTTTGTTTACATAATTTTGTCGATTTGAAGATTAGTGTCAGCGGATAAAGAATGTTTTTTTTTCTACCAATTTAAAAATTAATCCTAATTGCGGTTAAAGCCATAAGTTATTGTTTTCTGGCTTTGAAACTACTAGAGATCAGATTTTTTTTATTTTTTGATAATTGCCAGTTTTTTTTCAGTTTTGTCACATTATCACATTATTGGATAGCTCTTAGATAAACTTATTAGCGTTTAACGTCAATAATGTGATATGCATGCAATTGAACATATGAAAACCCTGAAAGACATATTATCGTTTTAACGGCTTCGACGTTTATTTCTTGAAGAATTCAATTTTTTAATTTTGTCTTTAACGGTCGTTTTAACTTTGTCGTTTTAGTCGTATGAAATTTCCAGTAATGTAACAAGCTTCATTGGCTTTTCATGGAAAAATATATGAGCTGATATTCTGATGCAAGCAGGTAGCTGATGGCTTTCAAGCCTTTGATGACAATTATTTTCCAAATTAAAAAAAAATTAACCTCGAAATTTTGTTCTTTTTATTGTCTTTTTGTTACCTAGTGTCGTTAATTACAGGTCAAATATGAAAATATTGGCGTCAAGTGATGGTTTGAAAAAAGATTGGTGTTACAAAATCTAACGTTTTTAAAGATTTTGTTATGACCTTTTGATTTGAAAAGTAAATTAATTTGATTTGTCATATTTGACGTTCTTTTTGTAGACGCAAAACATATGATGGATAGTTTCATTACGTTTCATTAGTTTTGGACGAATAAACAAACCTATTATAATATTTCATTTTGTAATTAATGTCTTTCATGACTTTGGACGTAATTTTATTTCGAAAAAAAGTAAAAGTGTTAATTACTTTTGCCGTTTTTCTTCTTTATCTACTTGTTATTTATTCTCATTATTGAAAGGGCCCATAATAAATTATCGGTGTTTGAAGAAGGCACAAGCGAACATATTTTGAGAGCCAAACTATGACTTTACGGCTTCGACAGCGTTATCTGGTAAGTTTTAATTGAAATTTTGTTTGTTGTCTTTTTCTAGTTCTTTTTAGCCGCATAAAAATTTGAATAAGGACAGGTCCTAATGCCCTTCTACAGAATCATTGTTGATCGTAAATTTTACTTGATTTCTAATGGTTTTCAATACTTTGCAGATAATTGTTTTTTAAAAAAAAATAAGCGAAATTTTTTTTATTTTACTATTTTTGTTCGTTTTGCTAATGGTTACAAAACCTTTTTATGGGTTGGTTCCAAATTTTCTGATAAATTATAAGTTATTTGTTAGATTTCAGTCTTACCTGATGCTATTTTGACTTTGTTATTAAATCTTGTTTTTCAAAACAAAGACAAATTTTTTGATGTAATTAATGTTTGTTGTTGTTGTTTGATTTTGCTGTTCGTCTTGACTGGCTTTCTTAATATGGGCATATCTCATCAATCTAGTGCATCATTTTTACTCCACTGAGTTATTTTTAATGGAGACTATCTTTGCGTTCATACACTATCGTTTTGAGTAATCCTTGGTTTTTTTGGGTTTTTCTATCTGTTCCTCATTTAACAGACAGTTATGCCAAAATTGTGGATGAGCGGGGTCGGAACCTTATGTGCGATCGCACATAACCGAGCCTCCTTGTTTCTCTTTATTATTGTAACACTAAATATATATAAAGCAACTGTGGATTTTTTGCGACATTCTAAATGTTGTATATTATAAGTTTTTAGACACTCTTTTTATTGAAGCAACTGGGTTGGAACAATTGGTGAGATTAGCACAGCAAACAGTGAATCGTTCTATTGTTTTGGTCGAACGGGTTTTTCTGATTTTTGAATGATGCACACCCATCTACGAACAACGCCAAACTAGCATATCATCAGACAGTCTAACTTGGAAAACAGCAAAATTTTTCCAAACAGATTTAACAAATTAATTCTTAACATATATTAGTTGAACTAAGTTTAATTTTCTGATCGATATTGAGTTAGCTACCGTTGCTTTGACGTTAAAAATTCTATCGGAATGAGTTTAGTGTGTTTTCAATGGATTTGATTGCAGGACATGAATTGCTGCTTAATTATAGTAGCACACTTTTTACATAAAATTTCCGGCAGCAAATAATTGGGTCCAGCTGAAATTCAGCGGCAAAAAACTTTAGATGACATCTAAAGACAAAAAGAAAGTTATCATGAACAATTGAGTCAAGCTAAGTCTTTTTCGGTCGAGTCCCAGGATGAGTTGCCTGACCCAATGTTTTTTGGCGGCCTTAGGAACTTGGTGAGAATGATTTGATCATTGAATTAATAACGGAGTACAATGGTTCAATAAAATTTATTCAGTTTCGAGTTTTCAATTTTCGTTAAATCGGGACTGTTCTTCATGATTTCTGATGTTGTTACGACTGAACACTTGCATGACTTTTTTTAACCATGTCGAATCAGTACCGGGCACAGATGGTAAATAGTGCGCATATGGCAAATAATCCTTTGGGCATCACATCAATGTTGATGACATCGCCGGCCCACGACATTTGCAGGGTTAAAAAAATAGTCGGCTTCCGTTAAAGACGATGCTTTTCTAGGTACAAACTTTGTAGCCAATAAATAATTCTAAAGAAAATAATAAAGAAAATAATTCTAAAGAAAATGACAGAGTCTTTATCAGACACATAGCCTGGCAGCACTATTTACCATATGAATAGTCCCATCAAGACCCTATCCATAACTGAACGACCTGATCAGGGCACTACCTGCGGTTTGTTTATTCTGATCAGAGCCCAACCCACAGTCTGGATAGTCTGGTCATATCGTGGTTAGGGTCTGGATAGTTTTGTGGTATCCAGTTTGACCAAAAACTTTTTCAGAGTCTGGAAATTCAGCCCGGAACCAGGAGGGCCAGTCAAAAAAGGCCAGTCACCCGAAAAAAGAAGAAACAGTTAACCCCGAGGGGAGTGTTTTTGACGAACACTCTCTCATTTTACTATGTTAAAATTTGGTGTTGGGAACTAAAACTTTGTTTACTGAAGAGCCCAAAAACCTTATACAGAGCTTTTCTGCAAAAATACACAGAGCTATTAAATAGTGCTACCCAAATAGTTTAAAGTGTTAATCGGGATACCCCAGTGCCTAACCTCCGCCTATTGATGATGGAGGGTAATTGTGCTTAAGGTGCCTTCAAATAGAGGTAGAAAGAGTTCGTGATGACACCCCTCTAAAAACGAATAGCCGGTCCCAAGCCCGGGTAAAGAGGGAGGGCTGCCATGGATGGGTTTAGCAAGCCACCTTGGCGAGACACCAAAGCTCAAATTAGATCAAGAATGAAGTATCACACTGCAAAAGGGAGCCACTCGAGAACCTTAGCCAGTTCTCATGGCCACAGGGACTATCGGTACAGGATAGCTTTGCTTTCACCACTTGAAATAAGGAAAGTAGGTCAGAGGAACTGCAAGTAACTTTGCAACAAGTGAGTTGTCTCGTTGCTCACTGAAACTATACAGAAGCGACGAATCAGATTATTCGCGCTAAATGAAACACACCTGCGGGGTTGTGTTGAAAGCACATATGGCAATTACACAATGAACAACAGTGGTGTACCCTTTGATGCGAAGAGAACATCATCTGGTGTCGGAGTGATATACGACACAAAATTGGTGCAGATGATTAAGTTTAATACAGTTTCGGAAAGAAATGCGAAAGCAATCTCCGAAACAGCGGGTGCAAAATTGAAATTGTTTATTACTTGTGCCCCCACTGAAAATGCTAATGAAAGTGGGCACACAGCAAACTTAATGGAATTTGCGGTATGCACTCGGAGTTCAGACCAGAACTATTGTCAAAAGATGCATATTTTGGGAGACCTTTACGCAGTGATTGGCCTAGATCTGAAAGAACATCTTCCAAAACAATTTGGAAAAGCAGAAGCAAGTGATGGGAGTTGCCGGAATGAATGGTTTGCTCCTTGCCTAATTTGTCACTGAACATCAGTTGAGAGTCAAAAACACTTTTTTCTTGAAAACTGATGTGCGGAATTGCACATGTCAACTTCCGAGAACCAAGGAGTTGTCTCTAAAAGATTATGCACTGACAAAGTTGTCGGCAGCAAGACATCTCAGAGTAAGAGACTTGAGAAGCTCCTGAGAAGATAGTCTGCAGAGCGATCTGATATTAAGCATTGAGAAACGCCCGAAAAAGAACCCAAGGAATCCTGCGAACGCCTAAATGAAGCTAAAAGATGTGCGTAGCAGATGCTACTCTATCCTTGGAACCGCTCTATGGCTTAAAAAACTAAAAAGAGAGCTCACACAAGAGATTCTGTTGATAAAAACTGACAGCTGGGCTGCTCAGATAACGCCAAGCCAAGTGGAATAAGTTCGAAAGAGAAAGGCAGCGAATAAATTGTACATTTCGGAAAGATCTGAGAGCAGAAAAATCGAGCGAGATAAATTGAACATAGAATATAAAAGATTCACCTATGAATGTAAGGAAAGAGCAGTCGAGACAAACCTTAAAAAGTTTGAAAAACAGCTTGATGATAACGGATTTTAACGGCCTATAATATCTTGAAAGGGATGCTTCGAACATACAGGGTAACCTGGTTCGAGCGTAATCAGAAAACAAGAGGCCCCAGCAAAAGTCAGTTTCAAGAACATTATCAAAAGCTGTTCAAACAACGAATGACTCAAAGTGACAGGGTGCTAGAAGCTTCTCTCAAACGAACCGGATGGTTCTAAAGACTTCTGTAGAGAGCCTATGTAGTCCGAAGTTAGAATAACCTTACGAACACTGATATACAGGAAAACACCTGGAAAAAGTGGCATTGTTCCAGAAATGCTGGAAGCACTTAGGAAGGTGTCAAGTCTTATTCGCACAAAAGTGTATCCAGGCATTTTGACAGAAAGAACGAAAATGCCCCGAGAGTATAAAGACGCAAAAGTTGATAGCTTGTTCAAGAAAAGGCTGAAGACAGACCCGCACAACTATCGGTCCTTGATCATGCTTGAAGCCGGAGGAAATCTTCTATGCAAAATTATAAAGAACAGATTTGAATCAAAAACAGATCGCAAACCGGACACATTCAAGTTTTGCTTCAGAAGAAGACAAAGAACTCTTCAAGCAATTAAAGAGTTGAGAGAGATCATTCAAGATTCTAGAGAATCCAGAGAGGAGCTAGTGATTGATTTTTATTGACCTTGTCAAATCTTTTGACTCGGTTGATATAAGAGCCATGATGAAATCTCTAAGAGCTTTCTCAGTCGAAAATCCTCTTAAAAGCCTGATTTGGCAGATGCACGAGAGTGCTCAAGAATAAAGAGACTCAGAGGAGTTAGACAAGAAAAGAATGTGTCATTGGTCCGCAAACATTTAGATCAATATTTATTATTGTCTGTAAAAAGAGTGTAGCGCTAAATCATCCTCCTGCTTACTTAAACAACTCAGTAACACTGGCCAAAAGTGAGCAGCAGAAAGAGTGCAAACTGAATAACTCGGCCTGGACGTAGAGAATGCCGGCATCGAAATACCATTTCCAAAAACTGAAATAATGACAGTGAACAAGGGAACAGCAAGTATCCTCACACTCCAGGGCAAAAGACTGAAAGAACTCACTGAGTTTAAATATCTGGGTTCGATATTGAACGGCCAACTTGACATAGAGTCCTCTGTGAGAAGTAACTACACTAAAGCTAGAAGAGCTGTTATAAAGATAAGACCTGCGCAAGTCAGTTTTACTCTAACAATGAGAATCAAATTTTGGCTGATTGAAATATGTGTCAAACCCTGATGCTGTATACGCTGGAAACAGTCATAACAAGAGAGAAAGACCCCGAAAAAATGGACGCTATTTATAACAAAGCCCGTCACGATGTCATTAAGACATCCACTAAGAAAACATGCACTGAACTTTTCTCAAGATAGAACTTGCAGTAAGAAGAACGAAGCTTTGGTTTAGTCTCAAGAAACAGCACGACGAAGATTTCATAACGTGAAGGAGTTAGACGTATTGCAAAGACTGGATGCGTGTCCTCAGACATGATTTAGAGCGACCCTGTGTCAGGGGCATTGAAGAAAAGATAAACAAGTATTCATCGAATGTAAATACTCAAAAATACTTAAAAAAAGTGGGCACGAGGGAAAAAATTGGTGCGTACTAGAAATGAAACTACGCGAGGTTTTTTGCAACAAGAAATGAGATACTCAGGTATCTGAGGAACGACCACTCTGAGAGTGGCGATGGATTGGACATGAATCCTTTCCAAGCGATTAGACCCACGAATGTGCCAATGGTGTTTCCAGCTAAGGGCTGCAAAGTTACATAGAATCAGATTTGATGGTAGCTTGGCCACATGCAAAAGGCACACCCTCACTGTACAATATATGACAAAGATAATGACTCTGAGGAAATTAAAGCCGGACGGCAAAGCACTGAACTGAGTGGGAACACAGTGAGTCAAGATGATGTAGAATTTTGGTTCCCGCTGTGTCCTAAGACATACAAACTCATCAAACGTTTTCAGAACCACTGTTCGACCAAACACAGATAGTCGTACACAAAAAACTGCGCAATTTGTGAGACAGGGACAAGAGGCCCTATAGCCCGAAGTTCATCTAACCCGTATGAAGGGGCCCTACGTTGCGACTTTTCCAACGCCACCTAGTGGGAGTCATCCTTTTTGATATATGCCAACCTCGAAGGTCCGGAGACTTATAACCGGCGGTTTTGTGTTGCTTGCGCACATAACCAATGGGAGGGGGCACCCCAGTGCTTGACCGAAGTGAGTCTGGCACCCCAATGCACAACTGATGTCAGTCTAGCAACCCAATGTGAGACTCAAGTCGATCAGAGTGCAGTTTGGACTGGATGGTTTGATCACAGCTGGTTTGGGTCGTGCACCTCATCTTGGGATTAATTCAATATCAAGCAGTTGCCCAATCATAGACTGCAATACTTAGTTGAAAACAATTGCGCATCAGAATTGCTTGAAGACTAAAATATAGCCACCTGTAAATGGCTTAAGTAGATACTCTAATGGTTCAACTTACCCGTGGCTAGAGAGATGAGACCTGGAGTAAAGAAAAGAGCAGACATGAAAAAGCTTGTAACTTAAAGACTATGGTCGATGTGCTTTTTCAGATTATATATTATAAATTAATTTACGATAAACTGGTTGCCATTAAGGTTGAGGAGGTTCTCAACCTCAACCAGGTTTGAACCAGAGACAAATGGGGTGCGGAAAACGTTGCAGCCCAACCATACCAAAAACAGGGTATGGGGCAGACCGAACAAGTTTTGAATGCCCTTGGCCAGATGAAACTGACAGATGAGCAGCTCACGGCCAGACCATGAGTTGCACCAATTAAGTTTTGGAAACCTTGAACCCCTGGGCAATGTCGAACAGACCCAAAGGCTAAGCCCTGTGTCATTGTGAATACAGCCCAGAGAGCCAGACGCTGGGTCAAGTTGAACAAAACTTTATCACCCTGAGTTCAAACCAAACAGATCCAAGGACAGAACCTGTACAATAGCGAATTAAACGTGCGCGCTCCCCGTGACCAAAATGGGTCTAGTAACCCCAGTGCGAGGCTCAAGCCTCCCTGGGGTATGATCTTAATCGAGAATGACCTCTACGTGGAGGTCTAAAACTGGGTATTATTTCATTCGGACTACGTAACTCTGTCAAAACAGCCACTGCAGTCGTTTGAACATTCACTTTAACACATAGAAGTGTTCAATTTGATGAGCATGAATAAACGAGGATTTTTATATTTCTTTTGCTGTCAGTTGCATGATAATCATTTCAAAAACAAATCTGCTCAATTAGTGTTTGTACTGTTGGCAGACAGTCTAAAAGCATGTCGCCTCGCGAGGGCAATTAAAATGTCCTAATGCCCCGGCACAGGAAAGATAGAACAATTGCTTTGGACTAGCTAACTGCTCTGAGAACTGATTGTAATAGCGCAGAATGATTTCCTGCACTATTGGGAAAACAGAACTCTGGAATGATGTTGATTCCCACGAATTTCTCATTTGGAGAGCTAACATTGGGAGGGAGGGAGGGGGTTACTTATGTTAAATATCGCGAGAGTTAGATAAAGTAACAATGTGTAACAGTTATGTCGAGGAAAACATTGATGCCGAGCGTGGAAAACAGTGACAATATCTTGCCACTAATGTATCGTTGACAAAAGAGACAGATATATATTCAAAATTCCAGTTAGAACTAGTTTCACTTATTGTCACTCTCCCCCGCACCCTTACAATCCCTAATCTTAAAACATATTCGATAGTAAAACTGACATTTTTGAGAACACTAACTCGATAAAACCTACCATTTTAAACTCAATGATATGATTCACAACAAGCATAGTTATGAAAATTAAGATCAGTTAATCTTTTGATCAAATCATGTACTGCATAGTGACAATTTTAGTGTGTCAAGGCATGAGTTAATATCTCATTATTCATTCAATCGACCGGTCATGAATGTTCTTTTATTTACAGAGTAGTAGGTTGAATAAATTCATATGAACTGAATCAATACTATCTTTGTTGAAAAAATCGCGACAGCAATTTCTATCAATTTCTCATTCTATGATTTTCTTAGCAACAATACCCTAGTCTAATACCGATGCCCATCTTGCAAGATGTTGCAGCAGTTTTGTATGATTAACCACCATCTTTCACTATAGCCGTTGGATATGCAAGAAAAGCGTCGAACTTTTGCGAGAATCTTACTCGATAGGCGTCGAAGTCTTGCGAGATTTCAGCAAGATAAGCGTCGATCTTGCAAGAATCCTACAAGATAAGTGTCTGATTCCTGCAAGGGTTTTGCAGGATGAGCATTAATCTCTTGCAAGACCTGTACAAGATATTATATATAAATCTTATATTAGGCTTATTTGATGACTAGAAGCGTTTCATTACTGAGCTCCAGAGTAGCGTACCTGACCTAACCAACAAATAATAACTAAGACTCATGTGCGAAAGGGATCAAAAGAAAGGGCTGTGGTTATTGCGCTGCCGAAAGAAACAGACAAACATAAAAATGAACTTCTTAATGCACAGGAAAGGGGGTAACGAGAAAGATGGGAGCTATTGCGCTGGAAAAAGAAACAAATAAACATATAGATAAACGTTTAAATGCGAAAGAAGACTTATTTAGTTCTAATCAAACTACTTACACAAACTACAACTCAACAGAAAGAACCATTAAAACGATCATTGAAAACTGTTTTTGAAACAAGTATTATAAATACTTTATCGACGGTAAAGTTGATATGAAAACTTGCATATGGCAAGATAAGCGTCCTTTGCAAAAATCTGACAAGACTATGCAACATAAGCGTCGAAGTCGGACTAGGGTAGCATGCAGGCAGCCACTGACATATAAAGCAAAACAGAGAAAATTTAGGAAAAAAAAGCCGGCGCGAGCTTTTTTTGTACAATAATGGCGATTATTCAGTTGGTATTAATTTATTAAACCAACTATGCTGACATTTTTCGTATAATTTGCTGTATACAGATTTTGAGAGCTATAATCAAAGGAAGATTTTATGGTTTCCTGCTGAAACTAAACTTTTGAATAATTTTCTTCATAAACAGTTTTATGCCATTTGCCCAATACCCAAAAGACAAGATAAATTATATGTCTGAATTAAGTATTTGCAAATTTTGACTGAGCACTCATGGTCACATTCAACCAGATTTCTAAACATTTGACTTCTGTTGAAGACAAAATTATGTTAAAGAACCTGATGAGCAATTGTACCTGCCCTATGTCAATGCCAAACCTTTCCTATTACTTGAAACGGAGTACTGCTGGCTTTTCTCGTCGGTTTGTTAAGTTCAAACAGGTGAGATTTCTTAAAAGTAGAGAAATTAGCAAAAACTGAAGACTTTGAAAAAGATCCCATAAAGGTTTCATTTTATAAGCAAACCCCGTGACCAAATTTGTATTTTTTAGGTGGGCTGTGGTTTACCATAATCAAAAGCTTTAAAGTTGCCAATTGAGAACTCAATTGAGACTGATTGCAAAACAGAACAGACGTTCAGGAGCGCTTCTCAAGAAAAGAGCAGACGGCAAGAATTTCAATTTACTATCATCAGATAACCAATTTGTTTACTCTGTCTCTACCTTTTCACGCTTCAAAAAGTGAATTCTTAGTGGAAATAAAATCTAGTCTAGCATATTTTATGTTATCATACACAGATTTGAATTCCCATCCAACTTCCATTATCTAGAGGAGAAAATATCAATTTGTGCGTCGTCAATTTGACCTCTGAGGATTTCGGCTTCCATATTTTTGTGAAGCACGCATTTATAGAATAGATAGCAGGTCTTTAGGTTAAAGAGGGGCGGGAGTTCTGTTTTCGCAATTGACCATGTCTTTTCATTTATAATTGACTATTACAACGCGTACGAAGACAGCTACACAAGGATGAAATAGTCCACAGAAGTTGTTTTTTTTTTAATCTTGTTAATGCTAAAACTAAATGTAAGTATTTTTTTGGGCTTTTAACCTGAAAACAGCAGACAAAAAATGAATTCAGTGAACAAATAATGGTGGGCATGGCTTAAAACAAGCGAAACGAGTGGAATATCTGCAACCGATAGACATTACAGCCTAAAGGCTTTATAAGACTCGTTTAGACGAATTATTTGTGAGGTATGATTGGCAAAATTTATTTTCCTTCGATAAACTCTTGAAGTTATTCGGATCGCTGAATTTAAAATTTTTGAATGGTGCTTTTCGCTTCAATTCCCTCCTCTAAATAATGGTCTGTTCTCCTATTGATTTTTGGGCATCTTTTCAGTTTCCTCAAATGCTCATTTTGATACTTCCAATTCTCAATAGCCTCAACGCACATTCGGCTAAAACTGGTGCTGAACAAATTCAGCTAATTAACATAATGTTTCTCTAAAGTAAATTTGTTCACAAAAAGAACCAATATGGTGGGTGGGAAAATATACACTTATGTGCAAGTGGGAAGATTTTGTGGAAGTAATTTGATACAAAATTAGAAAAAACTATAGTTAAGTACAGAGGTTTGGAGACGTTCTCTTAAGTGCTTAGGCTCAAAAATCTATTTTTTTCGAAATTACTTGTATTTAAGGGTCGTTTTAGATGCATTTAAATCAGATTTAGAGGCTAGCTAAGGTTTACAACTATCCTTCAAATTACACACCACTGATTTCACTATCTGCTATATCTGCCCCCCCCCCCCGAAAGGTTCTTTGTAAACCGAGAAGTAATTATTGGTCAGGTGAAAAAAAATCTCTGTCATCTTTCTGAATCATTTGATTAAAAGTTTAGACAATTTTGTCAAAAGTATACAAAATGAAAATAAATGTTCCTGAACAAAATGAGAATTTGAATTTTTTTAATAGGAAGTTTCAACGAAAACTCAGAAAGGTCGCAAACCGGACTAAAATAAATTATTGACAAAAAGAGGATGGCGAAAAGAACGTAAGAGAGCATGCAATTAAAGTGAAAAAAAGAGAAAACAAATAAACGATAGAAGTCAATTAAAGTAAAACTATTCAAACAAACTCCGATTTCTATGCTGAATAATCAATTATTGGTTTCTATGGAAACTATCCCTTCAACCAGCAATTTTCCCCCATCACTCCTCGCAAGTTGATAAGAATTTATTTGAGCGATAACGCTAATGCGTATGCTCCCAAAATCTTTAACTTTGGAGCCTCTGAAAATGTTTTATAATGTGTTGTTCAAGTAGTTCAAGCATTGGGATAAATTGACTTAAAGTTGCAGAATTTTAAAAAGCCGTAACTAATTGTAAAATTTTTGGAGGAATAAAACGTGGTAAGGTGTGGAAAAAATTCATAAATTGGACGCTAATAAATATCAAATTACTCCCAACTGTTATCAATAGCTGTCTTTTTCTTTTTCTGAAACCTCATTAAATTTAAAACCCCAGTCAAAATAGGACGGTTATCTTGCAAGATCTTGCAAGATTCTTGCAAGAATCTTGCAAGATTACGTATCATCTTGCAAGATCTTGCAAGATTCTTGTAAGATCTTGCAAGATAACCGTCCGATTTGCAAGAGTCTTGCAAGATAACCGTCTATCTTGTAAGACTCTTGCAAGATAACCTGCTTGCAAGAAGCGCCGGAAACGTGCCTTAGCTGCTGCATGGGCCTCTTTGGCTTCTTTGAAGATTAGAGAATAGGATTCGACCTATTCTCTAACCGTCAAAGAAAAGAAGAGAGACCCTAAAATTGCTAAGGCTAAAACGTATAAATAGGAACATCATCTTAATGCGCAGAAGGGGTCACAGAAAGGGCAGGGGGTTTATTTGCGCTGCAGCAGGGGTCACAGAAAGGGCAGGGGGTTTGTGTGCTGCAAAAGAAAGCAAACAAATATAAATAAGAACATCAGCAAAACACAAGCACATGAGAGGGGGCACAGAAAAGGGCGGGGGTGAAGCACGAAAGAAAAGGAGCGAAAGAGAGAAGGGTGGGGGCTGAACACACACAAACAAAAGAAAAGCACATCGCCATAGACGAACGGGGATGGGAAGAAAACAGCAAGGGGGAAAAACAGAAGAGGCGAGCGAGCGAACAAGCGGCGGCGAACGAACAACCGGCGGCGAGCGAGCAAGCAAAACCGAGCAAACGAAGACGAAGACATTAAATCAACAAAAAACGTTATTTTATCGCTATGCAATAAGTAATATCAGCTTTTCTGCCTCCCATACAAGTGTGGTTCAATTCCTCGCACTACTGTCAATTAATTTTCATGGTATTTAAACACTATTTGTAATTCAATGTGACAGGAGTGAGTGAAAAGTCTCATATCAAGAAAAAAAAATCGTACAAAACATCATAAACACCAAACTGGAAGTCCCTGGAGGCTCTATTACTACATCTTTTTGTGCCCAATACACTAGTCACACTTGGTGTAGGCAATATAAGTAAAAAAACAACTATTGAATAATTTTTTTTTGAAACCGGTCTTTCAAATACGTTCTCGCCGGTAAAGTTCATATGAAACTTTCTGTTTAGGCCCGAGAGAAAAATTGGTTTAAGGCAAAAAATTTTTTGACTCAAATTTTTTAAAGTTAAACTGTGGGTTATCCTCAGTAGGAGTGCTGTTCTGCTATAGAACGCTTTTTAAATGGATCGGAAGGCTTACCAAATTGCCAATTTACGATTTTCGACATGTACACATTTAATCAACCAAAAACCTTATTTTATCGCTATGCAAAGCGTATTATCAAATTTGCTGCCTCCCTTACGACTTGTATGGTCTAACTCAGCGCACTGTTTTCGATTATTTTTCATGGTATTTGAACACTATTTATGATTAAATGTGACTGGAATCAGTGAAAAGACTTTTTTCGCCATGTACATATTCAATCAGTAAAAACGTTGTTTTATCGCTACACACAACGTTAAATCAACGTTTCTGATTGTTTTCAAGTTTAAAACTACTAAATTTTTGTGACGGTTATCTTGCAAGATCTTGCAAGATTCTTGCAAGATAAACGTCCGGATCTTGCATCTTACAAGATAAACGTTGTTTGCAAGAGTCTTGCAAGATCTTGCAAGATAAACGTTATTTGCAAGAATCTTGCAAGATCTTACAAGATAACCGTTGGAGTTCGTCTGGGGAAGCAATAAGTTTGTTCTGGTTTGCTCCAGCTCCGCCTTTGGGAACCATTGAAAACTATAATTACAATGCCTACATTCTTACCCCTACCATGCTATATGAAAGATTATTAATAAAACAGATAGAGAAACGCCATTAAAACTTTGAACTGAAAGCCATATAGTATTATTGAAATTCTGACGGGATTTTGTTTCATAATTTTGAAAGCGGAAGTTTTCTTATTAAAATAATTAAAACAATTAAATTAATTAATTATTAAAATTTCTGATTAATTTACTGTCTCTTTCCAAAAATTTACAAGAATTTCAATACAGGACATTTTGCTTGGAGTATGCGGAATAATGTAAAGATTACTGTTTTTTTTTTGAAAAAAAGAATTTTTATATGGCAATTCCTACTTTTTTTTTTACCGCACTGAGCAAAATTTTTAGTAAAAAAAAAGAAAGTAGGAATTGCCAGAAAAAATTTCTTTTTGTTTCAAAAATAGTCATAATCTGTACATTAGTCCGCATAATCCAAGCAAAAAGTCTTCTGTTGATTTCCTTATAAAGTTTTGGAAAGAGGCTTTAAATTCGTGAACAAACGAATGTAACGTCTTTTGATTTGTTTTTGACACGATTTTATCACAGATGGAAAAACACTTTCTTAAAAAGTGAAATTTTTCAATAAAAAAATAATTGGTCCGCAAATGATCAAGAACAAACGATACAATTTTTTGAAAAGCCGTATACCTTCTCGGTGCTTGATAAAATTTAAAATGGTATCAAGTTAACTCAAGTAAAAAGTACGGGTTGTTAATATTTTCATAGAGTTCAATCAAGGTGAATACAAAACATCAAGTATCCCTACTTTTTACATGTTCCTCTGTCAACGGTCGTCAGCCCCTGAAGTTAGTGATAAAATTTTTTCATCACTTTGTATATCGGATTTTTGTTTCAAGTTTTTATTTTTGATTCTTGTTTCCTGTTCACAACAAAGTGTTTCTTGTTCACAATATTAAGCCATTCTTGCTCGTTTTCACTGAAGTTTTAGATATCTCTTTGAGGTAGTTTAAAATTCGAAATTTCATTTTCAGAAAAGAGTCAATTAAACGGCGTCGAAGCCTTTAAAATTGTAACTTCATCAATAAATTCGTCATTTATTTTCGATTTTTTTTTCTAATTTCAACTTTTCGACTTTTTTTCAATTTTCTAATATTCGTAGCTAATAAAAACAGTTAATCAAGTTTTAATGTGACTGGAAACCCCCCAAAAAACTCAAAAATGGGCAAATGTCTAGAAAAAATACTGCAATATGCAATTGCTATTGACAGAAGATTCAACTGTTTTGCTACTATGCTATCAACTGATAAAAAAGAAACACAAAGTGCCCAGCTCGAAAAATCACTGTTTCTAAGAGCAACTATTTTCAAAACACTTCAATTATAACAACTAATGAAAACTAAATTGATTATCTCAAAGGGAAGCCAGTTGTACCTCTCATTAGTGGAGACTAAGTCATAGAACTACAATTAAACAGCAAAAGAAGGCAAAAGTAAAAGTCCTCAAACATTTCTGACAAATTGTAACAAATTGACAAAAAAGAAGAAAAAAGAGCGTAGTTCAAAAAGTTGATACAATTTTCCTAAACAATTTATTTCAAAGTGTTCAAAATCATTAGCTAATAACTAAAATCTTTAAACAAGTTCACTAATATCGCCCAAGGAAGCTATTGAGACTTGTCATTACCCTAGTTTTACGGTAAGAATACAAAAAGAATCACGTATACAGGCAGAAACAAAAAGCTCAATAATATTTTTGCAACAAAACGGTTTTGAAGCCGCTAAAATTACACGCTTTTCTCTACTGTTATTCTAGGTTTCATTAATTTTTCGTTCAAAAGCAACGTGGCCTGTTCTTATTGTGTTGATCCTACAAAGCAAAAAAAACAATTTCTTAATTGTGAAAAGACACAAAAAATTTAAAAAAATCTGAAAACTCATGCTGCGAATGATATGAAAAATTAACATTGAAAATTTAAAATCAAGAAACAATCTTCATATCGAAATTTTTTGCCACTAAGGAGACTAAGCAAAAATTTGACAGAGTTTAGAAATTTTTGGCAAAGTTAAAACGTAACTCAGATTTTTTATAAGCAACAAATTCAAAGCCTTAAGGGCCATTATTTATCAACTGAAAGCTTTATATATGTTAATTCACAGTTTTTATGCAAAGTCTACTGAAACTTTTTTTATAATCAATCATGACACTTCAAAGAGAACACCAAATGCAGGAAAAAACACAAGAATTTAATTAAAATTTACTCAAACAATTTGTTCAAGCCAAAAAAACCAAGAATTACTCCCTGAAAACCTAGTGTATATATAAACATTGGGCCCCCCTCATTTTCAAATTAATGTGAGGTCTCAACAACTGCTTTGATAGGAGTCTATTCTGGTCCGTAGTTAACATAGAAAAGAAACAAAAAACGCTATTGATTTTTAAAAAGACATTGCCCCCAACGGTATCGTAACAATTTTTGATTGTCAATAGCCCCAGTGAGATCAGAACGAGCCTTGATTTTATTGGATGCTCAACAATAACAATTATTTGTTTCAATATTTGATGTCATGTTTGATAAAAGTGGGCTAAATTTTGAAAAACTCAGCAACGTTTTTGCTAAATTCCAACAATTCAGCAAACTTCCTTTGTGTTCATAGGAAAAGATAAAAACACTGCCGTTAAGAAATTGAACAATTGTTAGCAAAATTGGTAAAAATTGAGCTAACTTGAACAAAAACAACAGATTTCACTCAACTGTTCACAAAACTTTAAACCTTGATAACAGCCCAGAAAAAGTAAAATTCCAAAAAAGATTATTTCTATGTTCCACGTTTTAAGGCTTTCTAATGATATACTGTAGATTCGATTAGAAATACATGAAACTACCAGAGTAGTTTCAAATTAATTCATATTTATAATTATTAAGACAACAATTTGGTATCTGCAGCGTTTAATTTTAGTAAAACAATTTTTAACGAAAATTTTGCGGAAACGAATTTCAAATAGATTTGATAAGAGTTGTTTCTTAATAACCTGTAGCTCAATCATCAGTAGCTCACCTGGGATGGGCATTTTGATGAATCATTAATATTGTTTACATGTGAGGAGTATCCTTGCGTGGCATTGACATGGATTCAAAAGAAACATAACGTGGAAAATGGGCTCAAATATTTTATATTTAAAAACAGTTAAAAGGGTTTTAAAAAAGAAGACATTGTTTCCTGGACAGTTATTTGGCATTTTGCTCATCATTTTTGCAATTAAAATTACCGAGGAAATGTTTTTTTTATTGCAACGCAAAACAAGAACTGAACTGCGCCGGTCAAAATTGACAAAGAGGGCAACTTTGTTCGTTTTTGTCCGTCAATACATCAGATTTGTATGAACTTTTCGGAGCAAGGTTGCGTTTGAAGCTAGGCTATTTTGGAGCCAATTAACCGAAAAATTCCGCAAAAATTAAATAATTTAGGAATCGTGGAATCCATGCTCCAAAGCTCGTAGCTTGACTTCAGTTTTTGAACGTAGCACATTTTGTTTTATCAATTTACCGCACTAAGATTAGAATAATTTTTTTTCAATAAAAACCATCAGCGTAAAAATACGAAACAATTAAAACGTTTCTAGAATTGAATGACCAGATTTTAAAATCACATCTCATAACCAGTGTTAGCAACGATTTAATCCATTAACGGTTTGGAGCAATTATGTGTATAATTAGCTGAAAAACTGTAGAAACTGGTAGCCAAAATTGTAGATTGTATTTTTTGGCAAAATTTGGTACTGCAAGTTAGGAAATTCAATTTCCGGATTTGGTGACCGGATACCAATTGTTAACGTAACGCATTTCCGGAAATTAGGAAAATCCACTTTTGCGCAATTCAGGCTACAAAGGATGCAGCCTAAACTCCGCAATTTAACGCAACCAATTTCCGACAAAACTGACTTAACTTATTTCAAGTGTGCATTTGCTCTGTATTGTTGCAGAGAAAACTCAAGGCATTTTTACGTGCAAATTTTAGGTTTTTAAGTTTACCTAGAAATTTGGAAGAAAAAAACTCTGTAATTTTTAAAATGGAATTTGCAGACAGAATTAATTAGAAAATTGATTTTTAAGTAAAACTCTAGGAAGGCATATGTTATATAACTGCAATTTCAAGATAACTAGGTAGTTTTACCTAGAATGGAAGTTAATTTGAAGTTCTTTAAGGTAGATTCAAGTGATCTGCAAGGGAACAATTTGCTGACTGAATCTATGTAAACTTACCTGCATTTTATAATCAATTTACCTGCGAATATTTTAGAGTATAGCACAGGGTCATCATGGTCAGTTAATAGTTGAAATTATGTTACGACTCCTTAAAAAGAAAGGTTTTCTCTTTGGATGCTGCCAACAATTTCCAACCAATGGTCAATTTCATTTCTGTGAACTCATGGTCGGACCTATTTTAGTCGACAAATTATCAATCACTATCATTGTTGGTCGACCCAAGCTTTTTATACGCAATTGCAGTCAACAACAGTCTTTTCATGCGTCGACCTCTCCACTACCAGAGTTACAAGAAAAAGTATCTAACCGAAAATTTCAGCTATTAGGTTAGATATGAGTTTTATTTTTTTACTGAGATTAAACTTGAGCAGTGCAAGTCGATATTTTTGTTGCCTGCTGACAAATTATTTTATTTGTTGCGTTATATGTAGTGGCAGCAAATCAATATACAAGACAATCAATCAACACAGAAAAATGGAGAAAGCTTTCTGCATTTATTGATTAAGCAAAGACGCCCACAAATCAGTTTTCGCTACCGGCAAGTTAATTACGAAATTTGAAGTCACCAAACGTGCCTTTGAGCTGGTTCAAATCACAATGCAAATTGGTTGAAAAGCGTTCAGCAAAAGAATAATTATACATAGCATTTCCACTAATAATTTTCAGTTCATTGGCAGAGAACACATAAAATGATGGAACAGTTGCATTAATAAAACTATGAACGTTTAACATTCCCAAACACAGCTCAGCCAACCTGAGTAATTACACATTTTCACAAATTTTGTACTTAATCATAAATTGAGACTGTACAAAATTATAGTGCGAATTATTTAAAAAAAGCAGAGGCACTATTAAAACATTGCTATGCGCTAAGTCTGAAAATGCTGTTTCAATGTCCGGATTTCATAAGAAATGTTTTCATTTTCTTCATTCTCTTTCCAATGCCACTGTAATATATCGCGAAGATCAGAACTTAGAGTTTAAGATAAAACTTTGACATAAACAAATTTTCTTATCTGTTGTTTGTGAAGAAATTTTTATTGAATAATGGCTACTAAATTGAACCGAATCGTTTCTTCAAATTTAATCACACCACATGGTTGGTGTACATAAACCAAAAAATGAGAGGTTAATTCGGCTTTCCCACCATCAACCTTGACGGTAAACCAAGTCGATTATCCTCCCCGTAGATACCAAATTACCAATATTACCCAGATTAGGCAAAAAAGTGTACTAATATTTGCCATATACAGCACAGGGAAACACTTGTTTATACATAATGTTTGAATTAACCAATATCAGTTTATCTGTATCTAGACGGATCTGTAAATTTTCATACTGGTAGCGACCATAAACACCTGTGAAGTTTTGAACTTTTAGCCCATTTTAAATTAATTGATTCAAAGAATATATTTCTTGTTACTCGTGATCGAGACCGCCACAGCCACTGCAGAGCAACGTAAAAGTAGGTCCAGCTTTTGTCATATAGTTTTGCGCTACTTTTAATGCAATTATTCTGTTAGCGCAAAACAGACCGAAGGGGTAATCATAGATGTGCTTGCGTACAACCTTAAAATTTTCAAAAAAAGCGATCAGAATAATACTGTTGCTGCAGTACTCTTCTGATCGCTTATACTTGACAATTTTAACGTTGTCTTGAGAAGAAAGATATTCGACTATTCGACGTTGCCTTCTGCCACAGACATAAAAAGTTTCTCAACTTCAAATTTAGTGCATCGGTATTTCAAAAATCACATTGTTCAACAATTTGCAGAATATATAAAGACACTGATCAGGAGATTAAGCTTTAGGATTTTTTATTTAATTCTTTCTGTAGAGAAATTGAAAGGCCGCTGGGTTGAACAGTTGATTGACGATAACCATGGATAATTTTGTTTAAAACAAATAATCATAATTAGAATAATAGAAGATTGAAAAACTTGAACACAGGCAAAATATTGTCCAAAAATATTTAAACCATTTTTTAATTAAATTTACTCAAAAAGTTGAGACGGATTTCTGACATAAGTTAGCATTAAAAACCGTCAGAATATCGTCTACGGTTGTTTCCATAAATCCCGCTCTGAGATAATGTCATTACTTGGCAAATTGTGGCTTCTAGCTGGGATATCTTCTGGTGCTTGTCATTGTTTTACATCACCATGTTCAGCATCATGCCAAAATTACAGAGTTTAATTACATCTTGATCAGTAAACGATTACATAAAGTTTCGCGGAAACTTTTTTTTGCAGAAAAACATGATTGCTAGAACAGTTTTTTTACCAAGTGATGATGGAACCACCTTGCAAGTGTCGTGTTGATTAGGAAGTGTTAAGATAATTTCAGACGCGCCCAATTTTCCCGATAAAAACCAAAACATTTTTAACTCAAATTTACAGAAAAAGAACGCAAACAATTGCAAATTTTTACAAATATCTTTCATATAAGATGTGTGGACCACAAACATCAGAACAATTTCAGGAAAAGTTGCTCTGTCAAAAGTTTCACAGAAAGAACTTTGATCAAATATTTTCAAAAAATTCTAAGAATAAAAATAGCTGATAGTTCCTCGTTCGTTCAATATGATGACCTTTCTTTCTTTCGAAGCTCAAAGTGAAACACTTCACGGTTGTGATGTCTGGTTAACATGGTTGCTTTGTTCACTAAATCTCAAAATTCTGGGTTATTGTTAAAATTAGGAAAAAAACTTAAATGGTGTTAATAGAACGTTGTAAAATATTTTCCGACCGACGGAACAATGAGTAGAAAATTCGAATTTATGGCATTTTAAAGGAATAGAAGTTTCAAAGGTTTCTCTTGTAGAGAGGCTTTGTATTTAAAATCTGTAACGACCTTGAATGCATTGACTTTTGGCTTTATTTTTTATTGATTAATTTTAATTAAACAGCATCCTTTCATTGTTGTCCTGTCCTGGTTTCATTCCGTAGATTTGTTTTTACCTCAGCATGTAAGGTAATGAAAATTTTGAGATCTTTTGCAGATCTTTCTAATAGAACTTAAAAAGACTTGGTTATCTTAGACTTTGATTAAAAAACTTCAACTCAGTTTTTTTTCTTTTTTGTCTGGATTCCCGCTTAATAATTTAAGTAGATTAAGTAGATCCTAAATTTTGTTCGAGCTACTTTGCTTAAACTTCTTGTCGTACATTTGAACCATTATGAAACATACAAAAATGTACAGTTGAGCCATACAATAGTAAACAAAAACAGAATCTTTCGAAAAAAATATGGAATGCAAGCTTCAAACTAATATTTTTTAAAAAAGTGATAATCGATCAGCAAGGTCAGATTTGTTTTCAAAATAATGAATTAAAATAGCTTTAATTTGTTATATTCTCCTAAAATTCCGTAATTTAACTATTGTCATCACAATTGCAATCTCAATTATTCGTGATGACCACAAATTAGGCAAAAATTTCTTTCTTAATCAAATCGATTGATCAAATTGAGTTCAAATGTTAATTCCCAACCAATCTTAATTAATTTTTAAGTACTATCAATTGGTTCAATACTTTTTGACTTGATTCCGCGTTAACTGGGAATGTTTCGTTATTTGATCAATAGATGAAAGTTCTCTGTCGCAACAATTTCCTGCTAAGAGATGGAAGATCTCAAATTTCCCAATGTTAATCATTTTTGCTCGATGGCATCACTTGTGAAATTTTTAGAAGTATAATTTTTCCTCGTAGAAATGACAACAAGGAAAGGATAATCTTACTTGTTGTAACAGTTGTAATACTCGATAACCTCTTTTTTGTGAACTTAAATGTACAATTATGGAGGTGATGGAAAATAACTCTTATTTTGCAATTGCATATGTCCAGACTATCGTGCGTTCAAAATTGCATATGTCCAGACTATCATGCGTTCATTTTTTTTCAAGACCGTGTAATTTTGAACGCACGACGCCACCTGGTGCGGCCTGGCACCTCAACCTTGGGAAAAGTTGAGTAAGTAAGAAAAAATCCGATTCAACAGCTCAACCCTGTGAATAACGCTTAAAATTGCTAAAAATGTAATTATGGCTGTGAATCCGATGGGTAGTTGGAAAAATTGAGCTGTTTAGTTTTGATTTAGGTGAAATATTTTTTTACCAATAATAACTGCGAATTTTATAAACACTCGCTCAGAGTTGATTTATGATGAGAAGTACGAAGTACGGTAATTTGAGTGAAGAGTTTTGTGAGATATGTGCTTTTTGGTTGTGATTTTTTCATTCCTGTTGGTAGCAGTGAATTGTTTTCACCGTATTACATACACATTTTTAGGAGGGATAGATGACAAAATTGTGTATAAATCGGAATTCCGAAAATGAAGTTCATTACAAACTGTTGCTGTAGGGTGTTGCAAATAATATGCGTCCACTAAACTGAGGGAGGATTGCTTTTTGTTTTGGTTAGTCAAAAATGTCTCATAGCAAATATTATTTTAACAGGTCACGCACGCGTTAGTTACCGATTTCCATAGTGCTTAATTTGTCAAAAAGATGAATACTGTGCATGATTCTTCAAAACGAAGACTTTGCATGATTTTGGGGGAAATCTTGAAATTTTACCAATTTTACCAATTTTACCAATTTTACCAGAATTTTACCAATTTTACCTTGTCGGGGTTTACCAGATTAGATTTGTATATGAGATATCTCATCTGATCACATCATAAAAGCTTCTTCTAAGCTAACAAGGAAAATCAGTTGCCATAAAAATAGAACTTTATTACTCGTACTTAACGCCAAGTCAAAATCAGTACTGGGCAAGTCTAATTTCAAGTCTAGATATCAGTACTGATTCAGAGCTATGATCATAACACATTTAAGACTTGTCAGACTTGGCAAGTCTAAATACAAGTGCGAAAATAAAGTTGCTTACGGGGATCGAACCCACGCTCTCCATCTCCGTAGGTCTTTGTCCTTCTTACTGCGCCACCGTGACTGCTGAAATTTTGACTTTTGCGCTGTTCAAATACGCTTGAAAGAAGCAAATTTCAAGCGAGAAATTTCAAATTATATTACATGGGAGACTTGCATTTACAATTGCCCAGTACTGATTAACACTTGGAGTTCGGTACGGGTACAATCAAGTATTTCATTCCATGCGATGAGACCAACAACAATACGCTTTTTTTGTCACAATCCTTTATTAATTTCTGTTCACATGATTAGGTATATTGATCAAGATAACTTCCAAAATCTCGAAAAGCTTTAAATCTTGAGATTGCTAGTGTTATAATACATTAATCCTCCTAGCAAAAAAATTATGTTGAAGAAAAGTATCAGATTAGTAATAGTAGTGCCACCATGAGACCACAATACAATGCTATTCCTTTTTAAATTTTTGAATTGATTGCTGCAAAATCGCTTCGTTGGTGCATTTTGCTCAGGTGAGATGTATATCCCTATCAAAAGTAACGTTTTTAAGAAAAACTACGATTCTATAAAATTTTGAATGTATGTCAGGAAACACTTCGTTTTTTTTTGCGAAAAAATTTCTAAGAGAAAGGCTGTTCGCAATGAAACTCTAGTGTATGTTTCTTCCATTTCAATTTTTTCATGGCCTCATTATGGAAAATGAAGTTTCGATTATGATAATACACAATTTTCTGAAATATGATATCTCTAAATCGATTTCTTCAGTTTCTTCAGTTCAGTTACTGAGATGTGACGATGAGCAGAACTTTCAGGGGGTCGAGTAATTAAAGGCGCAAAGTTCAGAACAGCGGTTATATTTTCCGCCCTAAGCCGAAATAGCGATGTGAAATGTCATTGATATTTAATTGTCCAAGAATGATTACACTAAATCTTGCATTAGAGTTTTTATAACAGCAGTTTGACAGTTGTTGCGTGTATCAAAGATAGATCATATATATATATATATATATATATATATATATATATATATATAAATATATATATATAAATACATATGTAAATACATACATACATATATATATATATATATATATATATATTTATATATATGTATATATACATATATATACATATATATATATATATATATATATATAAATGTATATATGTATATATATATTTATATATATATATATATATATATATATATATATATCAATCTCTGATACACGCAACAACGGTCAAACTAAATAAAAATTTTGTAAACAAAAATTTAAATGCAAGATTTAGTGGGTTCACTTTTGGGCAAGCGAATATCAATGAATTTTCACATCGCTAATTGAGATTAAGACACACAAAACGTAGCCGATGTTTTAAACTATGCGTGTTTAATTATTCGATCCCGTGATGTTTTGCTTCATATCACAGTAAATGAAGTGAAGAAACGCAAATTAATTTGCAAGTAGCGAATCTCATTAGAATGTGTTTAGTCATATTCGAAATTTCAGTTTCCATAATGAGGTTTGTTCGTTTACACAATTGATCGGCCATGAAAAATTGAAATGGAAGTAACATAGACTAGTGTTTCATTGAGAGCCACCATGAGACCATAATACAACGCTATTCCTTTTTAAAATTTATGAATTGATTGCTGCAAAATCTCTTAGTTGGTGCATTTTGCTCAGGTGAGATGTATATCCCTATCAAAAGTAACGTTTTTAAGAAAAAACTACGATTCTATAAACTTTTGAATGTATG
>NC_134473.1:58189570-58219570 GCF_964194025.1 Convolutriloba macropyga
CTAAATAAAAGAGTAAGTTCAAATATATAACATAATTTTTGACATACTCTGAAGCCAGTTTATACTTATAAATGTTCATTTAAAAAATAATCAAGAAAAAAATTTGCATATAACCTCAAATTCGGTTTCTGAATATGCTTACACCACAAAGTTATTCTTGATTCTGAAAGTTTTTGTTTGATCCCTGTATGATTTCTAGGAAATCATATATGGTCCTTGTATGACTACCAAGAATTCATACAAATCATATATGACCTAGTATGATTACTAAGAACCATTTATGACCTAGTACGAAATCAAAGAAAGTTGTATGATCGTTGACCCGGGAGTTTATGACCGAAGTTAATTGATTTCAAGTTGCAGTTCCCTATTTTTTCACAGTTCATACCTTCTGCAACTCTGCTGCTAAAGTTGGTCATCCTTTCATTGTAAACATTTTCGTTTGTTCACGTATATACTTTTGTCTAGCATCGTTCCTGGGTTGCTTATGTTAAAGCATTCTCTAGTCTTTCTCGTTTAAATTCACTACTTAATTAAAAACTTCAATACAAACATTTTTTTCGCTTAGAAAGCTAGTCAGTAATTCTATTGTGCCCAATCGCCAGCGAATCAACCCAACACAACAATAATTCAATGAGCCTGAACTGCTCCGCACAATACCGTTAGAAAGATAATCGATAGAAACGCACCGCGAATCAAAAAACAATATCATAGCAAAGAATTGCGTACGACATGGCGCAGTTAACAGGATCCAGGAAAATTCCCCTATCCACAGACCCGTTTTGGCAACAACCTTCGACCAAACCACCAATTCTTGGGAGAGGTGGACCACCCAAGTAAAGCTAGCCATTCTTGCTAAAGAAGGAATAACCCTGGACACACTACTTCATACAAAACCCGCAAATGTTAATCTTCCAGAGGAGCCGGCTTACCAACAACCCAGTGATGATCCCACTGAGACCACCAAACAAGACCGCAAAACACGGAATGCCCAACCAATATTGAGCTGTGTGCTCAAATGTCAGAAAACATTCAAAGACGCAATTCTCTGTTGTGATCAACACTGGGATCTTTGCTAGGGAAAATGCGTCTCTCTCCTCTATTTGATTATCGGGACCGCAGGGTGAGGATTTTTAAACACAAAAGAATCTCACCCAGTCAACAACGAAATGACAACAATCGAATTGTGGAAGCTAATGGAATTATCTTTCAATAAACCTCAACAACAGATGGAACCCGCACACTGGAGTCAAGCGAACCAGCCACACCGTCGGTAATCTACGCCGATGCCTTTTGACATTGCCATGAGCAAAAATTTGCTAAGTGCCTACTAGCCTGTTTGACGACGAAAAAGGCGACACAATACCGTTAGAAAGACACTACTAGCCTGCTTGACGACGAAAAAGGCGAAAAATCTGCGACTGTGTCGACAAGTAATGCGAAGCGCTGCTAACGGCTGAGGCCCGACATAACAAGTTTTTGATGTAAAATCTGGTTGCTTCTGCATTGACGATGGCATTGCAATCTCACAGTCAATCAAGATCGCCTACGAAGGGGCGATACACTCGACACATCACGACAGTTGGGGGATGACTGATATGGACATCGATGCGTGGTGGCCATACATGAACAGGGACAATCTCTCAAAGACCTCAAAAATCGGATCCTGTATCAGAATTAGTAGCAAATTAAAGAACGTTATACCATCAACATATTGCACCCCATAAGACCATGCAATGAGCCTAGTGAACAGATTCAAATTGACTGCGATGGTCCGACCTATAATGAGAAATTTCAGGAATTTTAATTTCTTGCTTGCATAGACCGTTTCTCAAAATTTCCATCAACGGTGGCATTGGAACACTCTAATGTCAACAGTATCTAAATTTTTCGACAAAATTACATCCTTTAGCACTGCATTCCATGGCGCATTCTCTTTGACCACCCGAGATGCCAAATCGGAAAAACGACTTAGTAATTTTTGCTTTCAAATCAATAGTAATCGCGGCACAAAATAACGACCACAGAGCCATTGATTTAGTCGAATTCTTAACTCAAACATTGGAACGTATATTGAGATGTATTAAGGCAGCTGCTAAATTGCAATTCAAATCTGAAAGGCTCACAAAATTCCATAATATACCAGCACAAAATATGCAGGAAGAAAACTCCAAATAGCCCATTCTAAGCGCATTTTGTCCGCAAACCAAATACGTCTTTAAGCAATATATGCACCCAACCGAACCTTAGCAAACTGTCTCATAAGAATGTCATAAATAAAAGTTTACATCAAGATAGCGTTCAGTGGACCGCTCTCATACCCGAGGACGAAAGGGAAGTCAGAGACCCGTGCAATTCGTGACGCAAATGAGCACCAAATGGGAAAACCTTCAGACGAGACGCGCTTGATAAAAACAGAAGGGCTTGGCCGTGGCGTTCCTCGAACGGAGGAATCACTACAACTTAAGCTGGCAAATGAGATAAGAGCTAATAAACACTCAAAAAGACCTGCAAGGGCTATATGAATTCCTCGCGACTGTACCGAACGAAAACGATACTACGGACACGATAAACAGAATTGAGCAAAATGCCGGTAACAGTGCAGAAATCGACGTGGCGAAATTCGGAACGAAAATTGCAAAAGACACCCTTCTTAATTATTATGCCGCGCGACGAACAAAAGTACCATTGGAAAAGATTGCCATGGACGAAAAGGCGAAACAATTTAGCGAATTAAAGAAAGGAGAGAAGTGCAGTAAACGAATTTTGCAAAAACCACCGGTCAACGACGCCAGCATCTTTTCGTCGGTGAATTTAAATCTTTCCAGAGCACTCCGAGTACGAAAGTCAGTAAAACGGCCCAACCATCGCCACCAATTGCACCAGTGATCCAGACCGGTGAATCAGCAAAACTTGATCGTATAATACGCTCTGCACTAGCAGCCGAGATGAAAACCGACTCGGAAAGTGAACAGACCTTGCTAAAACTCATTGCTTGAAAATATCAGCCACATATTCTTTTGATTATAATAACCAGTACATATGATATCTATTTTTATTTCACAAGTGTAAATTATAATGACAACAAAACAAATCCTCATTTTCGTTTTGCGGAGGAGGAAACGTGGTACACAGATACCAAATATTTACCAAATTCGTCTCTTTCTCCCATATCTTTATTTGGTTCAATTTCATATTAGAATTGTTTTTCTCTGATGTTAAATGATTTCACGTTGCAGTTCCCCATTCTTTCGCTGTTCAAAACTTCCGCAAATCCGTTGCTAAAATTTTTCATCTTTTTATTGTAAACATTTTCGTTTGTTCACGTATATAGTGTTGTCTACCATCCATCCTTTGTTGCTTAGGTTAATGTCATTCTCTAATCCTTCTTGTTGAATTTCGTTACTGAATTAAAACTCCAATAAAGTTGTTGCTTTCGCTAAACAAGGTGGTCAGTAGTTCTATCGGGCCGAATCGATCCGTTAATCACACTAACAATACAATAGTTTAATAAGCCTAAATCGCTCCGCGAATCAGCATTAAAAAGATAATCCGTCTAAACGCACCGCGAATCAACAAACAATATTGTCGCAAAAAATTGCGTACGAAACCATTGAGCGTTCAAAATGCTTAGTTACAGAACTATTTAACAGTCTTTTTGAAGAGCATTTTAAGAAACTTTGCTGTCACTGTTGTACTCCCACTTATGACAAAACAGAGAAACCTTTACGTCTGCTAATTCGTTTCGGCAATTCTAATTCTTTTTGGATATCACTTTTCTGCAGTTAAAATTTGTGAAACATTTTGTTCTCAGTATCGAAGACCACATTTTCGTAACTTCATAAACCCTATCTGAGACCAATACCCCCTAGCAAATATTTCAGCTTTACTATTTGGAACAATTTGGAACAACCCCAGTCGATTTCGAATGGTTATCTTGTAATATTCTGGCAGATTCTGCCAAAACCTTGCAAGATTATGCATAATCTTGCAAGATTTCTGCCAGAATCTTGCAAGATAACCATTCATTCTGACAGAAACTTGAAAGATAAGCATTCATTCTGCCAGAATCTTGCAAGATAACCATTTTTTCTGTCAGAATCCTCTAATATATCCACTTTTTTGCACAAGATCCTACTAGATGAATTGATTAATGCGAATAATTCTGACAGCAAAAAAGTCCTTTGAAGCTCAAAAAAATGGCAAGCCGGGAGTAATCACATTTCTGGTAATTGGCAAGAAAACTTAAGCGTAAGGAGTTGAATTAATTGAAAGGAAGCTGTTTAAGATGCAAAGAGTAATATCACTTAAATTTTTCATAAGAAAAAGGTAATCTAGACGTGTAGGTTTGTAAATTTTGATAAAGTTGAAGGAAAAATGTTTTTAATAGTAATTTATTTTGTGTTAACAGTTCTCAAAGGCAAACTTTAATTTGATTTCAAATAATTCATATTTTTAGATTTAAAATCTATTCAAATGTATTGTTTTTCTTAAAAAACACGCAACTGATTCTTAAATAAATTTTTGGTCAAAATGAAATGTGTTGCATGAATGAGAGCCATTAAGAGAACAGCTCGACCGGAACGAAATTGCAAGAAAACCATCTGGTCTCGACTGGGAAGTATTAAACAAAACGAGCTTTATTTAATAAATCATGCCACAAACCAAAACTGAAATCGGCACACAAAATTTTGCTCACTTTGTCTCTGACCAGTTTCCGGAATCCTTGCAAATTTTCTTTATACCCAAAGTTTCAGAAAAAAAACTTAGTTTTGAATAGTTCGAGTTAATTTATTTCTAAATTGTGTTTCTCATTTGGCTCCAATAACATCAATATTGAAACTATGGTTTCGCTAAAAGCAGTATGGGACACGAATTCTGTGCTTCGTACAAAAGTTCCCTTTCTTAGAAATTTTATCCCTCAGAAATAAAAATTGAGATAAACGATAGTTCCTTTTTGAACAAGTCGAAATTATTACAACTTTAAAATACCTATGATGATTTGAGAGGCACAGCAAGATCAGTTTTTATATTTGTCGTTGTCTCTAGCGTCTTTTGACAGCCTGATTGTTAGCTGAAGGACAATTGACTTTAAAGAATTTTATCAGCGTTTCATCTTCCAAGCTACGCTTTTTTTCTGAGTTAATGAGTTAAGTAACTCTTGAGAGGCAAATATTGACATTATCGAGTTTTAAAAAATGGTTAATATATCCAGGGTCAATATATCAGTGCAGTTTCAGCGCTTTATTTTATAAAAAAGCGGGTTGATTTCGCGTCGATTGTGTATGAAATGCTCTGAATGAGCTGAAATTCGCGGATTGTTTTGAGAAATTCAGCTAATAATCTTTACTTAGTATTACGATGAAATGCGTACAAACGGTTAGTTAATTTTCTTAACAACAATATTTCTTAAAAATATGTGCCTTTCAACGCTTTTAAAAATGTGGTTCATGAATTTCTCGCAAAACTTTTTAATAAGGTAAAACCAAATTAACTGCAGAGGAATTTAGGAATCAATGGAGCGAATTAGATTATGGAAACGACACCGGCGAGCGGGGTTTTAGGCTCACTCAACGCAACTTTTTTTGAAAAATCAGCGGTTTGCATCTCATTTCAGCGCATCATTATATAAGGTTTTACGCTGAAATTATTGAAAAACAGCGCATCTAGAGAACTTTTAAGTTAATGTTGAGAAAATTCGGGACCCAAAATACTTTTTGAGGAAGTTTTCAAACTATATGTGTCAATATACTGATTATTTAAGTAATAATTGACTTATTGCTTTTTGTTTTTTTTTGAAAACACATTTCTTGTTTCTAAACCACATAACACCTAGTTATATACGCCCATTCTAGGCTCACTTATAAGCTCGTCTCTTGAAGATTAAGAGTTTTATAATCGGAATTTTTTAATTATACCCTAAAAACTATAGTTCTTTTTCTCACCATGTTCCATCTTCCCGGGTTGAAAATCAAACAGCTTTTTTAGTAAGCAAGCTGCTAGGTCATACATCATTCTTAGTAACAAAAACATGTCAACTGATACATCCGTCGAAGTAAAACAAGGCTCATACAGAAAATCAATTTTTGTATAGAATGTTTAAATCGTTCCGCGCTAAACTGATACGGAAAAAATTGAGTATTGCAGTCATTTTTTTTAAAAGTCATGGTCACATATGGTTTGATTTGCATGAAAACTTAGTTGTCGTGCAAGTAAAATAAAAAAAAAACTATCGGAGATCCAATGCTTTCGAAAAACAGAGAGCTGAAAAAATACAAATTAATATAAATGGGCCTGAGCAAAGACAAAAAACCAAAATTTTCGTATTGTAATTCAGCTATTTGGAGAAGGAAATTCTTGTTGTGTTTGGGTTCTTGTTCAACCGGAACACAGTCCCGTTTTTCTAAGATGCACGCTTTGGTGATTTTGGTGTCCTACTTTTATCTGATGATATCGTTGCTCAGAAATCACCTATTAGTGCTTCACTTATGCCCCTTTTCATGATTTTTTGAGTACCGGATTTACCCTGACCCCTCAGTGTTGCTGCACTTGTGTTACGGAACTCCATCTCTTTGAAATAAGTTGCACGTTTTGAACGATTCTTAAGCCCCACTGGCCATCAGCTGCTACGGTGCATCACAATTACTCAAATAGTACTTATCATGGGCCTTATTTCACGTCCCTTGTTGCGGTCAATTGACTCTTATTAGCCGTAGAAAAATCATACGTGATTTCTTAGCAGTCATGCAAGGATCAAATCTAATTTCTTGGTACTCATAAAAGGATCATAAATGAATTGTTAGTAGTCGTACAAAGATCATAAATGATTGCATACAAGTCCACTGATGCAATTATTATTCGTAGTAAGCATTCTCATATACTTTTTCAATGGTTTATCACAACTATCATTTATTTAATTTTTAATTTGATACAACGATCTTGTATTTTTTGAAGTCTTACAGGAATTGTACTGGGGAAACTGTGTATGATATATATATATATATATATATATATATATATATATATATATGTATATACATATATATATATATATATATATATATATATATATATATATATGTATATACATATATATATATATATATATAAATATATATATATATATATATATATATATATATATATATATAAATATATATATATATATATATATATATATATATATAGTACCTGTATGACTAAAAATTGACGAACCGGGCTTTAATGCCCCTGTTGCGTGCATTAAGATTTGTTTTCTGGAATAAAAATGTGAAATGTACCATATAGCCAGCCCAGTTTAGTTTGTACGGACGGGCGCTGAATCGAAATTAGATTACTGATCCGGCGAAGTAGCCGAAAACAAATTTCAATGTTTTGACCGATTCTCCCGGGTTGACCTTTCTTGGGAACCCTATCCAAGAACCGTATATGGTTCCATACAGGCGATGAAAAAATTTCTTATATGATCTTGCTATGGTTGCCAAGAATTCCATATATGATTCTTTAATGGCATCCAAGATCTGAAGATTCTTTTTTCTTGTTCCAGGAGCACCTTCAAACAACCCACACGACATTAAAAGGTTTCCACACTCAATAACATTTTATGGTAAAATGGTACCATATATGGTTCTTATATGGTTCTTATATGGTTCCCCTATGGTTCTCACAAGACCATAAACGCTCCCTTTTATTTTGCAGCACCCAGTAGGCAACTTTAGCTGCCTTCTATAGGCAGTAATGCCCAGTCCACATCAATCTGTAGCCAACCGCTGCAATATACAGCAATTTTAACACAATAAACTCTCGAAGTCCCATTTATGGTCGACCTATAATTTCCTACGGTTCATAAAAGACCATAAAAGCTCCAGTCTAGTTTAAAGAACCCAGTAAGCAGCTTAAGCTGCTTTCAATGAGCAGTACTGCTCAGTCCAAATCAACCCCTAGCCTTCGGCTGCCATATGCAGCAATTTTAAAACAATAAACTCTCTAAGTCACATTTATGGTCTACCTATGATTTCTTATGGTTCTTAAAAGACCATAAACGCTCCACTCTAGTTTACAGAACCCAGTAGACAGCTTTAGCTGATTTAAATGAGCAGTGCTGCCCAGTCCATATCAACCGCTAGACACCAGTTGCCATATACAGCAGCTGTAAGAAAATAAACGCTTTATATCCAATTTAGTTTGACCTATGCTTTTTTACGGATCTTAAAATACCTCACTTGTACCATATTAGTTTCCAGCAGCCAGTATGCAGCCTTAGCTGCTTTCCAGAAGCATTTTTTTTTCAGTACTTATCAACCCGTAGTGAACTGCTGGAATATACAACAATTTTAACACAAAAAACTCTCTGGATCCAATTTATGGTCGACCCATGCTTGCTTACGGAATTGAAAAGGCAATACATACTCCACTTTAGCTTACGGAACCCAGTAGGCAGCTTTAGCTGCATTCAAAAAACAGTATTACGTGGTCCGCAATCGAAACGTGGCCACCTGCTGCCATAAACAGCAATTTTTACAAAATAAACTCTCCAAATCCAATTTTTGGTTGACCCATGCTTTCTTAGAAATCTGGAAATACCCTACACGCTCCATTTTAAATTACAGCAGCCTGTATGTAGCTTCAGGCAATTCATTACTTTTGTAAACAAAACAAATGACTCAACTACTTTCTAACAATTGCTAGCAGCTATTAAAGAAATGATAATAAAATGCCAAGTTGCTCATAAAGGAATAATAGACAAAACGGTACTACATGTCAGAGGCAAAAAACATGACAGAGGCACAAAACGGTACTTCTGCAGATCAAACTAAAGGAATAAAGGAATAATAAACAAAACGGTACTACATGTCAGAGGCAAAAAACATGACAGAGGCACAAAACGGTACTTCTGCAGATCAAACTAAAGGAATAAAGGAATAATAAACAAAACGGTACTACATGTCAGAGGCAAAAAACATGACAGAGGCACAAAACGGTACTTCTGCAGATCAAACTAAGTTTGATCTCCAGAAACCCGTATTGATAAAGTTGTTTGCAAAGTTCGGACTAGTTAATCAGGCTCAAAACCGTTCAGACTAGGCGACAAGTAAAAAAAAATATTGAAATCAATTCTCAAAAACTTTTCATGGATTGCGTCCCCGAAAACAATCTCTTTCTTCGAGGTTAGTGTAAAAAATGAGGATTGAATACACGGGAGCGCTAGTTGGATGATTACATTTCTTCCTTTCCACAAATTTTAGAACGTAAACAGAAATTTTTCAACACTGTTTCAAGTGAAGAACACTCGTATCTGTCCGTAAGAAAACCGTCCATTACTTCTATAGGAAATGAAACTGTTCTGTGACAAAATATGAGAAAGCGAGTCCAACCAGAACAAATTTAGCTTTGCATTGCTCTAAAAATTTTTTCCTTCCTGTAAGACATCAGTTGGAATACCAACAACGATTGTTCGTCTGCAAAATTTTTGTTTACCGCGAACTTTTCTGGCCACCTCGACTAGGTTGCATTTTCCTATAATTGTATTTGCACGGTACATATCTTTGTTGCGTATATAGCGTTCCACGAGAAGCTGCAGATGATTCACAGTTCCTGTGAACTTGGATTGCAATATGTAGTTCGCCGACTCGAACATCATTGCGGATGTTGTCCATAGCGGACGTAAAGACCCAACTTGCCACGCTAAGTGTAACATTGCATGCACATTTGGTGTAAAAACCTCTTCAGAATGGCTTGTTTTTAGTTTGGTAAGGAAACTTTGGATCAAATTGTCAGCTTCATCTACATACGAGGATAAGATCATCAGCAGGCGAACTGCATAGCTGAGAAGAATAAAACGCTCGTAGAGATCTTCGTTGATAGTAGAATGGAACAGAATTGGACCAATATAAAAAACCAGACCTTCAGTTCGTTTGCTTTAAAGAAATCGAGTTCCCGAAGAAGCCTGGCACTTCCCTTGAATTCACAAGGGAGCTAGAACCAAATAATCCCCTAAATCAGAAATGACAAAAAATGACAAATTATCAAATAATTAGTTGTCTTTCAACACTTACCGCAATATATTTGACACCATTTTCAATTGTGAGGAGGTCACTTCTCGTCGTCTTTTTTTGGATGATTTGTAGTAGGACTTTTGTGACAGTCATGAAAACTTGATGCATGACATCAATTTGTGCCGTGAGAGGGAGATTAGGAATAAGCGAGTAAACTTTTGTTCTGCATTTTACACCACGGTAAACTAACAAACGATTGCGCTCTATTTGCTTGAAGTATTTTTCATGCAACTCTGACGTTCGCATTTTGAAGCTGTTTAGTGGATAATATCGAGAGTTGTCAGAATTCTGAATTTGTACGAGACACAATGTGCAACCATATTTTGCCTTGTGAGCCTGCATGTTCAGTAAAAATGCTGTCACCGGCAAATCGGAAACTAGCAAAAAAAAACGTTAAACCGTAGACGATAAAAAAGTTTCTCCAAATTTGATCCGCACTTCTTTGTTACACAAATTCTCTTCAAAAAAATCCGGAAGCTTCAGGTCGCGATTTTTATTGCGCAATGTATCATAACGAAAAATCTCATTAATATGGTTTTCGATAATGGACTTCAATTCGGAAACAAAATTCAAAGACCATCAAAACCCAGTGCCAAAAGCTTTCATGCGTTCAGTTTTCTCTTTCAGTGTGGAATGATATTTGTTTTTGTTGCTTTTGAAGCTTGGTATCACTCATTGGGTAACTACTAGTCGCAACAATTTTAGCCAATCATTCGCTTCCGAATCAGGCGTTGAATGTTTAGAAAATGTAGCTGAGACGCAATAAAGAAAATCTTCTATCGGGTTTACGCTAGTCTGGACAGACTCGTCTTCCGTCTCCGAGGAACTCACTTCAGAAGGAGAACTCAATTTACTGCGGACAAGAACCTCACCTATATCATCTTATTCTAATTCAAGAACGAAAGAGTGTTGCGGGGTTGAAATTACAACGTTCGAAGTTTTAGGGACATTCTCAGCTTCTTAATTAGTCGTTCTTTTCGCCTCCAAAGGGACTGTTTGACTACTTCCCGAAGAACATTCATTTTCTTCATTAAAAGAAGTGCTGGAATCTTCGGATGTACTAGATTGATAAAGCCGTGCTTCGCCTACTTCAGTTTGCCTCCTTTGGACAATCGATCGACGACGAGTTTGTCTGAACACAGATTGAACGTCCAGTTGCACTGGGTTCAACATGCGTAACTCACAATTATCTGTTTGATTATTCTCGACTTCTTTTGATATATCGTTAAACTGGACGCGAGGGCATTCGCAGGATCTTTTTTTTCTCTCCGAAATAATCTGCACCGTAAAATACCAGCAAATCATCACCAGGAGAAATATCTTCCAGCATTTTCAGTTTGACACACTTTTGTCCGCTTATTTCAGCGATCACATACTCGCAGTTTGAGTCACACGAATGGTTCACAAAACAAACGGTGCCAACCATTAGTCTACTTTTCTTGCAAACGTTAGTGGGTTTGATTACAGAGACTGATTTGATTACAGTGTTTGATTACAGGTTGAATCTGATTTTCATCTTCTTTTTCAATGGGCTCTAGAATTGCCCATAGGTTTTCGAGAACCTTGTTCCGTGCAAATTTCAGCGTTTCATTTCCATTAAAAAACAATCCATAGCCCTCAAAAACGTCTGCTTTGAAGATGTAACCCGAATTTTTAGCTTCACTGTAACAGTTCCCAAGCATTGCGTCAAATTTTGCATAGAGAGCTTTCTCATCAACGAGTTTTTGATTGACATCGTTCGAAAGCTTCTCAACCATTCCAGCCACTTGCAAGGTGCCTCATGCCCAAAAAATTGCTTGGCTAGCACTGTAAGCTCAATTTAGGAGCCCTAAACAGAAGACTTTTCCTTTTTACGTCATAATCAACGAAAAATAGAGAATTTTGTCCAAATTAAGAATGCCTCTTTCGAGAAAACTGAAGTAAAATTTTCAAAACTAACCACAATAACAACTTGACACATGCATTTTTTTCGTAGTTGGCCTAGCAAAACAGGGTTTCAAGCCCAATGCCTTCAATTGATTTCTTGAACAAAATTGAGGACCAAATTTTCTCTAAAAAAAAGAAGCGTCAAGCGTTTTAAAAAAAGTTTTGAAGTCCAGCCAGTTACAAGATGTTTACAACCAAAATGTTTACTCCGCTAGAATTGTAAGCTCCACTTAAGAGCTCTAAACACAGTATTTTTCCTTCTTACGTCATAATCAACGAAAAATAGAGAATTTTGTCCTAATTAAGAATGCTTCTTTCGAGAAAACGAAAAAGAACTCTAATAGGAAGTAAAATTTTCAAAACTACCCGCAATAAAAATATGATGCATGCATTCTAGTTGTAGTTGGCCTAGCAAAACAGGGTTACAAGCCCAAAGCCTTCAATTGATTTCTTGAACAAAATTGCAGACCAATTTTTCTCTAAAAAAAAAGAAGCGTCAAGCGTTTTAAAAAAGTTTTGAAGTCCAGCCAGTTACAAGATGTTTAAAGCCAAAATATTTACTCCGCTAGCACTGTAAGCTCCATTTAAAAGCGCCGAACAGAAGAAAATCATACTTAGATTTTTAACAACAAAAAATAAGACATTTTGTCCAAATAAAGAATGCTTCTTTCGAGGAACCGAAAAAAAGCTAAAATCAGCCACAACTTTCAAAACTACCCGCGATAAATATTTGACGCGTGCATTTTACTTGTATTTGGCCTATTAAAACAGGTTTACAAGCCAATTGCAATCAAATGATTTTTTGAACTAAAAGGCAGGACCAAATTTTCATTAAAACAAGATGCATTAGGCGTTTTGAAAGAAGTTTTAAAGCCCAGCGATTTGCAAGATGCCTCATGCCTAAAACGGTGCTTGGCTAGCACTGTAAGCTCAATTTAGGAGCCCGAAACAGAATATTTTTCCTTTTTACGTCTTAAGCAACGAAAAATAGAGAATTTTGTCCAAATTAAGAATGCTGCTTTCGAGAAAACGAAAAAGAACTCTAAAAGGAAGTAAAATTTTCAAAACTACCCGCAATAAAAATTTGATGCATGCATTCTAGTGGTAGTTAGCCTAGCAAAACAGGGTTACAAGTCCATTGCCTTCAAATTATTTTTTGAACAAAAAGTGAGGACCCAATTTTCTTTTAAAAAAAGAAGCATTAAGCGTTTTAAAAAAAGTTTTGAAGTCCAGCAACTTACAAGATGTTTACTACCAAAATATTTATTCAACTAGCACTGTAAGCTCCATTTAGGAGCCCTGAACAGAAGAAAAATCCTAATTACATTTTTAACAACAAAACAATAAGACATTTTGTCCAAACAAAGAATGCTTCTTTCGAGAAACCGAAAAACCAAAAATCAGCCACAACATTCAAAACTACCCGCGATAAATGTTTGACACGTGCTTTCTACTTCTATTTGGCCTAACAAACAGGGTTACAAGCCGATTGCCTTCAAATGAGTTTTTGAACAAAAAGGCAGGACCAAATTTTCATTAAAAGATGCATAAGGCGTTTTGAGAAAAGTTTTCAAGTCCAGCCACTTAAAAGATGCCTCATGTCCAAAACGTAGCTTGGCTAGCACTGTAAGCTCAATTTGGGAGCCCGAAACAGAATATTTTTCCTTTTTACATCTAAAGCAACGAAAAATAGAGAATTTTGTCCAAATTAAGAATTCATCTTTCGAGAAAACGAAAAAGAAGTCTAAAATGAAGTAAATTTTTCAAAACTACCCGCAATAAAAATTTAACGCGGGCGTTCTACTTGTATTTGGCCTAGCAAAACAGGGTTACAAGCCTATTGCCTTCAAATGAATTTTTGAACAAAAAGTGAGGACCAAATTTTCTTTAAAGAAAAGAAACATTAAGCGTTTCGAAAAAAGTTTTCAAGTCCAACAACTTACAAGATGTTTACTACCAAAATGTTTCCTCGGCTAGCACTGTAAGCTCAATTTGGGAGCCCTAGACAGAAGAAAAAACCCTATATAGGTTTTTAACAACAAAATATAAGAAATTTTTTTCCAAATAAAGAATGCTTCTTCCGAGAAAACAAAAAAAAGCTAAAATCAACCGAAATTTTCCAAATTACCCGCAATAAGAGTTTGACGCGTGCATTCTACTTGAACTTGGCCTATTCAAACAAGTTTTCAAGCCCATTGCCTTCAAATGTTTTTTGAACAAAAGGTGAGGAATTGTTTACTCCGCTAGCACTGTAAGCTCCAATTAGGAGCCCTAAACAGAAGAAAAAATCCTATTTAGATTTTTAAAAACAAAATATAAGACATTTTGTCCAATTAAAGAATGCTTCCTTCGAGAAACCGAAAAAAGCTAAAATCAACCAAAAATTTCAAAACTACCCGCGACAAAAAATTGACGCGTGCAGTCTATTTGTATTTGGCCTAGCAAAACAGGGTTACAAGCCTATTGCCTTCAAATGATTTTTTGAAAAAAAGTGAGGACCAAATTTTCTTTAAAAAAAGAAGCTTTAAGCGTTTCGAAAAAAGTCTTCAAGTCCAGCAACTTACAAGATGTTTACTACCGAAATGTTTGCTCTGCTAGCACAGTAAGCTCAATTTGGGAGCCCTAGAGAGAAGAAAAAATCCTATACAGGTTTTTTACAACAACATTTAAGAAATTTTGTCGAAATAAAGAATGCTTCTTTCGAGAAAAAAAGCTAAAATCAACCGAAACTTTCAAAATTACCCGCAATGAGAGTTTGACGCATGCATTCTACTTGTACTTGGCCTATCAAAACATGGGTACAAGCCCATTGCCTTCAAATGATTTTTTGAACGAAAAGGGAGGACCAATTTTTCATTTACAAAATGAAGCATTAGGCGTTTGCAAGATGTTAACAACCAAAATGTTCCATTCGCTAGCACTGTCAGCTCAATTTAGGAGCCTCAAACAGAAGAAAAGTCCTATTTAGCTTTTCAGCAACAAAATATAAAGACTTCTGTATATTTGAAGAATGCTTCTTTCGAAAAAACGAAGCAAAATCTTAAAACAAACAAAATTGTCAAAAAAACCGCAACAAAGATTCGATGAGCACTTTTCACTCCTATCCAGCCCAGAAAACCAGAGTTAGAAGCCTATTGACTTCAATTAGTTTTTTAATCGAAAATGCCGAACCAAAGTTGCTAAAAAAGAGAAGCCCTAAACGTTTTGAAAAAATGTTTTCACGTTCAGCCACTTAAAAGATGCTTCATAACAAAAAGTTTGTTTGGCCAGCACTGTAAGCTCAAATCAGGAGACCCAAAAGGAAAAAAAAACAATATTTAAGTTTTTCGATACAAAATATAAAGAATTTTGTCCAAGTAAAGAATGCTTCTTTCAAGAAAATGAAAAAAAAGCAAAATTCAAAAAAAAACTTTCAAATATACTCGCAATAAAAATTTGATGCATGCACTCTACTAACATCCAGCTTATAATATAATTGCAACAAACTTCGTTTGAGAGCAATTAAACACGTTTAGGAATCCATAGAACCAATATTACATGTTTTTTCGATGAATGCATGATTAAGAAAAAGTCCATTAATACCACCGAGAAAAAGCAGGGGTCTCTCGCGCCATTATTCGGCGGCGTTGCTGCGTACATGCATTATTGCATTAAAAAATAGGTTAAAACTGACCTTTTCGACCACCGGGTGATCGAATAACTCAATAGATTCAGACTGATGGTACGCTACTCTTTCACTCTTGTGAGGAATTTTGTAATCTCTCAGAAAGGTTGACATAATTATAACTAACTGAAATGAGGTATACATATGAGCAGTACGTCATTTTAACAAAACCAAAAGACACACAAGAACGCTCGCAAAAGTCAGTGCGCAGCACAGATTGTTCCTGGAGATCCTAGGGGGAAGGACAAGGTGCAATAGGGAGGAGCTGACCAACCAGCGTCTCAACGGGGCGCACCTTTCCGGCAGAACCGCCTTTGGGACGGGATTACTAGGTTATTAGTAGTAAATATAAATAAATATGTGGTTCGCAATTATTGAACCACATTACCGGTTGATATACGTTATTTGACATTATAACAGACATAACAAGGTCAATTTTTGAGGTGATTGGCCCATCTGGGGCAAAGATCTGACCCAAAACGTGGGAAAGAAATGGTCTTCCTGGGCCAAAATGACCTGATCTGCAATGGACAATATCTCGAAAGTGAAACCTTCATATGAAACGTATAATCTACTGTTAGAAAGCTCATTACAATTTTGCTAGACTATGCAAATGGATTCTTGATGGAACCGCTCAATCGGGAGATATTAAGGAATATAGGTACGGTACCATACGCTACAGAAGCACAAGTCTTCACGCCTGAAATCATCAAACTCACAGCCAAGGAGTTTGGTTATAATAATTAAATTTTCAACCCTTGCCATGTCACAGGCAATCTACACAACAATACGTTCTACAACAATCCACGTTTTTGAACAAATTTTTATCGACTCGGCAGGTGGGTCTCCAATAGGGCCAAAACTGCCAGTACCTGTACCGGTCAATATTTCCAAACTGGTACAGAAAATGCTATAAGTAAAAAATGTAGGCTGAAAGCTCGGCCTATGACACGTTCAACTATGTCAAAAAATCAGTGCACTCTACGAGGAGATATTTCAAAAACAAGGCGTCGTACCAGGACCCCAAAATGGAAGAAGAAACGAGCTGTAGAGCTAAAATTGACCTTCAAGACTCCAGAAAACACCCTATGATTTGTACAGGGAACCACTCCCACTATCTGAGGATTTTAAAACACTATAATATGTAACTTAAATCTACTGTTATGTGGTACCGAAATTTGGGTGACCCAAAACGTACTAATATTGGCACTCTTTGCAAAGTTACACCAAAATAACTTTTTAGCCGAGTCGTTATTGGGGATAACCAATACACGCAAGCAAGAAAGGTTATGTACCAACGCAATGCGATTATTCCCGCTTGATTTGGTAAATTACTTTAGAAGAAATTACTCTATATCCAAAGTGTTCCTCTGATTTTGGGCTATGTCACGACACCCATTTTTGGAGAAATCGCAAAAAAAACTCCGTGAATTATTTCGGGTCCTCCTGCAAGTCAACAATGGACATATTGACGGTTCCTAGCTTTTATCACGAGGTGAGAATAAATCCACGTCGCCATAAAGGCTGTGTTGTGTTTGCAAATTCGTTCAAAAAATTAGGACTAAAACTAGAACCAAAAAATCAGGGAAAACGGAAAATTTTGGATTTTGGGAGCACCGTTGATTCCTCGGTTTCAAACTGTCTAAAACGTCTCATTAAAGACGATTAGTAGTCACATGTAACTCAACAACTAGCAAATATATCAAAAAAGGGACAGTTTATTGAAAACAAGTTTTTAAAAAAAAAATTGATCAAAACAAAATGGTTCAATCTTTTTCAGTAATTTTAATAACCGTAGCCTTAAAGTGCTCTAAAAGAGCATCACCATGCGCTATTATACGTCATTTTTATTGCAAAAATTGTGCAACCATCAGAAAAAGGCTATTTTTTCAAATGACTTTTTTACGGAGTTCTTGGCAACCATTTCAAAGACCAAAAAAACAAATTGACAAAAGTCACACTTTTAGAGGTATGAGGCCGCCTAAGCTGGCTTTGAATTTCTATTGCAGCCATCATAGCCAACTGTTTCCCAATCTACGATAGAACAAATTATAATATCATCAAATTAAAAAAAAAACATTATTATGAAAAACTATAGCATAATTTTCTGTATTTGAATGAGTTTTCTGTTACTAATCAAGCCTTCTGAACATAATTACCTCAAAAACAAGGTAGTATGGCTCCTTTTCTCTGAACACAGTTGTTGTTCTTTTTACTAATCATTTTGACTCTAGAAACAATGTGTTTGCGTGAAATTTTACGGTCGTTTTATTTCTTTTCTTCTAATTTTTTTGTATAGAACTCCAAATGGTGTTGAAGAAGTGAACATAAGCTGTCTGCTAACAAAAATTTCCTATGTTACATTGTGAAAACAATCGTGTCGCCCAAACGAACCATGTAAATGATGATAAACACGTATAAACTCTTGAAAATTAGTTTTGTATTTTTGTTTAAGTCAGACAAAAAATAAACAAAACTGAATGTTCTCAATCCTTAAAATTTATAAAATACTAAAAGAGAGTGAAGAAAAGTAGCAAAGTACGCTAGTATAGGACAACTTCGATACAACAATAAAAACTTTATGAATGAAAGATCTTTACTTAAAAATAACTTATTTATGGATTTCTTGGTCGTTTCGTTTCTTTTCTTCTAATGTTTTTTGTCTACAACTCTGATGGCGTTGAAGTAAACATATGCTTTTTGCTAACATAAACCTCTTATTTTACATTGTTTTTCTATTGAAAACAGATTTGTCATTCAAACAATTCATGTAAATTACGATAAACGCCTATGAACTCTTGGAAACATTTTTTCGTATTTTTTTATGTTAGACAAAAACTAAACAAAGATTATTGTTCTTAATACTTTAAATCTATTTAAGAAAACTATAAAAATTAAACAACAGTGGCAGACTACGCTAATGTAGGACATCTTTGGGGCAAATATAAAAAAGTATGAAAAGAAGATCTTTATTAAAATTTATTCTATTTATGGAGTTCTTGGCAATCATATCAAAGACCATTTTAACGAAATGCAAAAAGAGACAATCTTATAGGTACGAAGCCACATGTTGTAGCTTCAGGTGTTTATTGCAGCACTTATAGCGCATTTTATCACACTCCACGAAACACAACAATATATAATAACATCAAATTAAAAAAATCTAATTAAGAAGAACATGAGCTTATTTTTGTTGTGTAGTTGAAATAGCTCTCTGTTACTAATTATGCCTTCTGAACAAAATTACCGCAAAAATACTATAGAACGGCTCTTTATTTGTGAAAAGATTGGTTGTTGTTTTTACTCCTGATTTTGGCTCTAGAAACAATGTATTTGTGCTAAATTTTAACGTCGTTTCGTTGATTTTCTGCTATTTTTTTTAGCACGCTTTGATGAAGTAAACATGCCTTCTTGTAACAAAACTGTCTTACTTAATGTCAAATTTCAAGCATATTAGACACTCTTTGAGAAACCTGAAAAGTCATGGATTTCTTGGCAACAATATGCAAGACCATAAATATTTTTGGTCTTGGATATGGTTGCCAAAACATAAAAAATTGAATTAACCTAATTTGCTTTTTTGGAACGCTTAATGTAGTCAAAAGAAATTAATTAAGCATTTCTCTGTAATTTTTTGTATTTTTTGACTTTTACTTTTATTGTCCTACATTTTGCATGGTCTTCTATATTCACGTTCAGCCACTTAAAAGATGCTTCATAACAAAAAGTTTGTTTGGCCAGCACTGTAAGCTCAAATCAGGAGACCCAAAAGGAAAAAAAACAAAATTTAAGTTTTTGGATACAAAATATAAAGAATTTTGTCCAAGTAAAGAATGCTTCTTTCAAGAAAATGAAAAAAAAGCTAAATTCAAAAAAAAAACTTTCAAATATACTCGCAATAAAAATTTGATGCATGCACTCTACTAACATCCAGCTTATAATATAATTGCTACAAACTTCGTTTGAGAGCAATTAAACACGTTTAGGAATCCGTAGAACCAATATTACACGTTTTTTCGATGAATGCATGATTAAGAAAAAGTCCATTAATGCCACCGAGAAAAAGCAGGGGTCTCTCGCGCCATTATTCGGCGGCGTTGCTGCGTATATGCATTATTGCATTAAAAAATAAGTTAAAACTGACTTTTTCGACCACCGGGTGATCGAATAACTCAATAGATTCAGACTGATGGTACGCTACTCTTTCACTCTTGTGAGGAATTTTGTAATCTCTCAGAAAGGTTGACATAATTATAACTAACTGAAATGAGGTATACATATGAGCAGTACGTCATTCTAACAAAACCAAAAGACACACAAGAACGCTCGCAAAAGTCAGTGCGCAGCACAGATTGTTCCTGGAGATCCTAGGGGGAAGGACAAGGTGCAATAGGGAGGAGCTGACCAACCAGCGTCTCAACGGGGCGCACCTTTCCGGCAGAACCGCCTTTGGGACGGGATTACTAGGTTATTAGTAGTAAATATAAATAAATATGTGGTTCGCAATTATTGAACCACATTACCGGTTGATATACGTTATTTGACATTATAACAGACATAACAAGGTCAATTTTTGAGGTGATTGGCCCATCTGGGGCAAAGATCTGACCCAAAACGTGGGAAAGAAATGGTCTTCCTGGGCCAAAATGACCTGATCTGCAATGGACAATATCTCGAAAGTGAAACCTTCATATGAAACGTATAATCTACTGTTAGAAAGCTCATTACAATTTTGCTAGACTATGCAAATGGATTCTTGATGGAACCGCTCAATCGGGAGATATTAAGGAATATAGGTACGGTACCATACGCTACAGAAGCACAAGTCTTCACGCCTGAAATCATCAAACTCACAGCCAAGGAGTTTGGTTATAATAATTAAATTTTCAACCCTTGCCATGTCACAGGCAATCTACACAACAATACGTTCTACAACAATCCACGTTTTTGAACAAATTTTTATCGACTCGGCAGGTGGGTCTCCAATAGGGCCAAAACTGCCAGTACCTGTACCGGTCAATATTTCCAAACTGGTACAGAAAATGCTATAAGTAAAAAATGTAGGCTGAAAGCTCGGCCTATGACACGTTCAACTATGTCAAAAAATCAGTGCACTCTACGAGGAGATATTTCAAAAACAAGGCGTCGTACCAGGACCCCAAAATGGAAGAAGAAACGAGCTGTAGAGCTAAAATTGACCTTCAAGACTCCAGAAAACACCCTATGATTTGTACAGGGAACCACTCCCACTATCTGAGGATTTTAAAACACTATAATATGTAACTTAAATCTACTGTTATGTGGTACCGAAATTTGGGTGGCCCAAAACGTACTAATAATGGCACTTTTTGCAAAGTTACACCAAAATAACTTTTTAGCCGAGTCGTTATTGGGGATAACCAATACACGCAAGCAAGAAGGTTATGTACCAACGAAATGCGATTTTTCCCGCTTGATTTGGTAAAGTACTTTAGAAGAAATTACTGTATATCCAAAGTGTTCCTCTGATTTTGGGCTATGTCACGACACCCATTTTTGGAGAAATCGCAAAAAAAACTCCGTGAATTATTTCGGGTCCTCCTGCAAGTCAACAATGGACATATTGAGGGGTTCCTAGCTTTTATCACGAGGTGAGAAAAAAATCCACTTCGCCATAAAGGCTGTGTTGTGTCTGCAAATTCGTTCAAAAAATTAGGACTACAACTAGAACCAAAAAATCAGGGAAAACGGAAAATTTTGGATTTTGGGAGCACCGTTGAATCCTCGGTTTCAAACTGTCTAAAACGTCTCATTAAAGACGATTAGTAGTCACGTGTAACTCAACAACTATGAAATATATCAAAAAAGGGACAGTTTATTGAAAACAAGTTTTTTAATAAAAAAATGTTCAAAACAAAATGGTTCAATCTTTTTCAGTAATTTCAATAACCGTAGCCTTAAAGTGCTCTAAAAGAGCATCACCATGCGCTATCATACGTCATTTTTTTTGCAAAATTGTGCAACCATCAGAAAAAGGCTATTTTTTCAAATGACTTTTTTTACAGAGTTCTTGGCAACCATTTCAAAGACCAAAAAAACAAATTGACAAAAGTCACACGTTTAGAGGTATTAGGCCGTGTAAGCTGGCTTTGGATTTCTATTGCAGCCCTCATAGCCAACTGTTTCCCAATCTACGATAGAACAAATTATAATATCATCAAATTAAAAAAAAACATTATTTTGAAAAACTATAGCATAATTTTCTGTATTTGAATGAGTTTTCTGTTACCAATCAAGCCTTCTGAACATAATTACCCCAAAAACAAGGTAGTATGGCTCCTTTTCTCTGAACACAGTTGTTGTTCTTTTTACTAATCATTTTGACTCTAGAAACAATGTGTTTGCGTGAAATTTTACGGTCGTTTTATTTCTTTTCTTCTAATTTTTTTGTATAGAACTCCAAATGGTGTTGAAGAAGTGAACATAAGCTGTCTGCTAACAAAAAAGTCCTATGTTACATTGTGAAAACAATCGTGTCGCCCAAACGAACCATGTAAATGATGATAAACACGTATAAACTCTTGAAAATTAGTTTTGTATTTTTGTTTAAGTCAGACAAAAAATAAACAAAACTGAATGTTCTCAATCCTTAAAATTTACAAAATACTTAAAGAGAGTGAAGAAAAGTAGCAAAGTACGCTAGTATAGGACAACTTTGATACAACAATAAAAACCTTATGAATGAAAGATCTTTACTTTAAAATAACTTATTTATGGATTTCTTGGTCGTTTCGTTTCTTTTCTTCTAATGTTTTTTGTCTAGAACTCTCATGGCGTTGAAGTAAACATATGCTTTCTGCTAACATAAATCTTTTATTTTACATTGTTTTTCTATTGAAAACAGATTTGTCATCCAAACAATTCATGTAAATTACGATAAACGCCTATGAACTCTTGGAAATATTTTTTTGTATTTTTTTATGTTAGACAAAAACTAAACAAAGATTATTGTTCTTAATACTTAAAATCTATATAAGAAAACTATAAAAAGTAAACAACAGTGACAGAATACGCTAATGTAGGACATCTTTGGGGCAAAAATAAAAAAGTATGAAAAGAAGATCTTTATTAAAATGTATTCTACTTATGGAGTTCTTGGCAATCATATCAAAGATCATTTTAACGAAATGCAAAAAGAGACAATCTTATAGGTATGAGGCCGCATGTTGTAGCTTCAGGTGTTTATTGCAGCACTTATAGCGCATTTTATCACACTCCACGAAATAAAACAATATATAATAACATCAAATTAAAAAAAACTAATTAAGAGGAACATGAGCTTATTTTTGTGTAGTTGAAATAGCTCTCTGTTACTAATTATACCTTCTGAAAAAAATTCCCGCAAAAATACTATAGAACGGCTTTTTATTTGTGAAAAGATTGGTTGTTGTTTTTACTCCTGATTTTGGCTCTAGAAACAATGTATTTGTGCTAAATTTTAACGTCGTTTCGTTGATTTTCTTCTATTTTTTTGAGCACGCTGTGATGAAGTAAACATGCCTTCTTGTAACAAAAATGTCTTACTTAATGTCAAATTTCAAGCATTTTAGACACGCTTTGAGAAACCTGAAAAGTCATGGATTTCTTGGCAACAATATGCAAGACCATAAATATTTTTGGTCTTGGATATGGTTGCCAAAACATAAAAAATTGAATTAACCTAATTTGCTTTTTTGGAACGCTTAATGTAGTCAAAAGAAATTAATTAAGCAGTTCTCTGTAATTTTTTGTGTTTTTTGACTTTGACTTTTATTGTCCTACATTTTGCATGGTCTTCTCTATGGTTGCCATGTTACCATAAACTCCATATATGGCTTGGATATGGTTGTTAAGAAAAGTTTATGGTTGTCAACCCGGGGTCGCAATTGCTTTTCTTTATAGTAGTTTTGCATTATCGGAAGAACTGTTGGACATCTTCCATCCACAAGCTGATTTAATTGCGTCCATATAATGATTTTCTGTCATTACAGTTACACTATACTTCTTTTGCGCAAATATAAGTGTGTATTTTGACAATAAAAAGAGCCGTATTTTTGAGCACACCCCAACAAATATAGATATTTTGTAGAATATGAGATATTTATTGTAAAATTTCAACAAAATTAATCTTTTACATTAATTTTTCTGCCCATTTATATTGGTTGGTCAAATGGGGTAACTGCTGCGTTCCATTGTACATCGTGCTTCAATTCTCACTAGGCATTTTAATAACGCAACAATCGGATATGTTTAGTTAAGGTGAATTAAGCTGCCTTTTTTGTAAAAATTGCAGCGTATAGGAGTAAAATTTTTTCACATTTATCGCCAAAAGCAGATTACGGATATTATACAACCAATCAGTGCGCTTACTGGTTTTCAGTATTATTAGTTTTTCCTTAACCGACGACGCCTCAAAAAATGAGTTGATGTGAATTAATTCGAGCCATTAACCCAAAACAACGTTTTCTTCTAATAATACTTTGAAATTGCAACCCGAAAACTCTCACATCTCTTCGATTGTCAACATTTTGAGAAATACATTTCGAGATTCAAATTACTAAACAGAAAAAATGGGTACATGCCTGTGATCGACTCCTACAGAGGGTGGTTTTTTAACCAATGACACAGGAGTGGCCACAATGATGATCAACATGGCCAACACCAGGAAAGCAGCCACAACACCTGACGTGTACAACAGCAAACTCTCGCTAAAAAGTGAACAAACTCTATGCTTTCAAAAGCGTATGAACAGGTCAAGTATCTACCCGGGGCGAGGTGGTAGAAATATGACTCGACAAAACGTCGTCTGGGGGGGGGGTGTCATTCCGGGTCGTTAAATACACGGACCCGGAAGAAGTTAATGACCCGGTAAGTCGAATCATATATCTGGTATTTCAGAACAATGACCCGGTCTTTCTATTCATAAATCTGGTATTTCGGAACAATGACCCGGTCTTTCTATTCATAAATCTGGTATTTCGGAACAATGAAAAGCTTTACATCAAAACTTCTTCAGAACTGTTAAATGGGATTGTAAATAACTTCTTAATCACTGCAATGCAAAGAAACAATGAGTTCATACGAAAACAGAATTGCCTCCCGTACCGAACTCTAAGGGAAATTTTAGTAGATCAACCAAAAGTTAAAAGGGGTAGAAATTGGAAATATAATTGGAAACTTGTAGACTTACTGGCATAAAAATATGTCTGCTTAGTAGACGTGTAGCTTAAAGACACCAGAAAAAAGCATTCAATTTAACTAATTTGACGCCATTGAGAAGAGTTGTTTCTAAAAACCATCCTAAAATCGTTTTAGTAAATGTCAATTTCTCCACAATTGACATAAACATTAATGCATGTAAAAGTCATTTTGTTACAAAAGCAAATCACGCGCAACAAAACACAAAACGCCAAATGATTTCTAGCAAGACACCCGGTTCGAGGTTTACCCCCTTAATCCACCCCTAATTAGCGGGGATTTGGGTTTAATGCGTATTCCACTCCAATTTATGGGGGAAAAGAATGTGAGAGTGTAATTTTATAAAAATACACTGTATTGACACTCTTTTCTCCACTCTTTTACACTCTTTGCAATTAGTGTAATTTAGTGTAGACTGATAAAAAATTACTATCTTACACAATAAACATTATAACTGAAATTTAAACGGATGATAAAAGTATCAGTTGGCGCAAGAGTTTACGCACAAGGTGAATTTAATATGTTCGAGAGAGGGAAGATGGGGTGGTCAATCCTCAGCACCTCCTTTCACTTTTATACATTGAAAATTCACTCTTGTAATTACACTCTTCCACCGTTATTTAAGGGGAGAAATTAGGGTGTAATTTTTTATTTTTACCATTTTTACACTCTTTTCCGCGTTATTTTCGGGCAAAATCCTAGGCCCGGGACTTATTGAAATACGATATAAACAAAAAATTGCGTTTTGTCATAACAAATAAGTAGAGCAGGAAAAATATCAGCTAAAGTCGAAAACACTGAAATCAGAAAAAAAATGCTGATTCGCTGAAAAGTCTTGGCTCCCATTACGTCGCCAACACTATAAATTCAGCTGTATTCCTCGCTTGCGAACACGAGTGGCAATCTTTTGTCACCCGATTTCGCTTCATCAAAAAATGGTTAAATTGTGGACAACAGTGACAACAATAGCTGCTGACCATCGTTACAAATTTTTGTCACTGATCATGTAAAACCACATTTTTACGTCACAAATGTCCGCTATTTTTGAGTGGAGAAATCGTCAACAATATCCACATTTATGAGCACAATTATTTATTTAATTTCAATTTTTTGCTGCTCCTAGTAATTAAATAAATTTTGATTTATTTTTCAATTACCAAATCAATGACAAAAATTTGTCAGCATTATCCACAATTAAGACCAAACCGTACAAACAATAAGCTGCAAAGAACACACTGCTATTTATGTCAGAACTGACAGTGAATTGGACTCAGTGGCAATCATTTAAATGGCAATCATTAAAACAAATTGAAGCAAAACTAGACTTTAATATTATTAGCATCAGATTAATTTAATACGAATCACTCAGCGCTGTTTTTGTCGCGGCATTTTTATTGTGGTGGCGCACTTTATACTGTCATCGTCTATTAATTGGAAGATTGAGTAATCAAAAAGTCAGCAGAGAAAGACGGAGTAATAAACGTAAGTTAAAACATTTTCTCCCCTGTTGCAACTGATATTACAACTGAAATTAATGAGAGTATTGCAAGATTGGAATTGTTTTTTGTATATCACCATTCTCATCCACACTTCAAAGCATTTGTCAAATATAAATACATTTAGTCACCTGAAGAAACTCTGTACCTAAATTTGTATTGCCTCCTGTCAAGCTTTCAATTGCCGAAAAATGGTCAAAGATCAACGACCCTTCAAAATTAGTACGCACTTTAAACCGCTTCCTCCTTCAACAGTAGAATACTTTATAATCAACATGATCAACAAACTTTCATCTGCTCAGTTTTGCGAGCTCACTGCTATAATACTCCTTGCGCTTTTCTGTTTTAGAACTGCCTGCTCTGCAAAATATTTGATCTTCTTTATATTCCCTGCATTAAAACTCCTAACATCTCTTGCAGACGCCAGACCTATTGAGATGAGTATCTATGAAATTAATGCTCCTAACCTTCATGTTAACCACTTTGGTTAACCATTTCGCGAAATTGCGAACCCTGTGATAAAGTTAGCATTAATCAAGCACGATTCACTTTTTACCAAAGAAATTATAAAGCTAAGTTAGAAGCACCTATGTGTAACGCAACCCAACAACAATGTTGGTTTTTCGATTCTTTTGACTGCAGTAGAATAGATGACAGACAGAAAAATCTAATAACGCTATATGATTCTCTGTACTTTAGTCTTCGTGACGGCTTCGATATCAACACTGAAGAACCTATCCAAAATTTTGATTCTGATCTTTTTGAAAAATAAACTTTATTCTAGTGACAACAAAATAGTTGATATAGAGCATTTTCAAATTTATGACAATTTTGATTTCGGGACAAATCTTGGAGCAAAGATTGACTACTGTACATTAATGATCTTTGGCAACTTCAAACCTCTACGATAGAGCTATTAGGGAATGACTCTGAGCTAGAATGCTTAACTATTCCCAATACTTCAGTGATATCTGATGAAAATCACCGTTTCGCAGGATAAACTTTAACTAGAAACATATGTATGTTTCCCAAAACTAATGGCAATGGTACCTGGCTATATAATTGTCCTGATTTGCTTTAACCCTTACAGATTCTCAATAAGTGCTATAAAAGAATATGCATTCTTTATGGAGATGACATACATTTTGTTCATCCTATTTCTAGACAAACTTTCGAAAAAGCCGAGGAGCAATTGTGCTCCAAAAAACATTCAATCTTATTCCAACTATATGTTGATGATGTTAATTCATGGGTTGAACTAACCCCACAGATAAGCAAAGTTAGAGGACCTGCACTCTTTAAATCACGCATAGTCATTCAGCAAATTACTAATGTAATTACTGCAAGCCTTCATGCTTCTATCTACGAAAATAAAGTTATGATGGATTTCTGGAATTCAATCACTTTTAACTCCAATGTGAAGAGCAGTTCCCAAAGATTTTACTAAGTCATTATTAGGTGGCAAAAACTATTTGGAAATGTTCAGGTTCAAGTTATTATAATTCTAGAACAATTTATGTGGATACATTCATTCCACCCGACTTCAGAAACGTTAGATTAGTTGAAAGCTTCGGGAAGATACAATATATAATTGAACGATACGGAATATTCTTTGCCGCTTTCCTATTCATAAAACTACTCATTGACATAGTTCTATGCCTTTTCCGAGCAATGCAAATTAGTTGATTTTTATAAAAGTCTATTCAATTTATGTCAGTTCTAATTCTGACCTCTATCTATCAAACAACTAATTCAGAGAATAATAACACTGATGAGAAGAGAGAACGCACATTGCGAGTTCCAGGTTCTGAGATTGTTACTATCAGAGAACGATTTATTCTAATTCCATCTTTTGGAGAGATTATTAGCTTACCAGCTAAAAATTTTCGAGAAAATTTTTTTTATCCAAACCGAGTGTTTGATGAGGATATTCCAGACAAATACAGATACGACCATAACGTTCCTAAATCTCCAGCATAGGATTAGTTCCTCCATCCTCCTAGTGTCATCATACTATATGATGATTATATACTACACACTGACTTCATTACAACTGATTTACTTGGAAAATGAATACAAAATACAAGAAAGATAATACTTGCAAAATGAATTCAAAAAATATACTCTTGGAATATGAAAGGGTAGAGAACACTTGATATTTTAGAACACTTTCTTACAGTCCTAACGAAACAAACTCATGCCAATCTTTCAGAAGGAACCCTCACTTGGCTGGCCCAATTACAGCACACAATCAACTTCTAAAACCCAATCTGGAGTCAAACAACTCGACCGGCTTTTATCTTCATTACAACCAACAACTCATATTACTCCATCTACAACGATCAAAGTTTTAGCAATGTAAACTCAAACAACTAGTGCAATTTCATCAACAACAGTTACATCACCTAAAACGAAAACTAAAACAACAGAGACAGTTGCAAGGAAATATTTACGTAAACAATTCATTAGAGAGACATTTAGCCCAGCGACGCCGCGAGAAGTAAATACACCCAAGATTAACAGTACAGTACCCAACTTCTTAACAAAACTACGACAACTCAACCATCACGACCAAACTTTCTTAATCTTTATCCTCACACAATTACGCTCCTGCAAAACTGCCTACAAAAACAGCCTTAAGCTGAAATACAAGCTGAATACCACGGTTTTACTAGATACCCGAACTACGATTCGAATTTAATCTACCAGCTGCAACTCAACATCAGCAGATTCAGCCTCATTGGTCACTTGTCGCATCTTATCTACTAAATAATCATACTATACAAGGGCAAATAATACAAGTCCCGTTTGACAATATTATATTCAATCTCACTCCTCAGCTTGATACCTTTACTTATCAGTACAACAAAATTTCTCACAGAAAAGCAACGCTCTCAACAGCTCGACCAACGGATTACTAAGCTCCAACTGGAGATCGCAAATCTGAAGCATTAACTCAAAATCCTTTGCTCATCACGTTGAGCAATCACGGATGGGAGTAGAATTTCGCGTGTTTGTTGATGTTCAGTACCCCTTTCAATTCTTTTTCTTCTTTTTCCGGCGGTAAAAAAAAATATTTTGTTTGACACATTGGTTCTGCCGCCTAATTTTTACAGTCAATTTGATTCATTCTTTGGCCCCATTACTTGCATCAATTACGGTACCGAAAATCTCTAAAAAATTTGAATTTCTAATATTTACAATGAAGATAATATAGTTATATTCACCGATTCCCTTGCTTCTAACTCATAGTCAACAAGGAGTCCGTTTTTATCATTCAACTTTTCCATCAAAATCCTGATTCACCTAATTGCATGTCTTAAAATAATTCACTAAACGTTAAGCAGTATTGTGATCTCGCTGATTTTATTGAATCGCAAGTTTTCAAAACTTTAAAAACCTTCTTGGTGGGAGTTATAGTCTACACTCCGATTTCAGTCCATTGGACCTTTCGGTTACAAGAAACTTATTTCTGCAAGCTAACAATTCAAACGAAATTTTACATTATTTTCGTCAGATTCCTGAGTACGGTCAATTCGAAAATCTAAAACTTATTCATAGTGAAGAAATCTTTATTATTAATAATTTTACCTTCGACCTCTAACTTATTACAAAGAAGTGATTTTGTTATCCACTATATTGG
>NC_134473.1:58224570-58235570 GCF_964194025.1 Convolutriloba macropyga
TTTATTTTTATTTTCCGCCTTGATCATAACCGTATTCACTATATCGCTTAATTCAGTGAGTGATTGGATATGAAATCCGTTCAGTAGAAACAATATTATTAGAAGTCAGAAATCAAACGGGGAATTTGTGATTTATGTAATAGGAAAAATAATATGGAAGCTAAAAAAGAACTGAAGAAATACAGCCGGTGGAATGTACAAAAAGACGTGGAGAGTCAAGCAATATCACTAAACTAACTTCATCTAAATTAGAAAGATCAAAGAAAGAAGAAATAACAAAATACCGAAAGTTGAATACCCAATGGGAATACAAAAGTGTTTTTTAAAAAGCTGAAATTTAGTTTAGCTTTGTTTAGTTTGTGGGTAGGCGTGGGCAGGGGAGTACGTAGGCATAGGGGGGAGGGGGTTGTGATAAGTAGGGGGTAGGTTGGCAGGCGGTGGATAGGTAAAGTTTGGGAGGGATGTAGGTGTGGTTTATAAATTCTCAAAATGGCATGTTAACCTTGCGTTTTATCAGCCGTTGTTAGTTACTTTACATTAGAAACTAGCTTACTGATGAAGTCCAATGACCGCAGACATAAATCAACTATCTGAAAACCTATGTTCGGTAAGAATGAATGAGATAGAAATTCAAATCATGATAAAATTTGAATCAGTTTTAAAAAAATCAAAACGTATAGAATACCAATACACTTCTTTATTTCGAGAAAGCTTGTAGGTCACCAGTACTCTTATTCGAGTCGAAAAAAAACAACGCTCAGAAAACCTTTGAGAGGCTAGTGTCAGCTATTAATTGAACAAAAACTACTCTGGTTTTTCCCTGAAATTCCATGGTTTTGATGTCTATCATAGATATCACTTCAAATTTTTTAATAATTAGAAATCATAAAATTATGTCTACAGATTTTAAAATTTTAGAAAACGGAACTGAGAACGCGTTCCCAGAAATAGTAAATAAACCTTCAAAAGCTAAATGAGAAAGGAATTGTCTCAAACTTACTGTTCATCCATGTTTTCGAGTATTCCTCCCCACGCTGTGTTTCCATCGTTGCCAGTATGAACATCATTGTTACTCCCCTCCACTGGCTTCTGTGTAGTTGCTAAGTTACTTCTGACCTCGTTTGCCAGATCTCTCACAACGCTTACCTGAAAATACACAAAACGAATTGATACCGGGGTCTAGATTTTAAAGGAAAATATTCCCGGGTCGAGAATTTTTCCAAAAATTATGTTATAAAATGAAAGAAATGCGCTGAAATTTTGCATGAAATGCGCTGAACACCACATATTTTTTTTTAAAAAAAGAACGAGCGGTGGCTGACACTCGAACCCTGCTCTCCTGTACCGTAGCCATCAAGCAGACAAACTTTTCCCATTTAGCTTGATTTTATATTAATAGACAGTTTAGTAAGAAATGCGCTGAGATTATGTACGAAATGCACTGAAAAATTATTGCAAAATTTCAGCGCATTTCTTATAAAACGTTAATCGCTACTGTAAAACCAATTTAAATGGTAAAAAAACTCAGGAGTCAGTGGCCAAAAGCGTTGAAATCCGCTCAATTTGTTTATGAAATGCGCTGAAATTTGAATGCATTAGTTTCAGCGCTTTTCAGCGTATTATTATGTAAGAGTTTTGTGCTGAAATTTTTTAATAGAAAAATCAGCGCATTTCAACACATTTCAGCTCATTTGAGCTCATTCAGCTGATTTCTTATATAATTACAGCGCATTCAGCACATTTCTTATAAATTAATGCGCTGAAACGGCGCTGAGATCTCGACCCGGGTTGTAACAATTGCGGTTAATGGCGGAAAAATTTTTTCGCCACAAATTGCTCGCATATTTTAGCTGTGAATGTAGTGACAAAGATATACTTGAGTTTTGTCAGAGTTCCTGTAAACTTAGCGCGTGAACTTCGGTTTCCCTCTAAAAATGGAGTACTTCCTGGATTTTTAGTAACTATCATAAACATTACTGGGGGTCGTTGTTTTAAGTAAATTGACATGCACAACAAAGCCGATTGTTTGAAGCCGTTCAATCAAAAAAAAATTGAACGATTTCAAATGAATATCAGATTCTGACCATTAAAAAATTGATTATCAGAAAGTTTCAGAGCTGAAAGAGTTGTGCCGATTTTGACGTGACTATTTTAAGATTTGCTATTTTTAGCGGTGGACTTTTTTTCGCCATTTTCAACTCATTCAACGCTGCCATAGTCGAGAAACTGTCCGATTGTATACAAAAGATATTGTCGCTGTCGTCGTTTTGCTGCCGAAAACTACGCTAGCCTTTTGATTTCTAGATTGGTATCGTCATTTTTGTTCGGTATTTAACATAAGGGAGATTCGTTATCGACGGTTTTTTTAACGTAAGAGAGATTCGGTTTGGTGAAACCGAATCAAAAACAAAATTTTTATTTTTTGTGTTTACCTGCCAAGAATTAACAGGAAAGCTGCACGTTCTGTTCAGTGCAACAATTCCCGGTAAAATTGGAACTTTCCCCGTAATTTTCCCGATAAAATTCCCTAATTTCTCGGAGGGAAAATTACCAAGAATCCTACCGGGATTGAAATTTAATGGTAACTTACGGTAATTTCTCGACATCGTTACTGGGAAAACCAGGAACTTGTCAGGAAATTACCAGGAAATTCGGGCATCAGTTCGGGGAACCACCAGAACAAACAGGTAATTACCCGAAAATTACCAGAATAAGCAGATAAATCTTCCAGGAAATTACCAGAATACGCGCGGAAACATTTCAGGAAAGTACCAGGATAAGCAGGGAAACTTTCTATGAAATTACCAGGATAAGCGGGGAAAACTTCCGGGAAATTACAAATTTACGCAGGAAAATTTTTCCAGGAGATTGCCAGGATAAGCGGGGAAACCTTGCAGGCAATTACCGGAGTATGTGGGGAAACCTTCCGAAAACCTATCCTTCTGGTCTTCCTAGTGTCTTTCTAGGTCTTAATGGACGCAAAAATACGACCGTTTATCAAACTAGACATTTCTTATTTTAGTAACCCAGTGATACAAGGCCAGATTTACATTGCACACAAAACCAGAGGGGGGAACCAACTAACCGGCGTCTCAACGGGACGGGGAGGAGAGTTCACCTAACGCGGCAACCAGACCTCACGTTGGAAAATAATATAAAATTTATATTATTAATATTAAAAATATTAAACTAGGCATTTTTCCTATCAAACATTTATCGAACTAGGCATTTCTTATATTAGTAACCCAGTGGTACAGCTCAGGGGCCAGATTTACATTGCACACAAAACCAGTAGGGGGAACCAACTTACGGGCGTCTCAACGGGGCAGGGAGGAGAGTTCACCTCACACGGTTACCAGCTCTCACCTTGGAAAAATAATATAAAAAAAATAATAATAATGTTAATAATAATAATAATAATAAAAATAATATTAAAACTAACAGTAATAATAAAGCAATAATAATAATAATCAAAATAATAATAATAATAATAATAATAATAATAATAATAATAATTTTAATAATAATAATAATAATAATAATAATAATAATAAAAATAATAATAATAATAATAATAATAATAATAATATTAATAAAAAAATTTTAATAATTAAAAAAATAATAAAAATAATAAAAATAATAATAATAATAACAATAGTAATCATAATCATAATAAAAATAATAATGATAAAAATAATAATAACAGTAATAATAGTATTAATAAAAATAATAAGAATAATAATAATAATAATAATAGTAATTGTAATAATAATAATAATAATAATAACAATAATAATAATAATAATAATAATAATAATAATAATAATAATACTAACAATAATAATAATAATAATAATAATAATAATAATAATAATAATAATAATAATAATAATAATAATAATAATAATAATAATAATAATAATAATAATAACAATAATAATAATAAAAATAATAATAATAATAATAATATTAATAATAATAATAATGATAAAGACAATAATAATAACAATAAAATAATATCCAAATGTAATTAACCAAAAAGAAAGGTTATTTATCAAATCAACCATTTATAACGCAGAAATTTTTACCCTGAGGATTTAAGCACAAAATAGAAACTGCAGGGGCAATATGTTAGCTTTAGCTGTCCTGTATCCTCAACAACTGTTAATATCTGTTCGTTTGTTCAATCAAGACAGTACGTGCGTTCAAAGCATAGAATAAGCACCTCGGAGGCGTCACTCGCCTCAGCTGGGATGCAGATTGGGGACAAGGACAAGACGTTAAGAGCTATGACTGCACCACAGACGAGGAGCACACAACATCGAGCTCTCAGGGATAACAATACCTAAGGGACAGACAAGCGACGAACAGCAAGCTCCCACTCTCTGGGAAGCTACATGAACAACTTATATCAATACGTCAGAATTAGTATTTTAAAAAAAACTAGAAGAGTGACGTTCGGAAAAGCGGGTCTTTGTAGCCAATTTTCTTGGAAAAAGCATTGGGTATAATTTTGAATCTGTAAAGCAAAACATTGGTTTAATCTCAAAAAGATTTGCTAAGGGACACTGTAGTTTCTAAAAGATGAGTCCATAAACCAACATAATTTTAGAGCAACTATGCATTTTCCAACACAATGTTAAACTGCTTTCTATGGGATTTTAAATGCTTCAGCGCAATGGCGCTTAAAAAAGAGGCCATGAACACCCATAGCTGCCAAGGTCCGTCAGGTCTAGACGCAAACTAATGGAGACGAATTGTGACTTGCTTCAAAGACAACTCAGTCAAAATTGCAAAAACATTTGTTATATCCTTGAAAACGTTTGTTAACGGAGACTGTCATATATCTGTCAGAAGTTCGTCAACCAACATCGTTTGAGAGCAACTACACATTTTTCATAACCGTTTTCGTAAAAAAACACAAACAAAAACAAACTTGAAGGCATCATCTTTCTAGGGGATTGCAATGCTCGACATTAGTCCTGGGGATAGTCGAAATAGTCGAAATACAATTTACCCGGGCAAATTTTATATGATAACCTCAACCATCAAGTAACAATACTCAACAATAGAAAACGCACTTTTCTCTCCAAAAACGGAAATAGTGTGATCAACCTACGCAATTTTCAAGGCAGGATCAGCAACTTCAATAAAATATCCTTGACAACCGATGATGAAAGGTAACTTTTCACTGGTGCTTCCTCGAGGGAACATGTCAAGAAATCCGGTTTATTTTCAAAGATAGATGTGTTCCCGGAAAAGCTGATACTTTCTTGATGGGAAAATGGTTTTTCTGGCAGGAAATGGCAATCTATGTTATTTCCCTGCAATTCCTGGTAATTTCCTGACAGTTTTAGCGGGAATTATCAGGAATGGTAATTTTCCCGGTTTCTCGGCCAGGATTTACCGGGAATCGTCGCACTGGGTGTAGAAAGGATCAACTAGTCCAGCGGACTGAACAAAAACACCCAGAAGGTTCGATTTCAAACGTAACCAACCGTCAATAACTTTGCTTGTAAACTACAAAGAAAGTATGTCAAAACCCAGCGAATATGATTTAGTCAACAATCATACCGAATCTTTCTTCCCCCAAAACCGACAATACCGATTCTCTCGCGAATCTTTCAAACTTAACACACGGAATCTTTTCTACGACCAAAAGCGACAAAACCGAAGATACCGATGATACCGAAGCTCTCTTACGTTTAACACTGACGTTATCTTACGTCGTTTATATTCGGCACCCAGGTTTAGATGCGCGACCTTAGATCGCTCTGATCAGAGTATTTCCCAGATTTTGCCCTCTTATCAGACCATCGTGCGACCCAAGGCACTCTGATCAGACCGTAGTGCGACGATCAGACCGTAGTGCGACCCAAGAATTGGTGCGACCATAGTGCGACCCAAAAAACTTGTGCGACTTTAGTGCGGCCGAAGCTGCCTCTGATCAGACCATTCTTGAACACATGTCATAATCCGTTGTTATTTGTTTAAATTATTCAATTCAAAACTATATACTAATCAAATCAAAATCTAATAAATTAGTATATCTTGTTAAGGTTAGGACAAAACTGATTGATAAAAATATAAACAGAAAGTCATTTTGAATTGCCGGCAACTTTTTTGGGTGGTCAAAAACAGTGATGAAAACTGCAGTCAAATAAATATGGTCAGTTAATGATCTGTGGTCAGATTTTGGGGCAACTTTTGTCCAGACTTTGGTCACTGATCAGACCGTAGTGCGATCATTGTCCAGACTTTCGTGCGACCCATGATCAGACTATAGTGCGACTTTGCCCTCTGATAAGTCCGTAGTGTGACCATTGTCCGGATTTCGTGCGACCTATTGTCAGACTATAGTGCAATTTTCCCTCTGATCAGCCCCTTAGAGCAACCCTTGTCCAGACTTTTGTGCGACCTTTGATCAGACTATAGTGCGACTTTGCCCTCTGACCAGACGGTAGCGCGACCATTGTCCAGACCATCGTGCGACTCAAGCGTTTGCCAGACCATGTATTTTGGGTCGCGCCGAGCCACCAGTGCGCGACCCAAATGGTCTGATAACAGCAGTCTATGGTCGCCCACCCAAACCTGGGTATTTTGGATTAGGGTAATAAAAACCGCAATTGCCGAAAGATCATTCGTCACAATTTTTAAACTCGGAGGTGATTTTTAGCGTTGATGCCCTGGTGGAGTCCAGCTCATTGTTAGTTGAGTCAGCCTAAAGATATCAGGTAATTGAATGCTTGTGAAAAATTGCTTTTAAGGTTGACTCGTCACCTCTTGCGTTGTCTGGTTGAACTCCAAGTCGGCAGAGCATGAGTCACCGCAGTTGTTTGTAGTGTTCGTCCAAATGAAGGTCACAGACACATCAATCACTACATCATTTTGCCTCTTCTGTCTCCGGGCGCCACCGATTCCTGTTTTGCAAACAAAAACACCAGTCGATGTCTATTCTCTATAAAAAAATTCAAAAAGACGAGCCAAGGGGGCAATTTTGACCCACAATACTTGGTCGAGCACTTACCTACAATCGATTCCTAAAGTCTCATCATGAGTCCAGACACATTTTTATAAGATGAACATGGTCAAGCTCACTCTTTTCATGGGTCATGTATGGTTGACATTTGCTACTATTTTTGTCAATCCAGAAATCCGTCAAGAGATGCTCTAGCTAGTGTCAAATTTCACACTCATTTTCGGATCAAAAAGTTCGGTTCCAGCATGGCCTTTGGTCAAAATTAGAGACCGAAGCGACCTCTAATCACACTAACTTCGAGAAAACAACTGAGCATCGTGCAACCTAACAGAATAATCTGGAAAAGGATAGAGCACACGAATGTCTGGATATTGGTCGGCACGTGGTTTGTAGAGAGTTCAATGAGTTCTTCGTTGATATGCTCTTATTCACAGTAGTCTGATCAGAGAATAAACAAGGAGGCTCGGTAATGTGCGTCCACACATAATGTTCCGACCCCGCTCATCCACATTCTTGACTTAATTGGCCACCAAATGATGAAACGATCGAAAAGTATCAAAAACATACATATCGCTCAATAAACCATAATGGAATACAATAAGGCCACGCTAGAGGGCCGATAAAACTTGTTAATATGACTACTGGAAATGACTATAACAAAAATTAAATAACAAACCTTAATTACGACCAAAAATCGATGTGTATATTTTCAAAAAATTATAAAATCAACCTTCCATCAGAAGAAACTTAAACAAGAAAAACAACCTTCACTTCAATAGAAAACATATGGGACGTGTTCTCAATGCGACTGGGTAACAGGTCGACAAACAGAGCAAAAAGGCGCGAAGTTCAGAAATAAGTTTCTTTTTTGAAAACAATTGATTTCAAAAATGATTATCATCATTAGATAATAAATGAAACACTAAAATTTTTATCTATATCTGCATATGAAGCAATAGAGACCTGTCATTATCCAGTGTACGTCATATGACTACAAAAAGAAGGACGAATACCGGCAAAAGTAAGCTTTGCACGAAATGGGAGTGAAATCATTGAAACGGTTGAAACCATAAACTTGTTACTAAGAGCAATGAAAATGTTCAATTTTGCAATAATCCAAAGCCAATGAGACCTACCATCAGCCTAATAATTTTAAAAGAAAACAAAAGTCCTTTAAAATGTAAATATATATATAAACTTCTCAATTATGTTATAAAATTTCGTAGTAACAGTAGTAACAAAGCCGACAAACAATTGGTTGGCACTAAAACGAATATTTCTTTAAACATAGCCTACTAGAAACGGGTTGTTAACTGTCTTTACAGAGGCTAAGCTACAAACTGTCCAAGAAAAAACAATTTTAAAAAAAATGGCCGAGCTCAAAAATGCAAATTTTTTTCTTATATTTCAAAAACAATTCTTTTTCAATTGTCATAACAGACAAAAGATTTCAACAAAAAGAGGTCATTAAGATGCAACACCTCAGAAGACCAATTGGGCTTGTCATTAATGAGACTAAGTCACGAGACGACAAGATAACAAAAACAGGCAGAAGCCAAAACTTCACAAACAATTTTAAACCACAGTGTTCAAAGAACTAAAATTAAAAGACCTTATCCGCAAGAGCTTTAAAACATCACCTGGTTTTCATCTGAAAATCAATGGGGTTTTCCCTATAAAAGGACTACATAGAAATGACAACGCAAAACCCAAAAAGTGAACAGTAGAGAAATCTCGATAATTTCTTATGAAACTAAATGGTCCAATCAATCAGTCAAAACATATAACCAAATGCAAAACTAATGTATGAGTCATTAAAAGTAATTGAGACTTCTTATTAGTGAGATTGAGTTAGATTGTGACAAAAATCAAAGCAGAAAGGAAACAGTTGAAAAAGTGTTTTTTTTTAAAAAACAAGTTAGCTTAAAAGATACTAAAAGAAATAGTTATATACTGAAATGTTAAAATAGGTTGTTATATGTCTTGGGGAAGCAATTGAGAGCAATAACTATTAGGTATATGTCGTATAATAACCAAAAGAAAGACAAATTTACGCAAAAAAATCAATAAATTTTGCAAGAGAGCACTGTCTCAGCCAAAAGCGCAAACTACTCAATAAAAACAATTAACGTACTCGGATACGCCTTTTTTTAACCCCGTTCATTTTCCCAACTATACTTATCTTCAATTGGATCTATCAATAATGTAATAAACCGACATCGAAACAAAATGAACTCAAAAAATCTGCAATTAAACTAAAAATATTCGAAACTCGTATTGTCAGAACCAAGAATCTATTAGTTAAATATAAAACCATTACAGACATTAATTTATTGACAAACAGGAAATGGGTTTTTGCTTGTTTATATTGAGACTACGCCGAAGCTGATACAAATAAGAGAAAATGTTGGCAAAGTTCAAAATTTCGCCTTCATTATCTTAAAACAAATGAAGTCAAGGTTATAAGAGACATTAGGTAACAATTGAAAGCATTGTCTGCTTCATATATAGCTCCTAATAAACCATTCTGATCACTGATTGCGGTGACTATTTCATTGGACTACAAAAAGTATTTAAAAAATGAAAGCAAAACATAAGAAATCCACAAAATTTTACGAAAGCAATTGGTCAGAGCCATAAAAAACACGAGCTTTACTCTGAGACCGTAAAAAAAGTTCGTTAGTATTCTTTTTTTGTAAATAGTATCTGTCGATAAAAGAGTCCTTTTTTGAAATTCTTGCCAGCAATATGCGTAAGAAACTATATGCGGAAACTTTTTTTTAAAAAAATGCCGCTTCCCATTAAAATCTAAAATATTTTACCGTATGGATCTATGGTGAGATCAATATCACTCCTGATATTGCTGCTAGACTAAGAAGAGATTCAATTGTTCAAATGGTTGCAAAATAGATCAATTTTTAAGCAAAATTTTTCAGTATATCCAAAACAAATAATGCATTTCGTTTAATTATCTTGACTAAATTTGCAAAAATCTTGCAACATTACGATTTCTGAAGACTCTTAATACCAGCGAGAGTGCAACTAGCTCTCTCTTCAAGCTTGCGATGAATTTTAATGCAGTTTTAAGGTGTCCACTTTCAGCAAATTCACTGAAACCGGGCCAAAAATGCGTTTTTGGTCCCATTTTTGACGAAAAAAAGTCTGATTTTTAAAAAATTTTGCATAAATATTAGCCAAAACCTCAGATCGAGCAATTCAGCAACCCCCTCTACCTTTTAAGATAAGATCAATCCCACTACCGATAACAATTTCAAGATAATTTAGCAAAATTAACGAAAATTTGGTCAAAAATAACGGAAACTCTGAACAAAAACAACGGAGTTCACTCTACTTTTCTCAAAGTATATCCAAAACAAATAATGCATTTCGTTTAATTATCGTGACTAAATTTGCAAAAATCTGGCAGCATTACGATTTCTGAAGATTTTCAATACCAGCGAGAGTGCAACTAGCTCTCTCTTCAAGCTTGCGATGAATTTTACTGCAGTTTTAAGGTGTCCACTTTCAGCAAATTCAGTGAAAGCGGGCCAAAAATGCGTATTTGGTCCCATTTTTGACGAAAAAAGTCTGATTTTTAAAAAATTTCGCATAAATTGTAGCCAAAACCTCAGATCGAGCAATTCAGCAACCCCCCTCTATCTTTTCAATCCCACTACCGATAACAATTTCAAGATAATTTAGCTAAATTAACGAAAATTTGGTCAAAAATAACGGAAACTCTGAACAAAAACAACGGAGTTCACTCTACTTTTCTCAAAGTTTAAACTTCGATATTTCCCTGTAAAAAAGGTAAATCAAAAAATCTTTCTAATTCCACATTCTACGCTGGACGGGCTTTCTAATGATACCACTCACAACTCTCTACGATGAATATATCGATCGGCCAAAATTGACTGAACAAAAAAAACAAACCCAGTTGAGTATATAGTTCCTCCCCCCCCCCCACTAAAAGTGGGGTCGGAACAATTAAGCCCACGTATGTCAGGTCAGCCGAGTTTTC
>NC_134473.1:58235770-58301447 GCF_964194025.1 Convolutriloba macropyga
GCCATACCGAGGTGAAAGTCGATAGAAAACCTCTTAAAAGCTCCGAGAGAAATTTCAATTATCGGAAAAAAATTTTTCGACCTCAATTTTTTGCTCCTAGCTATCCCTGGGCCTCAGTACTAAGGCTTTCCTGCTATTGAAAATCCGTGCAAAGGTTTGGAATCTTCATAAAATTGCCTCATTACAATTTTTGCGGTGTCATTCTTTACTCCTTAAAAAAATAATATCTTGTCAGAATTGTTACCATTATGTCATTTTGATGATGTTACCGTCTGAGCGGCCTCTAATTACTACTTATACTAAGGTTTTGCCCAGAGGAAGTTGTAGAGTTAAACCAACAGCAATCAGCTACAAACCACTTCAAATTCGTACTATTTATGTTTAAGAAAACCAAAATTTAGGCTCAGTTTGAAAGCTGATGAAGGTCTGCATGGATTTTTTTAATGGCTTTCACTTTAGACTGATGAATTGGCCCTAGTGTATACAATTTAAAAGGTCATATTCAACATAATGCAATATTGTTACCCTTCATTTTGTTATCAGATGTGAAAGTCGAAAGAAAACCTTCTGAAAGCTCCGAGATAATTTTCAGTTCTCGGGCAAAAAAAATTTCAATCCCAATTTTAAACTGTTGCGAAAAATTCATTCGTGTTCCAATCTACTTACACAGGGTATACCACGTGCCGGTTTCCTTTGATTTGGACAACTCCTTGGTCTGATAAAAAAATGATTACTTTGAAAATTCATTTTTCCCGAGGCAAGCTAGTTCAAAAAATTTTTCGTTTTACACTGTACATACACAAAGTATACCCCGTGCCCAGTTTAATTTGATTTGGACAAATCTTTGGTCTGATAAAAAAAAACCTACTTAAAGAATTCGTTGTTTTCGAAAATCGCAATCGAAAACTTCTGTATGAAATCCTAACCTTTTCCCTGGGCAAGCTATTGCAAAAGTTTTTTTCGTCTTACAATTTAAATAGACAGGGTATACCCCGTGCCAAGTTTGATTCCATTTGGACAACTCCTTGGTCCGATATAGAATTTTATTTTTAAAATTTGTTATTCTCGAAAATTGCAATTTTATGTTTGAAAACCTGACTTTCTGTTCTGTTTATCTAAAGACAACATTTCTTGTCCTGTGCAGTATAAAATCGAATTCCAGTAAAATTGTTGTTCAATTTGTAGCTCCTGGCTGCAAATCTTTTGTTTTTTTTAATATTCTGGCAACAAAAAATGACTTTTCAAATAAAAAAATCGGTTTTTTCTTAAGTGCACCCGTTCCTTGTTATAGGGACTTACCCCATTTTATTTTACGGTTTTTTGTATTTATATGTAATGGTGCTACATTTTGCTTTGTTCTTTTAGGTTCTGGCTCATCCTGAACCTTTGTATCTTTTTAGCTATCAGAGCCTCTATTTTTTGGGCTGGAAAGGAAGACTCGCTTAAAGTGCCGACAGTTTTTCATGCAGTTCGAGATATTAAGAGGTATCACGAACAAACCTGGACACAGTCATCATATTTTTTAAAAATCATACTAAGATCATATATGATTTCTTAGTACTCAGAAGAAAAATCATATGTGCTTATTCGTTGTTTTACCGAACGGCCTGGGTTATTGTTTCTTGGTTTTAATACAACGATCGTTTATGACTTCTTAAAAATCATAGAAATTCATATATGAGAAAATGGAAATCTTATTAAGATCATACTAAGATATAGTCAATGATTTGTATGGTATCATATATGATCTTAGTATGATTACTAAGAAGTGGCGACTCGGGCGGTACTCTGATCAGAAGTTATTTTGGTTAGGGTTGTCTGAAAATAGGCCATTTGGGTCTAGGCCCTTCTGCTCGGAAGGCAATTTGGTCTGATCGATACCTCATCTGGGCGACGTATTCTCTTAGCATTGCGCTCAAATTGTTCTGAGTTCCATATCTTATTCGAATTTATCCCTGAGTCCATTTGGCCTCAGTGGCAAAAAAATGATAATCAGACGGAAAGTAAAAGAAGATTCCTTACGATTAATTCCGTCTTGTTGCTGATTGAGAAGAGCAGCGTCTGGATCATAAGGACAGATCAGATATATGGCGATAGATACAGACTGGCTTGAATCAATTATGACAAAATAATCATAATTAGCTTCACTGGCCAATTGAGTAGAACACGAGAAGTAGATTACAAACACGTTGTTCACTTGCAACGCTCTCAGGTCCAGTCTCAAAGCGGTTCCCAGAGTAATTGACAATGTTACGTAGCGTCTTTCTTCTGGTAGTAAAGCTGAGACGTGATATTGATCTTCATCTTGAGGGACTGTGAAAGTGCTTATCTCGCAGGCGTCATAGAGGATTCCGGCAATGTCCGCCTCAAAATCGTCAAAATTTTGGTAGATTCTCACAAATTCTGGATCGGAAGCGACGTCTTCCAATGCAGATTCGTCAGCACCGTCGGCTAATCCAATCGAGTAAACAACAGACGGGAGCTAGAAAAAACAAAATTGGCAAATTTCTTTCTCGATGAAAAATCACATACATTTGGCGAATAAACTCGAACACATCATCTACAAATGGAAACTAAAATTCGACAAATAAAACATCTTCGGTAGAAATTTCTGCCGACTTTGAGTTCTTATTGTCCCATTTGCATTAACTTTGTTGAACTGAGTTAAATTCAAAAGCTCGGCTATTTTAAAGAGAAATTGATAAACAATTTCCGCAGATTCGAGTTATAAGCACATTGGAGTTATCAGTTAATCCATGGGGTAGAAACCTCATAGCCTGAACTCCGCATTTGAATGTAATTTATTTGCTTTTTATTGGTACTGAATTCAGTGTTGAAGCGTGAAAAAATAATTTAAAACAAACTGCTAATAAAAGTGATTTAAATATTTAAAGCGCATAAGAGATTTTTGGATTTAAGTTAAGAAAAAATAATTTTAGCAAAAAATGTCTCAGCTTAATATTTTGTAACAAATAAAGCATTGCTCAAAAATTTAATTCATTCTTAATAACCAGTGTTAGTGATGTTTTGATATTACAATTCAGTGCAACTAATAGTATATATAGTTACAAAATCGTGGGAGTTAGAAAAACATATAATGGGTAATAATTTAAAACTTTGTGGCAATTATTTTCCCCCATTTTGGAAGTAAATTCCCCCATTTTGGAAGTAAATTCCCCCATTTTGGAGCATACAACCTAAATTACACATATGTATAAACTAGTTAGACTCATTGTGAAAATCAGTTACGGGATTAAGTAACAGGCTTTCGTATTAAACGCAACGCATTTACGAAATTTTTTTTTCGATAAAAACCCCAAAGTGTACATTTTGGAATATAATGAAGAAGCCAAAAAGAGAAACCATTCATGAATTTTAAAAAAGGTGAAACTAACTTCGCGCAATTTATTGACAGTTGAAGTGGACAGAGCTCCATTTCCGTCTGTCAAGAAGAAAATGAACTTTCGGACCGAAGTGACATTTAGTCGAGATCTCGTGCTGTCTTCCATGATCCTGATGGCTTCGTCCAAACCAGCATCGAGATCAGTTCCGCCACTTCTTCTTGAGTGTGAGTCAAGGTAACTGATGCTTGCATTGACGTCACTTGAGAAGTCTCTGGAGTCGTACAGATATGATCCAAATATGGAAAAGGCAACTTGTGTTGCATCGACTGACATTGATTGACTGAGACGAGACAGAACTGCTTTTACAAAATCCAACTGCTGAACCCATTCGCTGAAATGAAACATTTTGTATGAATCATACTTTTCTATTATTGAGAAAAATTCTGTCAAAGCGTGATATTATGTAGTTAAAAGTCAAGTATTTGAGTGCCTTCGAATCCGTCTCGGATCGCGCTCACGTGCGCTCGACAGCTCTTTTTAAAAGTTATTATCACACCAGTGTTGAAATGAGTACTTATTCAATTAGCAGGACGTCAGTAGAAAGTAGAAAGTAAGTAGAAAGTTCTGAACACTGGTTTGATAATGAATTTCAAAAAAGACTAAATTTCTCCTGAATATGGTATTTTAAATCTGGCTTCTCAAGATATCATACCCATTGTCAATACTGCCACTGTCGTCCAACACAAAGACGACATCTGTGGGAGGGTCCACACACTTGAAACAACCAGTGCCATATTCGCCCTTGTTATCGTCCAGGATATCCGACTTGTTGATGAAGTGAGATTCCAGTAATCTGAAATTAGACAATAAATCATGCTAGTTTCGATAAGTCTAAAAATCGATACACTTTCTTGTTTTTGATATACATAGAACCTCAAAATCTTGAAACAATATGGATCAATGCAGTTGCATAATATAAAGGAGCACTGGTTAAATACAGAAAAAAACAGTGTTTGGAATCAAATTTCCTTTTCTTTCCCGACATCAAGAAGTTTGTTCTGATTAACAATTATAATAAATATTTGCGCTCTTTTAAACTGATGGGACTATCGATAACACTTTATATACCATTATAAAAATGTACAACGAGGTCAAATATGCTGGGGAAAAGGAAAATGTTCCCAATTGTAAAACTACCAATCTAGACAGTTCAATTAATTCAGCATTTTTCAGAGGTAGAAACGCTACACCATTTTGTTTGCAATCCTGACAGCATGCAAAATTTTCCCTACAGTCGAGTGCAGATTTATGCTACTTTGTAGACAGACCTTATTTCGTATGTTAAAACATGTGTTCTAACTTTCTCACGGAATATCGCAGAATTCCCTTGCTTCTGCAGATTGGTGAGGTGCGCCAAAAAGTTAAATTAATCCACACGATTAAAACGCTAAATTACATAGCAAACGAATAAGTACAGCTACAAAGCTCAAATGTGCCATCTTCACAAATGATAGCCAGCAAATTCAGAAAACCTTAAGTTTTGTTCCTATACCTTGCTAAGGCATCCGAGATCTCGAATGAGTTTAGTTTGCTCTAATCTGTACCTTAATATTCATCAGGGCAAATATGAAATTGTGTGGATATAGATACTAGAGCTATGAAACGAGGAATTAATTACAGCTGTGTTTATCTTTCCAACAAAATAGTAAAAAAAGGATTCACGGAGAACTTCGGGGAAAATTTTCAGCATAGGCAAAAAACTTTTGTGGAAGGTTGAAAAAATTTTCAAGGAAAAGCTTCTTTTTGCAAAATCCTGTTGCATTCTATACACCTATACAGCCTAGTCATATTCTATACACCTTCCCTTCGCGAAAACTCGATTATACGAATTAGTTTTGTGGAAACTAGGCTAACGCCAATTGAAACGCTTAAAGGAGGTACTGCAATATCAGCTGATGTTATACCATAATTAAGTGGGTCTAACAATTAACTTTTAGACAAATAGAATAAAAACAATTAAAAATTGATCAGAATTTTCGAATTACGAACATTTTCACGAGGCAGTTTAACCGCATTTTCAAAATTGTTTTGTGGGGTTTTTCAACTGGTAGTTCTAAAAGGTTTATATTAAAGCTATTAATAAGTAGTTTAAACATTCACCATTCTTTTCCGGTTATTTTTTAAAAAACCAAAAAACATTGGCCGCGATGACGATGAGTAAACTAAAAAAAGATGCAATACATTGATATATTTTGAAGTGTTTTCAAAAACTCGTTTGAATGTAAAGACGACTGTTAGGGACGCTTGACAACTTTATGGCATCACGTAATAAATGTGTTTCTGCGTAATCGCAGCGGAGCAGCATTAGGTTTTCACTCTGCAGTGTATTAACAGTAGCCTGTTCTCAGCTTTCCTTTTTCAATTATTCCCCAAAACTCAGACTGTTCATTTTGTGAGCATGAAAGCTCTTTTTTGGTGACCATGGCCTTTTTTATGCGTCGGAGACCTTCATGTGGTACGATTATTGCTGCCAACATTGGTCAGGCTATGGTCAACCTGAAGCTATGGTTAAGTAAGGGATCATCCTTAGAGACTGCTTCACGGAGGCAGGGGATTGAACTCTCAATCCTTGGCGTGTGAATCACACACCTTACCTCTCGGCTATCACGCCACCTGAGTTAAGTTGTACCTCTTTTAAGTGTTATAACTGCTAATCGCCTAATTTTCACAAAACTTAAGGTCATGATTTGTGCCTAATGGCTACAAAAGTTTGTTAGGCTAATCGAGTTTTCGCCTGATATCCCATCCCACAACTGATGAGATGTTGCTGCCCAGCATGTTTTGTAGATGGCTAGGTATTGCGTCACGGTTTTCAGATGTCTTAAGTTGACGTAACTTATTGAGCAAAACAAAGATTTCAGCTAAAGAACAACACTAAATATCACAACATTATTTAATGCAAGCATAATATAATAATCCGAGCCAGACAATTTTCCTTAAAAGTTACAGTTCACAAAATTAGCAAAGGACTTTAAGTAATTTTCAAGTTTTTAAGCCTTTTTTCCAAACTTCTGATTTCGCTTTTTTGAAAACTTTCAATTGGCTGTCATTTTTGCATTCCGAACGTCTGCAGTTCTCTGTTTGAAAGAGTTTTTATTGTGAAATCTCAGACAGCGTTCTTATTTTGATTGGATTTCAGTCTGAAGTGCCAAAAGTAAATTTTTTAATATAAAAGCGAGGATGGCAGAGACACTATTATGTAACGTGCTTCCATGATCGCACTGTCACGGTTATCCACACCATAACTGTTTCCCACGATTTCATTATAGTATTGGGATAAATAATTCTTCAGGTACTTCTAAATTAATACCAGCAAACTAAACATTTTACCGTATGATGTAGTGAACAAGGTTCGTTTGAAAAGCCAACTCTCGTTTTGAAACAGTTTTTTTTTAATTTGTCAAAATAAGCCTCAGAATCGCCCCGAAATTGACTCACATATATAGATACATTCATCGGTGATGAAAAGGAGTATTAATTAATCGCTTACCCACTGAGGTCTTGAATTCCCATTACTTGTTTCCAATACGCCCATTGATCCTGAAACGGTAATCGTTGTATAATCCACGACAATTATCTAACTGAAAATAAACTGCGACAATAATAAACTTTTGAAATGATATTATGGGAGTAACAAGGGGGAAATATATGAATTTTCAAACGTGAAATTCATCTGACCAGCGGTACAGAACTTCAATCTGGACAATTGTTTAGGCCTAGACTTATGAAAAGACCATGCTTGACCAAAAAGTGGTGTGAAAAGACCATGCTGGACTCAAACAGCCCATGAAAAGAATTTATCTGGACCTAATCGTTCAGCTAGACTTTGGCTCGACCAAAATTTGTGAAGCTGGACTTTAGCTCGACCCAAATATGATGCTCTACTTTACCTCGACATAAAATGTTCATGCCGGACCCAAAAAATTACATTTGCACTGAAGAATGGCCTTCGCTTATAACGTAGTCAACGGGTTTTATCGTTCAATTTTTTCAACGTTTCTGATATTTTTTTCGAAAAAATGAACTGTGCTGTTATAAATACAATTGAAAAAACTAATTTTAGAACCAAATGAACTAAATCATAACACACTAATCTCATTGCTGATGAAATGGCGGTGGCAAGGCTTTCTTAACTAGTTGAATTCAACCAAACAAATTCGCTATATTGTTCTAAAAACTAATATTAGAACCAAATGAACAAAATCATAACACACTAATCTCATTGCTGATGAAATGGCGGGCGATGGCAAGGCTTTGTTAACTAGTTGAATTCAGCCGAACAATTTCGCTTTATTGGTTAATTGCGAAAACTAATTTATCTTAAGAATTAAATATTACTTAAGATTTTTTGGCAAAATCCACCTGTTTTTCGAAGGTGGACTGCTTGTTGCAACGCTAGTTTGGTGTTGCTGATAGGTGTTACATATCTACAAAAGGAATCATAGAAAAATTAACTGTTATTAATCCCACAAAATGCGATCTTCGACTCATGAAAAGACCATGCTCGACATATTAAAAGACCATGCTTGACCTTAATTTGCTATGTAAAGACCATATCTGGACCATGAAAAGACTTTACCTCGACTATATTTAGGAGCTTGACTGTGTATTTATAGTCAATATTGGACCCCCCTACAAGAACTATAAGATCTTTTCATAAGTCGATGTCTAAACCTGGGAAAACTTCGTTAAAAACTTTGAAATACCTTTTCGAAATTTTGAGATGGGAATTTTGAATGACTGTAGTTGCCACACTAGTGCCCTAATTCATAAGATTTTAAAACAAAAACACTCAAATGACATGTTAAGTCTATACACGGCAACATTTATAATTTAGATCTCCAAAACCGGAATATTGTTATTATCCCGGATTGACCCAACCCCCCCCCCTACATCTACCTTCGTCAAAATAAAAAAATCTTTGGGGTATATAGTAATGTTTGGGGTATATAGCATCACCGTTACCGTGTAAAATCGGACAGAAAATCCTAATTAAAATTATTCATGCTTTTCTCAATTTTTTTCTCACAGCATTCAAACTTTCTTTCACAGCAAAGCGCCTGCATCTTTTTGCGATGAATGCGGTGAAAGCGGTGAATTTTTGTAAGATTTGCTGTTTATAGCAGTGAAAAATTCATTTTTACCGCATTCACCGGATTTCTTACGAAAAAGAAACTGCCGTACACAGGTTAGAACCCCTCACCTCGTGCATGTCAACGACTTCTAATTGCTCTGCTTCATCTGTCACTGTTTTTCGCGGTGATTGTTTATTTTTAACGCTGAGGCAATGAAAAAAAATGAGGATCTTTCCCATTATAGCCAACCTATAGACCTCTCATTCATGGTAAATATACCATAATGCGGGCTATAATTTCATAGGGTGCAAACTTTTTTTGGCCGTCGAGAAAAATTGATAGGATAAAAAAATATGAACACAAATTTTGGACAATTCACTGTGCGTTAGCTGCAGTAGGAGTACCGTTCTGTAATAGAACAACTTTTAGAAGGATCAGAAACCTAATTATATCGACCCTTTATTGTTTTTGCCTTGCAGAAATTTAATCGAAAAAACGCTTATGTTATTGCTACGCAGAATGAAAATTCAAAATTTTTTGTCCGTTGAAGCTGGCGGAATTTTAAAAAAAACAATAAATATCTTCATCGAAAATTTAAGGATCTTATCTTGCAAGATCTTGAAAGATTTGTGGAAGATAAGGATCTTGCATCTTGCAAGACATGACACGATAACCGTTGGAGTCTGGGGTCTATTTTTCATATTTTACGTTCATCGTATACTCTCCAATGAAGTTTTTCAGCAGATCAAAAGATGAGCAATCCTTTTTTAAAATATCGGAGCAAGCGAAGCTAGTTCACAGTCGGAAAAATCACAAAGTTTTGATTTAGAGATCAGAAATTCCATCACCGGTTCTTGAGAACGTCTTGCTTTATTTTTGTCAAGTCTCGACTCCCGTATATCGTTGACGGTATTTGAGAACAAGGAGGCTTGGTAATATGAGTTCGCACAAGAAGTTCCGACCCCTCTCATCCACATTTTTGGCAGAACTGTCTGCCGTATGAGGAACAGATAGAAAACCCCCGAAAAAATGGTGTATGAACAAAATATCACCTCCAACGCAAATTACTCAGTGGAGTACAAAATGCTGCATTAGATATTAGATCTACCAATATTAAATATTAAGAAAACGAGTCAAGACGAACAACAAAATCAAACAACAACAACAAACAATAATTACATACAAAATTTTATGTCCACGTTTTTTTTAAAAAATAAACTTAAAAACAAAGTCAAAAAAGCGTCAGATAAAACTGAAGCTCAACAAAACAAAATAACTTGTGTTTCACTTGAAAAGATTTGGGACCAGTCCATAATAGGGCTCGATAACAATTAGACAAAAAAGAGAAAAACTATCAAGCTAAAAAATTCGCGCATAGTTTTTAATAAATTAACTTCATAGCAATAAAAACCATTAACTATCAACTAAAATTATCCAAAAACTTTATGATCACCTATTACTCTGCAGGAGAGCCTTAAGATCAGTCAATATTCAATTTTTTGTGCGGTTACAAAAAGAACAACAAATAGAGACAACAAACGAAAATTCCATTAAAACTTGAGAGAAAACGCTGTCGAAGCCGGAAAGTCGGATTTTGCACCTCAAAATATATTTTTTTGCGCTTTCTTCAAACGCCAAAAATAAAGTATGAAACCTTTCACTAGGTAACAAGTCGACAAAAAGAGGAAAAACTGAAAAAAATAAGAAAATGTTGTTTTTTTCGAAAACAATTATTTTCGAAGTCATAAAAGCCATTAGCTACAAAATGACAAAAATAAATAGGCTCGTTCATTCACCTGAAGGAAATTCGTGTGATCTTTACGTTTTCAGAATATAGCTTACCTCTACAAAACAACGTCAAATATCAACAAGAAAAAAAAATTTTTTGCGAAAAAACCGTGTCGAAGCCAGTAAAATCATATCGAACTCTTTAAAAAGATTTTGTACAACTGCAACTTCCCTCGACAACTGTAACATCAAAACACACTTGCAATTAATGAGATTGGATAATGAATAGAAAAAAATCAAAATTTCGAGTAGACAAAAAAAAACAAAAAACAAAAAGGCAAAAAAATAAGTGCTTTTTTTATTTTTGATTACAATTAATTTCAAAATCATATATCACGGAAGCCATCAGCTATTTATTCAAATCAGAACATAATCTGATCTTTGCCATAAAAAAGTCAATGAGACCTGTTTTAATCCAGAAAAAATTAATGCGATTAACAAGACAAAATAAAAACGACAGTTAAAGTCAAAGGTAAAACATTCAAGAAAGTGGTGTTGAAGCCGTTAAAACCATATCCTATACCATTAAAAAAACTGATGTGTTCAATTGTGCCTCACTTTGAGCACCAATAAGATGATCTGTGAATTGTCAACAATGTGATACTGTGAAAAAGAACGAGAAAAACCGTGAAAACTGAGCGAAAAATGTGAAAAATCCAGATACCCATAGTTTAACAAGTAAAACCGCAATAATGATTCAATAATACTTCAACAGAAAGAAGAAATCTTCTGTTGTTGCTGAAACAATAAGCCATTGTTTATTTAAAAAACAAATATTTTTAAATGTCAAAACGACCATAAGCTTTCGATTTAAAAAAATGGATAAAGTAACCTTTAACTGCTTTATCACCCAATGGAACCCATCATTGGTGAGATCTGTTTTCTGAACTGTTCGTTTTTTTTAATTACATACAAAAAACATATAAAATACGGTAACATATTTTTTTAAAAGAACGAATGATTATAATCCGAATTAATTTTGGAATGTAACAGTAAAAGATTAGACCAAAACCGGCCATGCTATTGCTGATCGTCACTCAAAACAATTAATTGTTTCCAATAGCATAGGTCATAGATGTAGAATGTTTGTTGATTCAAATTCAAATAAATATGCTGCGTTTTCGATAATCATCGTGTAAAGATAGCAAAAAACGGCAAACTTTTTTAAAGCACTCGCATTGAAAGTAGAACTTGACCCTTTGCAGTTTACAAAGATTGTGTTAGTGGTTTTTGTGAGTCTGCTGCCGGCAAAATTAAATAAACTGGACTAAAGAAGCTTGTTTCGTGCAATTTTTGGTGAAAAAGGCTGAACTTTTGAAATATTCAGCAAACATTTTAGCCAAAAAACGCAATCAAAATAGTCAACAATAACATTTGGCCTTCAAAAACAAAAATGACAGCATTATTAATATCAGTTTCCACAAATTTTATAAAATTGACGAAATTTCACGCAAAAATTCCGGATAATCTCAATAAAAGTTACGCGAATCGCTCTAATATTCACAAAAAATTTAAACCTCTATAATTCGATCTAGAAAAAGAAATTTAAAAAAATTGTACTAATTCTATATTCTTTGCTGGACGGGATTTTTAATGATACCACTCACAACTCTCTACAATGAATATACCGATGGGCCAAAATTGACTGAACGAAAAATCCCATTTGAGCATATATTTCCTCCACTCCTCAAGAAAGGTCGGAACTTTTATGAGACTCACGCAGTTGTCTATTGTACGCAAAGATAGTTGTTCAAACTTATCCACGTGTTTGTTGAAACCCTTGTGGACAAAGCTACCGATTTTGCTCAATTTTGCGCCAATTGAACAAAAATGATTGTTTGATTCACGTTAGATAACAATAATAGCAGTTTCCTCAAAAATGTATACTATGAAGGCCACTAAAATACTTTGACGACCCCAATAGTCTGTTTCAACATGTGTTCTTTTTCTGTTTGAAGATTATACTGCTTATATTGATGTTTGACTTTTATCAAAAAAAAGTTAGCCGGTAAAAGTTATCCTCTCCAAGAGAGATGTGCTCCCAGGTTGAGGTCAAGACCCAAATTTTTGTCTGATCAGACTTTCCAGACCGAAATTATCCCTGATCAGACTTTCCAGATGGAAATTCACCCTGATGATCAGGCTTTCTAGACCCAAAATACCGCTGATCAGACTTTCCAGACACAAAAGGGCTCTGATCAGACTTTTCAGACCGAAGGTGTTCTGATCAGACCCTCTTCAGACCATGATCCGGACTCAAATTCAGACCATTGCGCAGACCTTAATCAGACTATGATCAGACCCAGTTGCGCTCGAAGCATTTATGGTCAGACCCAGTTACGCTTGCAGCCATTTATGATCAGACTGAAAGTTCCGATCAGACTCAACTGCGCTCGAAACAGTCTGATAAGAGAAAAATTTTATCTTCTAGTTTTGCTATAATATATTCTTTTCATAAAAACTGATGTTTGCAGTATTTAATTCATCTAAGGAAAAATCAATTGTAAAGTATTGCTAAAGGAAACGAAACCCAACTGTTGAGAACAAATTTTATTTAGTGTACAGTTTAGTGTATATTTCTGACTCAATGGATGAGTTTAGACAGCTTTCCATATGAAACACCGTGGTCTCCTGTTTATCAAAGTTTCTTCTGAAAGGGACCGGCCTCTGCTATCAGCTGGACTCCTTTTTTCTGATCAGAGCTATCGGACTTATGATCGGTCTCTGATCAGAACGCTGTTTTGTGGCTGCTTCTTGGCAGAGCCAACATCTCTCAGTAAAAAAAAAACAAAAAGAATTGAAAAAAAATATTGCGCTCGAAATGGTCCCTGATCGGACCCAATTGCGTTCGAAGTGGGCTCTGATCAAACCTAAGTGCGCTCGAAGAGGTTAAGATCAAACACGATTGCGGTCGAAGTCGCCTCTGATCAGACAAAAGTGCGCTCGAAGAGGTTATGGTCAGACCAAATTACGCTCGAAATTGGCTCTGATCAAACCCAAGTGCGTTCGAATCCCTCTTTGATCAGACTTTTCAGACCAAATCGACCTCTGATCCGACCATCTCCAGACCATCGTCCAGAATGTAGTGCGCTCGAACTTCCTTCCAGACCCTGTAATTTCGGTCTGGGAACACACGGGTTTGCGCTCGACTGGGTCTGATCATAAACCAATTTGGGTCTGGACCTCAACCTGGGCTCCTATTATAAAGGGCCACTCGATGATCGTTTGGGCGCGGTGGACTTGACGTTAACTCTAGAAGTATGCAGCTCCCAAATTTTTGAAGACATTTTTGTATTGTCACTGTGATGGGCGGTGCTGATCACAGAGGAACGTCACGTCATACCTATTTTAAAAAACCGGTGAATCAGGAACATCCGGTAAGTCACGGGTCGAGTTGTCACCGCTGAAAATTGCTGAAAAATGTAAGATTTGCGTGAATTTGAGTAAAAGTGTAAGATTTGCGTTCAATGCGATGGATGTGGTGAAAAAAATCTGTGAAGCGCTGACTTTTTTCACCGCTTAAGCGGTGAAAGAAATTTTTCACCGCTACCATCAGAATGCAGTGAAAAAAATTTTTTACCACTAAATTACCAAATCTTACAAATAGTCACCGCGCTAATTTCAATGCTTATTTTAAATTCACAGGCAATATCATTGAAGTAAGTGACAGATGGCAAAGTAGAATAAGAAGTTGTTGACATTCAGGAGGTGAAGGGTTCGAACCCGTGTATGGCAGTTTCTTTTTTGTAAGAATTGTTTCTTTTTCACCACTAAAAACCGCAAAAATTCACCGCATTCAACGCTAAAAGTTGCGGGCGCTTTGCGGTGAAATTTTTTTTTCACCACTATTCACCGCTAATCTTTTATTATTTTTTGACCAAACCTCGACCCGGGCGATTCTTCCTCAACCCGGGCCCTTTCAAATAAACAACTCTGGGAAAATTAGCCGACGGTGTTTAGAAGAAAAAGAACAACTGAGAAATTAAGTCGACAGTTTGATTATTAATCGTCCAGAAACCTCACTATTCCATAAATGGGTTGTTCGGTTGGCCATTATCTTTGGTGTATGGTCGGGTGGCGCTCTAAAGGGACGATCCGTGGCTGCACTCACCCCACTGTCGAGAAGAGGGGGAGGATGTGCAATCACAGATAGTGCTTTGTTAGTCTAGTTGCTAAAAACTGTTCGCATATTTGTCCGCTTTCTAAATACCGTTTTAAATTGGCCAATCAAAGGTTCAGAATCACTATACTCGCACTTTCCATAAATTGTCGACTCAGTTCCTCATTTTTTGGTTGTCAGCCAATACGGCGGTCACCCAAATAAAGTGAACCATTTAGTCCTTTATACATCTTTAATTCCGCAAAGTGTATCGCGCAAAAAAGCGAGTCAAACTGTGATATACGGCGACGAAGGAACGATTATACCATTGGGTGTATACTGCTATACAATATATCAATGTAAATTTTACTAAAACAAAACAGTATAAGTGATATTAAAAACAACAACGCTTTTAGTGGTAAAATTAGTAATAAAACAATTTGGTAGGTACGCTTACCTGAATGTTTCGTCGAGGAGGGATGGTACTCTGAAAACATACAAAAAGACATTTTCGCAACGGAAAGATTTAGAGTTGCGCTCAATTCAAATTGAATATTAACCGATTGCTCCTTTAACGGTTAAACTTTTTGTGTCTATTTTTTAAAACGTTAAAAAATTGTTTGTTTTCTTTCATTTATTTATATAATTAGAAATATGGAAGAATGCATAACCTTATAACTTTATATAGGTAATTAAATTACTACTTTCAATTCTTGTTGTAACTGCTCTTGCGATGTTGGTAAAGTAACGCAAAAATTTTACATGGCTCAGAAATTGTCGTTTTTCAATGCCAGAAAATTGGTGATGCGTTTGGTGTTAAACGTAGGAAATTATCGATATGTTCGGTTTTTATGAAGAAAAAAATTCAATAAAATTGCACGTACTTTCAGACTTTTGTTCTAAGAAGTTTATTTGAAATTCCTACAAACAGAAGTTTACAGAGCGCTCTTACTGCATTCTAAACAAAAAACTCAAATTTTTGAATGGAAAAAAATTCATCTGACTAATTCTTTTGTTAGAAATGAAATTTTCCGATTATTTTTCACCTTTAAACCTCAATACAACAAACAATTCCTACATTTAACGAAAAACATAAAGAACGATTCCTTCTGTTAGATATCAAACATACCATACAAATTATTCTAACCAACCATGCGAAGTTTTTTTTGCGTTTGAAACCAAATATACACAACCGTCCGTGCTTCATTTTTGTTCCTTCTTCTGGACTGGGACTGACATAGCGCTCTCAAAACTTCGATCGGCTTTGAAATTGATCAAAATGGATTGAAAATTCAGGCAGGCGTCTTGTGCTGAGACATTTTTGAGCAAAATCAACCAAAACTCCACGTTAGAAGATAAATATTTTGCGGCCCTCACTGAGGCTTGCTCAGTTTCAAGTGTGATATTTATGGTCGCTCTTCAAGCTGTTATCCACTTTCATTGCAATTTTGAAGATCAGAGGATATTAATTGCGTAACGGTAACCAGAATTCGAAATTCATTTCGCAAGGCTGCAAATTAAAAATGGTCACCTTTTTTCTAATTTTTCTCAGCACAGCTTTAACTATTTTACTAATATACGATGTTGGTAAAGTAACGCAAAAATTTTACATGGCTCAGAAATTGTCGTTTTTCAATGCCAGAAAATTGGTGATGCGTTTGGTGTTAAACGTAGGAAATTATCGATATGTTCGGTTTTTATGAAGAAAAAAATTCAATAAAATTGCACGTACTTTCAGACTTTTGTTCTAAGAAGTTTATTTGAAATTCCTACAAACAGAAGTTTACAGAGCGCTCTTACTGCATTCTAAACAAAAAACTCATATTTTTGAATGGAAAAAAATTCATCTGACTAATTCTTTTGTTAGAAATCAAATTTTCCGATTATTTTTCACCTTTAAACCCCAATACAACAAACAATTCCTACATTTAACGAAAAACATAAAGAACGATTCCTTCTGTTAGATATCAAACATACCATACAAATTATTCTAACCAACCATGCGAAGTTTTTTTTGCGTTTGAAACCAAATATACACAACCGTCCGTGCTTCATTTTTGTTCTTTCTTCTGGACTGGGACTGACATAGCGCTCTCAAAACTTCGATCGGCTTTGAAATTGATCAAAATGGATTGAAAATTCAGGCAGGCGTCTTGTGCTGAGACATTTTTGAGCAAAATCAACCAAAACTCCACGTTAGAAGATAAATATTTTGCGGCCCTCACTGAGGCTTGCTCAGTTTCAAGTGTGATATTTATGGTCGCTCTTCAAGCTGTTATCCACTTTCATTGCATTTTTGAAGATCAGAGGATATTAATTGCGTAACCGTAACCAGAATTCGAAATTCATTTCGCAAGGCTGCAAATTAAAAATGGTCACCTTTTTTCTAATTTTTCACAGCACAGCTTTAACTATTTTACTAATATAATTGTACATCTTCAAAATAATTGTGAAAACTTAAAACCTCCACTTAAAACAGAAAATGGAAAATTATGAATAATTTTTTTAAAAGCATTGATAATGAAAAGAAAGTCAAGCAGCATAATTTGTGGTCTAAAAAATTTTTTCTTTATAATTGCCAGAAAAATGTAGAAGTCACAATATCTGAGGTTAGACAATTTTCAGAATGGAAATTCACAAACAAAAGATTTTTCGTGTTCTTCGCAAAAAAAATTAAAACAAAGAAAATCAATTATTATTGCTACTTGTTGATGTAAGAGATGTAAAAAAGAACTTTCCATTCTTTAAATTTTTACTGTTCAAAATTGAGCTGAGGAATCCGAATTTGTAATTTTCCAATGGCTAAGCAACTGTAATAGTACAATACAATTAAAAACAACACTCGTCAACGGTGAATGGCTACAACTTTTTTTTGTATTGGAGACTTAAGTTAGACTTCATCAAAACAAAATACCATTTTCTTAACTCCCTGTTTGCTCTTCAGAAGTAACCCGGGTCGAGGTTTTTGGGTAAATTTTTGTGAGAAATGCGGTGAATGCGGTGAATTTTTGTAAGAAATGCGGTGATTGCGGTGAATGCGGTGAAAATAGATATTTCACCGCATTTCACCGCATTTCTTACAAAAATTCAACGCAAAATTCACCGCATTTCTTGCAGAAATTCACCGCATCGAGTTTTGTGGCAAAATAATGTAAGAAATGCGGTGAAAGCGGTGAAAAAAAATAATTCACCACATTTCACAGCATTTCTTACAAAAATTCACCGCGACATTCACCGCATTTCTTACAAAAATTCACCGCATATGATTTCCAAAGTTAGACTTGATTTAAATTCACATGAAATTTTAAAGCTTAAAGTAACAGTCGGCGCAGTGGACTAAGCAGTGGATGACATGCAGGAGGTCATAGGTTCGAACCCGTGTGGTGATGATTCTTTTTTGTAAGAATACTGAGGATGCGGTGAAAATAAATAATTCACCGCGATTCACCGCATTCACCGCAAAAAGATGTCAGAAATACGCGGTGAAAATTATTTTTTTTCACCACATTTCACAGCATTTTTTACAAAAATTCACCGCGACATTCACCGCATTTCTTACAAAAATTCACCGCATATGATTTCCAAAGTTTACTCAATCTGATTTAAATTCACATGAATTTTTAAAGCTTAAAGTAACAGTCGGCGCAGTGGACTAAGCAGTGGATGACTTGCAGGAGGTCATAGGTTCGAACCCGTGTGGTGATGATTCTTTTTTGTAAGAATACTGAGGATGCGGTGAAAATAAATAATTCACCGCGATTCACCGCATTCACCGCAAAAAGATGTAAGAAATACGCGGTGATAATTATTTTTTTTCACCACATTTCACCGCATTTCTTACGAAAATTCACCGCCAAACCTCGACCCGGGAAGCATGCAATTTTTGAAAACAAGCAAAAGCAAGTATTTTCTTCAGAGGTTTTCTTGATTTGATGTAGCTCTATTAAAGCTCTGTACAGATTTGTGAAGATTTGTACAGAAACAATAAAAAAGTTTAAAAAAATGTAGCAGAACCACAAATTTTTTTAAAAAGTTGTCGACTTTGCATACTTACACAAGTTCAACGAAAATTAAACTGAGATTACGCAACTGCATACAATGATGGTCTAATGTTACTACTTCATCTTACGATAAATATTATCCTCCAGGATCTTATTGCATGCTCAAAACGCGCGCGAATAATAGATACCTAAATTGAGCGGAAACGTGCTACAAGCTTTGTTACCTACTTTTCGCACCGAATGTTCTTTTATTCCGCAAAATTGGCGGAACCCCTTTTGCGAAAAGTAAGATACAAAGGATATCTCCTAATTTCGTTCATTGTATGTATCTAATTTTCGAGCCAATTTTACTAAGGCGGAAATTTTGGGTATACCTCTGCATCGTAATGCCCGCCTTACCCCCCTAAGGTGCGTTCATTTAGACTGGATATAAGGTCTTTCGGTATAGGACCTCAACCAATGGAGACGTCTTATCAGGTTTCATTGGGTAAGTTTTCAAGATAAATTTTCGGAAATTCCAGAATTACTGGTGTTTATAAGAGGCGAACAAACCGAAGTTCGTGTATTATAATCCTGCATGAGTATGACAGCAGTGAGTGTATTGTAAATTGGTCTGAAGATGTCATTGCCAGTTGCAGCCTGAAATCGGAATCCCAAATACTCCTCAATCAGGTTCACGTCAGTCTAAACGAAGTAAAAAACGCTAATTTTGCTATACGGCCGTTTCCCAATTTACCCCCTCGCCCCCACCCCCCCCCCGCGCAATAAATAATCGCCCCAAATTATGGCATGATTACAGTAATGAGCGGATTTGCGTTATATAACGACTACTTGTGTCCCGAGTCGAGGTCCAGATTTATGTTCATACAACAGGTTTTCTGGGGTGGGGATTAAAAATTGACCTTTTTATAAATGATCAGCAAGACTTTTTTGTCTGGAAATTGTCTGATAATAAGTCGGAGAGGTCTGTACATAGGTGACGTGTGTTTGCGTGTGAGGGGGGGGGGGTATAAAGGGTAAAACGGTTGATGTATTCGAGTTTTTGGTTCTGATGAGTTCAACGAACCGGAAAAGTTAAACTCAGTTGAGGGTCTATTAGTTTTAATTAGAACCATGTCAACCGTTAACCAAAGAAATGCAATTAATTCTTTTCACAATTTTTGAGTATTCTTACTAGTGAAAACTGCTTTTAAAAAACTCCAACGCAATTCTTCTTAAAAGACGAATCATCGTATCACAGCATAATGCAAGTGAAAATTTTGTCTGCAGGAGACCTTCAGGTTCTCATAACAAAAAACGAGGGCAATATAGACGAGGACAGATGCGGACAAGCCAAAAGTTGATCTCATATATCACGATTAGTTCTAAGATAGCATGAACCGGCAGATTTTTAAGAAAATAGCCACGCTTTCTGATGTTCTCAGATTTTTGAGCACGTTTAGCTTTGCTGAGGTGATGCATCGTTGAACGTTTGTGCAAACTTTTCGCTAATAATGTTTTTCTAGAATTTTTACTTTAAAAGCGGTTTACCAAAAGCGGCTTTACAATAAAACGCGGTAAAACTCAAAAATAGCTTCTTTTACTTCTCATTAAAAAATCTCATAGAAAATTTTCTTGCCTGAAAACTCCAACTACTAATCTCAAAATTGTTTCAAATAGTTTCCCAACACTTCTTTAAGGATGGTGTATGTTAGTGTCGCTTTTTCCTCTTCAGCAAAGTTCACAACACTTTTTATACAGTTAGTGAGGGGTGCCATATTCAAGCACACTTCTTTCAACTATAAAAACTATTTAAAAAGTTGAGTTTCTGGACTGACCCTCGAATCCACGCCACAGCCGCCATAGTTTCATTTAATCCCTGGCAGTAAAGCTTCGACCTACTTGCTTTTAAGATTTTTAAACAATACCCTGATGTTTTTTCAGTAAAATCGTAGAATCGCAGAAGGTCTGCTTACTAATGAGTCCAATGTTTTTTTGTTCGTTTTACAGACTCAAGTTTTGTCCATTTTAACCTATTAAATTACCTTAAGCTGCCTGAGTCATCAAATTTAGTTTGATGAATGGCTTCATAGGTGCTTTCACTACTTCTCAGCTTTTTCAGTAAACAGACTTATTTTTATTATTCATTTTGCTACTGTTCCCAGAAAAATTGATTACTTATTAGACCTTCCTCCAAGATCAGTTTCTCTTTTTTGTTTCTGTTTTGAAACTCTCAAGCGGAACTAAATTGTTACAAAAGTTAAATGTTTTTTAAGGAGATATGTTTGCTTTGAAGTATTATTGGAATCGAGAACAACACAATCTAATCCAAAAAAATTAAATCTGTTTCTGTTCAAAATAAATGCTCCTAATAGCAGGTGTATAGCTCAGAAATTTTGCTGAGAGAGCAAGCAACCTTACTTCGCATTTCCACTGAAATACAGCTCCGCATCTGATGATGAAAAAATCAAAAAACCTTTAAAATAATGATTTGCCAAAAATTCGTCAAACTATTGTCTTTAATGAGGACGGAAGGCTCATTAATTCAGTTTCTTTGCAATGAAGGCAAAATGAAGAATTATTTTTGTAAGTGATACCGCCAGAATGCTTTCAAATACTAGTGAGAATAAAAAATCTCCTTATTCTGTTCATCTAGCTTATCCAAAAGTAGTGGATAAAAGGTTCTATCGAACCAAGCACTCAACACTAACGTGTATTCGCGCCTGATTGGATAGCACCTTTTATCCACTACTACATATACACATTCCAACAAAGCACTGAACAAAGTGTATTCGTGCTTTGTTGGATACCACTCTATATCCACTACTACATATACACATCTATATTTCCCATTCTTATACAAATAAAAACAATCATATCTTATCTCACTTAGTGCAATCCACTTGGTGCAGAGTTATGCTGGTAATTAACCGTTATCAGACGCATAGTCCGGGTTCTATCCCCACTTACTTCAGTGGACGTCACCATATATGTAGATAAATATACAATCTACATTTAAAATCTATAGATCTAAATCCACTGATATGTTGAGTTACTTTAAAAATTACACAAGTTATGTATAGATTTGGATCATTATAATGCATTTTCCACGCCTTACCTTTACAACTATCACATTTTACTGATGTAAACATTTTATTTTTTATTTTTCCAAAAAAGATTTTTTGTTCTTGAAAAAAGAAGATTTTTAAAGTAGAAAACGTAAACTTTTGGTATATTTGTGATTTTGTCTTTGAAACAAGGAAACAGTTGGTCAAATATAATAAAAGTGATGAACTCTTAAACAGGGCGAGAAAGGAGTATGAAGATGAGGTGGAAGATGAAACTATGGAGAGGGTGAATGATTCAGATCAAGATGAATACTTTCTCAGACTCAAAACTGAAACAAAAACCAAAACTAAATCTGAATCCTCAGACAAAACTATGACGAGGGTGTATGATCCAGATGAAGATGATCACATTCTCAAACCTATAGAAAATATTGGGCCCAAAGCTATAATACCATGTTGGGCCTGTTGGAAAGCGTTTTAAAATAATTCAACTCTAAAAACTCATAGGAATAAACACTGGAGAGAGAACATAGCTACAACTAATGATTATGTTATTAAGTCAAATTTGAATCAGAAACAGATATATGTTACTAAGTTCAATAATGAAATTATCCAAAATATCAATGAGTCAGTAGATTATTTATTAGATGAATTTATACCATTTAAATCATATAAATATAAAGTCACTGTTAATTGTTTTCATAAGAAGAGAAAGTTAGATGGAGACCTAAAGACTACTATTATGAACTTTAGAACAGAAGAGGATATGACTAAAGATTTTCGACTAGATCTAAATCAATGGCTTACAGAAACAAATGAAGGCTATGGTTATGACTAGGAGTTTATTGGCATGACAAATAAACAATTAAGTTTAGCAAAAAATTAAACCATCTCTACAATCCCTTACTGAACTACCAACTGATTTAAGAAGTAAAACAAGAAGCACTATTAAATATTAAAAGTAATAAATTTAATCGTCTTCGTTTGTGTTTTACAGCAGCATTATACCCTGTAACTGACCCTGCAACTAGGGAAAATAAATATGTTAGCAATCTAGTTGAAGACTGGGAAGATAATGAATATGTTAATGATTATTTTTAAAAAAATACAGAATAAATATAATATTAACATATAGTTTTACGAACCTTCAACTGTAGATAGTTCAAAAGTTGAACGATTAGATAATTGTACAAACTTTGTCAGATCGTAAGAATATCGGTTGAGGACGGTCTTTTTTAATTCCAGGTCTAGACTGGAGAAAATTTCTATCTGGAACTCATTACAGTACGTTAAACTAAGTTTGGGTTCAAACTTCGCAAGAAAATTTCAAGAGGTAGTATGTATTCCGACCAAAATTGGGTTCTTAAAGAACGTTTGACAAATATTGGGCGTGAAAAGAGAGATGCCGTTCTATATTGTATGAAATAATCCGTGATTGACAAAGAGTACTTGGATATGAAAACAGCGTGGTCTACCGTAATGGACATGAGAAACCGTGATAAACAATCATTTTGTCTGGAGAGAGCGTGGTAGTCTGGCTTTTTGTATCAAATTAACATGCTCGCAAAATAATAGGTTTGAAACAAGGCAGCTCGGTAATGTGCGATCGCAAATAAGGTTCCGACCCCTCTCATCCACAATTTTGGCATAATTGCCTACCAAATGAGGAACAGATAGAAAAACACAAAAATTCAAGTATTTTTCAAAAAAACTGGCGTATGAACGAAAAGATAGCCTCCAAAGCAAATAACTCTGAAGTAATAACTGTAGTAAAAAAAGATGCATCAGATTGATGAGATATGCCGATAATAAGAAAGCGAGCGAAGACGAACGGCAAAATCAAACAACAACAACAAACATTAATTACCTCAAAAATTTATGTCCGTTTTAAAAAACAAAACTTAATAACAAAGTCAAAATAGCGTCAGATAAAACTGAAAATGAACAAAATAACTTGTAATTCACCAAGAAAAAATGGCTATTCACTAGCTCATAACAATGCTTGGTAACAATTAGACAAAAAAGAACAGAAACTTTAAAGCTAGAAAATTCTCTGAATTTTTTTTAAAAAAAGACAATTAAATTCAATGTAATGAAAACCATTAGGAATCAACTAAATTATCCCATAGGTTTACAATTACCAATGCTTCTAAAGAAGAGAATTAAGACCTCTTGGTATTCAATTTTTTATGCAGTTACAAATAGAACAACAAATAGACAACAAAACAAAAATCAATTAAAATTTGCCAGAAAATGCTTTGGAAGCCGTAAAGTCAAAATATGTCCGATTGCACGTTAGTCGAACACCGATAATGTATTATGTGGCATTAATGAAAATAAGCACCAATTAGAGAAAAAAGAAAAAAATGCAAATTTATTTAAAACTTGTTTTTTTTTCGAAAAAATTTTTTTTCCAAAGACATAAAAGCCATTAATTACAAAATGAAAAATTAGAATAGAATCGTTTATTAATCCAAAGGAAGCCCTCGAGACCTGCAGTTATCCAGAACTAGTCTTACGTCTACAAAAACAACGTCAAATATGACAAAAATCAAAAATTAATTTACTTTTTTTTGTGAAAAACCCGTGTGGAAGCCAGTAAAGTCATAACGAATTCTCATAAAACATTAGATTTTGTGACAACAATCCTTTGTGACACCTTCCATTGAAATGTATTTTGTGACCTCTCATCAATGAAACTAGTTGACAAATAAACCAAAAAGAAAAAAGCAAGATTATGTAATACTTGTTTTTATCGAAAAAAATTTATTTCCAAAGACATGAAAGCCATAAATTACAAAAATAAAAAATTGAATAGGTTCGTTTATTCTTCCAAAAGATGCCTTCGAGATCTGAATTTATCCGGAACAAGTCTTACGTCTACAAAAAGAACGTCAAATATGACAAAAATCAGAAATTAATTTACTTTTTTTTTTCGTGAAAAACCCGTGTCGAAGCCAGTACAGTCATAACGAGTTCTCATAAAACATTAGATTTTGTGACACCAATCCTTTGTGACACCTTCAATTGAAATGTTTTTTGTGACCTCTCATTAATGAAACTAGGTAACAAATAAACAAAATAGAAAAAAAGCAAGATTATGTAATAATTGTTTTTATCGAAAAAAAATTATTTCCAAAGACATGAAAGCCATTAATTACAAAATGAAAAAATTGAATAGATTCGTTTATTCTTCCAAAGGATGTCCTCAAGAACTGAATTGTCCAGAACAAGTCTTACGTCTACAAAAATAACGTCAAATATGACAAAAATCAGAAATTAGTTTCCTTTTTTTTGTGAAAAACCCGTTTCGACGCCAGTAAAGTCACGAACTCTTTAAAAACATTAAAATTTGTGACACCAATGCTTTTTGACACCTTCTTTTGACAAAAAACAACGTCATCTTTAACCATTAATTAACGAGACCAGGTAACAAGCAGAAAATTAAAGGTACAAAATTGCGAAGTTGAAATGTTTTTTTTTCTCATTTTGGAAAACAATTGTTTTCAAAGTAATGAAAGCCATTATCTATCTTCTAATATCAGAACATCGGCTCATCTACTCTTCCAGGAAAAGCCAATCAAACCGGGTCATTGTACAGGAAATTAAATACGACTTAAAAGACAAAGTAAAAACAACAGTTGCAGACAAAATTAAAAAATTCAATTAAATCCTTGAGAAAGTACTGTCGAAGCGTTAAAAACCACAGTCTATATCATTAAGGATTTAAATATAATCAATTGTGCGTTATTTTGAACGCGAAAAATGTGATATATGAACTGACAATTACGTGATAATTTGACAAAAATAGAAAACATGAAAAATGGGCAAGTACCTAAAAATTAAAAAAAAAAAATTATGAAAACTAGTAGTATCAAAGCCAGAACACCATAACTTAAGGCGCAAAACCACAACCAAGACTAAATTTGAATTCAGCAGAAAGAAGGAGCACTCTTTGATTGCAGACACTAAGCTACAAGTTGACCAAATTAAGAGAAAGATGGAGTCAAATTTCAAACCAATTTTTATTTTAAAATCAAAATTTTTTAAAGTCAAAACGACCATAAGCTTTCAAGCAATCAACTAGATAAATTAATTGCGCGTTATTTAGGAAGCCAATAGGACCTATCACTAGTGAGCTTTGAATTGAAATGTTCTGTTATTTAATTAATAAAAAAAGATCGATTTTTAATAAAAAACCGACTGACGACAATCCGAATTATTTTTGGATTGTAACGGTCCAAGATTGGTACACAACTAGTCCTGCTAATGCTAATCGTCCAGTAGAAATGTTTAATTTTTGGACTGTGATTGATATAGATATTTTGTTAGTTAAAAAATCAAAAAGAAATGCTACGTTTTTGAAAATCAACGAATAAAGTTACCAAAAAACGGAAAAGTTTTATGTACAGAGCACTCTCAACGGAAGCTGAAGTGAAATTAGCCCCCTCTCCAGTCTACAAAGATTGTGTTAGTGGTGATTGGGTGTGCACTTCCTGCAAATTTAATCAGAGTGGACTAAAAAAAACTTATTTCGTGCTGTTTTTGATGAAAAAGTCTGAATTTTGTGAAATATTTAGTCGGAATATGTGACAAAGAAAGTCAATGAAAATAGCCGACAATATATTTTGTCTTTAAACGTAAAATCAACAACATTTTCTTGAAAAATTTTACTATATTTTGTCAAAATTGGCGAAATTTTAATCAAAAATTCCGAAAAAAGTTGAATGAAATCAACGGAATTCACTCTCTTTTCTCGAAATTTGAAACCTCTATATCTCCCTGTTAAAAACGAAAATCAAAAAATCTTTTTAATTCCATATTCTACGCTGGACAAGCTTTCTATTGATACCGGTCTCAACTCTCTACGATGAATATATCGATCGGCCAAAATTGACTGAACAAAAAAAACCCATTTGAGTATATAGTTCCTCCCCCCTCAAGAGGGGTCGGAACAATTAGAGGTAACCGAATACTTGAAGTCCAGAGGTGGAACGTGGTCAACTGGTAATGGCTACTGAAATTTTTGTTTCGAACAACTTAAATATTTAAACCATGCAAAAGATATCGGCCATGCAAATAAAGTTTTTCTATTAGTCCAACGTTTGACTTTTTAAACCTTTCAAACCCTTCCTGCTTAAACAACTGATTTACCAAATGAGCAAGAGATAGAAAACTTTCAAAAACAAAATGGCACCAAAAATGGCAACTAAACTAAAGAAATTGGCATGTACATTACTGAACAGATATGAAACATGTCCTTTGAGAGACACCAGATTGATTTGAAAAATGATTACCGAAAGGAAAAACTTTGGAATTAAGTTTTGAAAACAATTATTAGTGATTAAAACCCTTAAGTATCAACTGAAATCACCAAAAGGGTTAACTTATACTCCTTGATAAAAAATTGAAATTGATGATGCAACTAAAAATTGCGAGTTTTTAGAAACCTTCAAAAGCTCTTATCAACTGAAAGTGTTTAAATTTTTCTCTTGTGTTCCATTTCATAATTAATCAATCGTCTTTGTAGAAACTCTATGTTAAAAAGGCAAAAACATGAAAAATTGACCAGTATAGAGGACTCGTTACAACTTCTTTGAAAATAAATTGTCTCAGCTCCAGAAAATCGTTCAAGAAATAGAACCAACAAAAAACTTAATATGTGATTCAGCGAAAAAATGACAAAAGGTATCAAAAATGAGACAGATTCATTTGAATTCGAAATCAATAAACAATTCGAAATCAAGAAACAAGAGAAGAGGTCCAAAAATTCTGTTTTCGAAGTGTTTTATCTGAAAGTCATAAAAGAGCATTTAGCCATATCAAATACTGAGGTGGTTCATATTCATATCCGAAAGAAGCAACTGAAATTTTCCGTTTTCTAGAATAAATTTAACGACTGCCAAAAACAGCAAACAGGTAATAATTAAAAATTCCTATAAATTTTGAATGAGAACGGTGTCGCTGCCGCAAGAACCATAAGATATTCACAAAGAACAACAAAAAAGTTCTGTTGCACATTCTTTAGGCGTCACGAAGTTGACAATACTATGATATAAAAGCCGCATGTTTCAAACTTAACTGATTTTTTCATAAAACAAATATAAACAAAGTCATGCTTCATAGCATTGTTTGTATTTTTAAAGATACTAATTGACTTTTTTTTTCTGAGACAAAGTCACGAGACTGCAAAACGACAGGCAAAACACAAGAATTCAATTCAATTTGTTTTCAGAGAACACGTTTTCAAAATAAAAACAGTGAGCTCATGCTGAAAAACTAAAATGTTATGTATAATTTAGCTTAATTGTATGTGAATGGAACTTGCGTCAATTCAACCTGGTTTTGAATTCGTATAAATCACTACTAAACGTAATAAAACATCAATTTCAAATACGTTTTGAAGAAAAGATCACACAAAACAGTCCGAAAAATTTTTGATTATAAGAGTCATCGAAGGGAACAAAAGTAGCCCTCATATAGCTGCCGATCTAACTCAGCAATTTTTGTCCCAAAAAATTGCAAAACAATTGGTTCAGAAAATGAAACTAGTCCTCCAAGAGTTAAAAAAAGTTGCGCTAACAGCTTTAATGTCCATTTGAAATTCTGAAATATGAAAAATTTATCGAAATTTGAGCCAAATGAACTTGAATAAAACCATGCAGCAGCCCTCCTATATCTTATGAGGTGATACAAATGACGCTGCTGCGAACAGTTTTATCAAATTTTAGCAAAATTAGCGGAAATTTATTAAGTTTATAAAATTACGACAATTGTGAACAAAAACAACGAAAATTGGCCTACGATTCTCAAAAATTTTAAACCTCGATGTATCCCGGGAAAAAACAAATTCCAAAAAAGAAACTTTTCAAATTCTCAGTTCCACGCTGCGCCAGCTTTTCAATGATAGCACACACAACTCTCTACGATGAATATATCGAAAGGCGAAAGTTGACTGCGCAATATAGATTTTGAAGCTACCATCTTTCCAGTATAATTTAATATAATCACGATAAATTCGAATTATCCGTTGATATCATTTTTCGATTTTTTTAAATAAATTTGTACTCAGTTCCAACCCAATTTTAATGAAAAAATTACTGAGTGCGTTTAAACTTGTCAGTTACTCTGCAAAAATGATTGAGAGTTTTGCACAGACAAAGTGCATTTGGTAAAACTTGTAAAAATCAAAAATTGTGTCTTTGACCTTTTGAAAAAAAAAGCTTATTATCACTCAAAAAAAACAAAAAAGAAGCGTACAGTGAAAACTGAGAAAACCCAATTAAATTTCATTTTGAGGGACAGCAACAATTTTGGGGAGGTTATTGTCGACGGAGAACAAAGAAAAGCAAAAGAACAATGCAGATAATTGGGATTTGTGGTTAGTTCAAGTTATTTTTTTCAAATTGGGCTCAAAGTTGGCTATTACAATCAAAACAATACGTATTCTGTGGCATCGGGTACCTGTTGAAACTTGAATTCTGTTTAGAAAGAAATTTGGTACTCTGGCCCTCAATTTTTGACGGAACCTTTTTTCATAATCTAATCAATTCAGTGTATTAGAAGAAGCTATTTTAAATGGTGCATTTGATAAGCTTGACATAGCTTGACAGAAGTTCTACCTGTTCAATTTATACTTCGCTAGAGAAAAGAAGCTTTGTGGAACAATAAACCGTGAGAACGGGTGATAATAGATGCCCAAGCTTGAGAGCATAAGATGAGTTGATGTAATGGTTAGGCAAACTAGGCAAAGTAAGAATTGCTGGTTCGGACCCAAAATTGGTGCATTTTCTCAGTAGTTGCACCTGATTGCGCCTAGAACAGAGTGATACCAAAGATGAATCGTTTTTTTTTCAATCTAAACCGCGTGACTCAACGATTTTTTTCAATCTAAACCGAAACGTGGCTCAACGATGACAGCAACATCAAATGTTTATCGCTAATAGTTACCAGCTGCTTGATACAAGCAACCAGCAAATAGGAAAAGGAGGAGGAGTTGCAATATTTGTGAGGGAAGACGTGGTGAAAACGGTTCTGCAGAAATTTTTAAGAAGGAACTGTCAATTGCTAACAATCAAAATTGAACGCAAAAATTACGAAAACGATCTCGTTTTGACTGTTATATACCTCAAAACTAATACAAGTTTATCAGAATTGTCGAAAACTTTCCAGGAATATTTTGAAAAAATAATACTCAAGCCAAAACAGATGCAACTAATGTGTGGAGATTTAAAAATTGATCACTCAAAAACAAATGCAAAGTTTTTGACTTTAGAAAATGTTCTCGGAGGGTGTCATCTCAACAATATGTCTCCAACAGGATTCACCAGGGAGACCATTAATTTTCAAACAAGAATTGATATAGTATATTGCTCACAGGAAGTGAAAGTTGAAGTTCTAAAATCTACAATAACCGATCACTACACTGTTAAAACTGAACTAGACGAGGAAACGAAACCGGTTTAAGAATGCAACAGTACTACAGACATTGGGCTATTCTAGAAAACAATTCAGTGTTAGAAAAGCTAGTGTTCTAACTGAAACACAAGTAACAAGGTTTTCAAGATAATTTTTGTCTCCTGGAATGCGACTCATCATTTGAAAGATTTCAACAAACAATTATTGATGAAATATAACATTATGTGCTAGAGAAGAAATCAAAGGCTCTCAGACATAAGTCATGGATTGATAACTCAATTAAAAACCTGACAGCAAAAAAAACAAAAACTTTATCAAAGATACATGCAACAGAAAACAAATGATAATAAAAAGAGATTTAATAAAATTAGGAATTTTCTACAGAAAAGAGTGCTCGAAAAAAAGGAGACACTTTTATCAAACGTTTTTAGTAAGAAAGGCACAAGCGTACTACCAAAACTTTCTTCAATACTATCAAAAGCTTAGGAGGAGGCTCACAAAAAAACAACAAGCTACTTTAACGCAGGAAGAAACTGAAAATTTCAACAAATTTTTCACCACCATCGGAAAAACGTTAGCTGATAAACTGGTTACAGAAGGAAAAAACAACACAAAAACACAAGCGTCAATAGCATATTTCTACAGAAAATCAGCGGAAAAGAGCTATCCGTGGCAATCAGGATCCTGAAAAATAAATACCGCTCAGATTTTTATGGACTCAACAATTTTATACTCAAGAAAATACAGTTTGCTATTGTCCCGACTCTTACCTATTTGGTCAACAAATGTTTTGAAAACAGCGTTTTCCCGAACTGCTTAAAGAAAGCCGTAATTATTCCACTGTATAAAAAAGGAGATCCTAAAGTTGCTGAATTACAGACCAATCAGTTTGCTGCCAACAATAAGAAAACTGATTGAGAAATTGTTTAAGAAAGGAATGCTAAATTTTTTAGAAAAATTCAAACTTCTAAACAAAAATTAATTTGGGTTTAGGCCAAAAAAGTGCACTGTTGAAGCCTTGGTATCTTTTATTGAGAGCGTCAGGCAAGATTGGGAGGATGGTATTACAGAAACTAAAGCTGTGTTCATTGATCTCAAAAAAGCATTTGAGACAGTTAAACATATTATTCTTTTGGACAAACTAAACATTTTGGGATTGAGGGGTCGCATGCAAAGTTTTTTGAAATCTTATCTGAGCAAAAGGCTGCAAAGTGTAAATTCAGGAAATGTATGCTCCAATTTTGCGGAAGTCGATTATGGGGTACCACAAGGGTACCACTTGGACCACTTCTTTTTCTTGTGTATATAAGCGATATAGATGATAAGTGTAGTCAGAACTGTTTGACCTTATACGCTGACGATACTGTTGTTAAACGAAAAAGGGAATCAACAACTGAAGTTTTCAGCCAATCTTTGAACCTGGTTAGTGATTACCTCATAAAAAACAAACTGACTATGAACTACGAAAAAACTTGTTTTATGAGCTTGAAAGCCAGACGGAAAAAGTTAAAGCAACAAATAAAGATGAAAGAAATAAACCTAACACAGAGATCATCACTGAAATACTTAGGTATAGAATTGGATGACAATCTGAATTTCGGCGAACATATTAAAAATCCTTTGCTCAAAACTGAACAAACTCTCAGGACTTTTTCACGGGCTCAGATCGATTTTAACTGTTAAACAAATGCTATTAAGATACAAAGTTTATGTCCAATTCAGAATAAGGTTTTGAGGTTTCCCTCTATTTTCTCTTAACATGATACGCCACGCATTCACACCTTTCTCATAGTAATGGTACTGGTCATCGCTAGACTAGGAACTTTTGGACCTATTGATGACCTGTCGAGTAGATTTGCTATTTTGGTACATAATTTATACCATATGTGTTGCAAACAAGTGTACATCCTACTCGAGAACAATTTATTATAATTATGTATTCATAACATAAGATGTGATACTTTTTCAGGAAATCGTTTTGGTTACTGATATTGTTTCCTCTGGGAGATATGATTTAGTCACAAAGAGTTGCAGAAAAGAGCAATACATTGAAAGCAAACAGACTCTCTACACAAAACCTCGGAATTAAAATTTCCTGATGAAATACCGAAAAAAGGTAGCAAACAAAATTTAAAAAGTGTTGAAACAGCATCTTTGACAATTCAAGTTTTTACTATTGGATTGAAATATAATCTATTAAAACGGTTATATTTAACTATAGCAGAACACGCATTTTCTCATCTTGATTTGAAATGCCGTAGTAGCATTAGATAGTAATAATTGATTTTAACTGATATACTTTGTTCGAATAATTATGTAAAATTATATAAAATGCATTTTATCAAGAATTAATAACCAAACTTTTACCAATCGCACCAAGTAATTAAAATTGTTCTATAAGGAAATTTTGGCTTTTCATGGAGAACAACCCTCGTATTCACAGGTTAATGAAGCCATTGTGCGCAGTTTGAACATGTAAGCTTAAAACTTATTAAAATTACTTAAAACTAATTGTATTTTAAGTAATTACCTTAGAACCAATTCAAAAGTTTTAATTCTTCACGAGAGCCCTGATATAGGTAGTTGAAAAACTGCTAATTTTCGTCTTAATCCGCATTTAGTTTTTAGAGGTACTTTTCTGAAACTAATCAGCAATTAGGCTTTCGTTATTTCGGTCTAATGGTAATATCGTAGTTATTAGATCCTGCAACTGTCAACAACACTGACGCGTTGAAAAGTGTGACAAAATCTTGTAGCTGTTGTCCGCGCTTTAGCAGGAATGGTATAGCAGGAACAATCCAATGGCAGGAATCGTGAAGAATGAAACCGCTATTTCCAAACTTGATTTGAACCATTCAGCAACAAATTTGAACTGTCGCAAACGTTACACATTAATCTAATCTTAAAACTTGACCGTATATAATAGTGCCAAACTCATGTAATTTCAACCTCAAACAAATGCACTTTGGTACCTAATGCAGGTGACTAAAATGGTTTCCAAACAGGAAGGGATTGATCGATAATTACTCGAATTTAAATGACACAACTTACGTTAGTGTCTATTTTGCTTTGAGCTACGACCATTTCTGAGACAGTCATTTGCCACATTCCAATTCCTCCGCTCTTGAAGTTGGTTATCCCGAAATCACTCAAGTACGCGATGCGTTGCAGCAAAAAATTTGCATCCCTGAAACAGATTTACTCTGAAGAAATCTATCGTGTGATATTACATGATTTCGCGAGTAAAGTAAAATGGGATACACCGCTGAGAGACGATCCAAAAATCTTTGAGAAATCACGCGAGAAATTATGTAAAAATTCAGTTTTGTTTCAGTCACACAAAAATCTCAGACTATGACCGACAAATTCTCGTAAGTCTACACGATCTCTTATCTAACTAAATATTTTTCGTGTTTTTTTGCACGAAAAATGAAAGAAAACAACTCGAGTGTCCCCTAGTGATGAGCGGATACAAATCTTGCAAGAATCTTGCAAGATGATTCAAAACTTGCAGGAATCTTGCAAGATGATTCAAAGCTTGCAAGATTCTTGCAAGATTTTAAATTTTTTCATCACTAGGGTATATCTCGAGTAATGATTTTGCAATAAGTTCGTAGAAAGTTCAAAATGAACTGATATTAACGCTGAACGAACTCCTAGTAAATCAATTTTGGGCAATTCAAAATGGAATTTTGTTGTTATTTTCCCAAGTGTTGGCCAAAACTTGGGAAAAAAATTGCAAAAATTTTCCCAAATCAAAATCAAATTACAAAAATTGTGTCACATTATCGTGTTTTTTTAGTCAACTTCATAAGGTTCTTGTAAATCTCGCCAATACTGTTCCAAGCAATGAGCTAGCACTTCAAGAGGTCAAAAGACTTGATATTGTCAAATTATAAGCTGATATTCATCAATTTGACAACATTTTATCATTTTCAGATTGTGAAAAAAGTCAGGCATATTTTATTCGAGAGAAAATGGTAACAAGAGCACAGTTATCGTTCCTTTGTTAGCCACATATTTGCCCACAGGTCTCCGTGTGTTTCCAATATGATGCCGTTTTATATTTCAATTATTCAGAAAAGAATACTTTGTTCGCTTTTAGTTCTGTGTTTGATGGGTATCTTTCAGATAATTCAGTGTTATAGGAGTGATATCAACCTGTTTTGGTTCTTTTTGAAGGTTTTCAGACCAATTTCTGACATTTGACCGGTCATTTTGAATTTTTTTAGAAACAAGGAGGCTCATTAATGTGCGTTTGCACATGACGTTCCGACCCGAGCTTATCAACATTCTTTACTTAATTGTTAACCAAATGACGATATAACAAAACCAGATATTTGAGTTTAAAACAATCGTTACACATCCTAACCACTAATTGAATGACATAATGCCGTGCCTCATTACAGCGCCAACGAGATCTGCCGGAAAAGAGACTACGAAAAAAAAACAAACAACAAAATTAGCAAGCACAAAATTTCACGGCAAAAACTGAATATCAAAGTTTAAAAGCACCCAGGAACAACGTCAAAATGCAGTCAGATAAAACCTCAACTACACATATTTACTTTTTCCTAACTATACAGTAGATGGAAATTTCTTATTGAGACTAGGTAACAAGTCGACAAAGAGAACCAACAATGAGGCGAAATTCAAAAATTAATCAATAATTTTTAAACCAAGAAATTTCAAAAGTCTTGAAAAAATTTCGTTTTTAACTAAATAAACTTTGACAAATAACTAAAAAAGTATTATGAAACCAAAAGGACCTGTCTTTGGTTAGACTAAGCCATAGAAACGGACTAAAGATAAAGAAAAACTCAAAAAATTACAAACGATTTGCGAAAACACAAATTAATGATACCATTAAAATCATTAGCTATTATCTGAATATTATGTACTTTTAGTTCAATTGTTATTTCTACTATTTCAGCTAAAGGATTTATACTGAGACATTAACTAAGTTTACCTTGCCCACAATTGAAAAACATTGGGATCTGTTATTACGCGATTCTGTTGAATTAAGAGAAAAAGAAACACAAAACTGACCACTCAAAAAACGTTTATAAGACGCATATTGCCAACAAAAAAACGTTAGTGACAAATCATATAAGTAGATATGTTATTTGTTGAACACAGACGGGACCTCTCAATGATGAAAACAAGTTACAAGTTGACAAAAAGAACAACAAAAACTGAAAAGTTTGAATAAAAATTGAAAATGTATATCATAAACTTTAAGACTATTCGCTATAAATTGAATGCTTTGGTTAACTTCATTCATTAAATATTCAATTAGAAGCTTATGCGACCGGTCAGCAATTTACGGCTGAAAAACCAGGAAAAAACAACAAATTCAATAATAAAATTAATCGAGAAAAGTGTCGAAGGCATTAAAAATTGAACTCTTCAATAAAAACCATTAAATTGTCAAATTTTTTTAAGCAAGGGGGTTCTTCTTTTTTATATATCTTCAAAAAATTACCAAATATGAACAAATACATTAGAACCACGAATTTTTCAGATAACTCGCAGTTATCAACTCCATAAAATTCAATAGCTTTCAACGGAGGCCAGTAAAAACGCTAAGTTGATGAGACGACAAGGTTTTCTGCCATTCATATTTTATAAAGAAACCATTACAAAACGTCATTGACTATGAAAACAACAACAAATACAGGCAAAAACAAAAAAAATCAGTAGAAAAGTGCCTGACGAAAGTGTCGAGGCTTTAAATCATAAGCTCTACTCTCAAAACTTTATCTAGGATCCATTGAACGTCTTCCCTAAAACAATGGGAGCTATCAGTAATAGTATAATATGATAAGATATCAAAAACAAGAACAAAGTATCCAAAAATTTAAAAAAAAAAATTGAAAACCCGTGGCATTGAAGTCTAAAAACTATGAGGTAGAAGATAAAACCGGAAACCAGATTCTTTTTGTATGCAGTAGAAAAAATGGGGTCCTCTCACTACTGAGGCTGACTAACAGTTCACCAAAAAAGTTTAAGATTGGTTAATATTCAAAAAAAATTTCGAAAAAAACTCCTTGAGGACTTAACAGCCATTCAATTGAATAGCTTTCAACGGAAGTCAATAAATACACTCCGATATGCCCCGATGGGTGGAAAATGATATTTTTCTTGTATAGTTAACCAATAAAGCATCACAATAAGTCTCATGACTATGAAAACAACAACAAAAACAGGCAAAAACCAAAAAATCAGAAGAAAAGTGCCTGAAGAAAGTGTCGAGGCGGTTTATATCAAAAGCTCTACGCTCATATTTATCTATGATCCGTTGAACGTCTTTATTAAACCAATGGGAATTACCTTTATTAGGATAAAGTGATAAGATTTCAAAAGGAATCAAAAATAAGAAAAAACATCCAAAAGTTAAAAAATTATGAAAACCCGTGGCATTGAAGTCTTAAATCTATTTGGTTGGAGAAAAATTGGGAAACCAGATTAATTTTGTATGCAGTAGAAAAGAAGGGGGAAATCTCAATACTGAGACTGACTAACAGTTCACGAAAAAGTTTAAGATTGGTTAATAATTTAAAAAAATTATTTTTAAGGTCTTAACAGCCATAAACTCAGTAGCTTTCAACGGAAGACAATAAATACACCTCGATATGACCCGATGGGAGAAAAAGGAAATTTGTCATGCATAGTTAATCAATAAAGCATCACAATAAGTCTTATAACTATGAAAATAACAACAAAAACAGTCAAAAACCCAAATCGGTAGGAAAATGGGAGAAGAAAGTGTCGTAGCCATTTAAAACATAAGAACCTCTTTTCTAACTTCATTTATTGAACGTATTTTTTAAGCCAATAAGAGCTATCAATATTTGGATAATGAGATAAGAGTTCAAAAGTAACCAATAATACGAAAATATCCAAAAATTTAAAAAAGAATTTATTTTAAATCGGGTAAATGAAGTCATAGAATCAATAGTTAGAAGATAAAACACCTAACCAGATTCTTTTGGGTGCAGTAAAAAAGAAGCGGGTCCTGTTACTGTTGAGACTGACTAACGGTTCACGAAAATATGTTTAAGAATGGTTAATGTTCAGAAAAATTTTTTGAACAATTATTTTCAAAGTCCTAGCAGCCATTAATATCACTAGCTTTCAACGGAAGCCAATAAATACAATTAATTACAATCCAATGTGAGGACAATGACGTTTTCCATTCAAAGGTATTCAATTAGACATCACAATAAGTCTTATGACTATGAAAACAACAACAAAACAGGCAAAAACCAAAAATTCAGTAGAAAATGCGAGAAGAAAGTGTCGAAGCCATTTAAACCATAAATTTTTCTCTGAAAACATAATCAGTGATCCTCTGAACGTATTTTCTAAGCCAATGGGAGCTGTCAATGTTTTGATAATGTGATATAATTTCAAAAGTAACCAATAATACGAAAATAACCTCAAAAAATAATAGAAATTGGGATCTTGTGTCATTGAAGTCATATATCCAATAGTTAGTAGATAAAACCGCTAACCAGATAAAAATTGTTTGTAGTAGGAAAGAAGAGGGTACTGTTTTTACTGAGACTGACTTACAGTTCACGAAAACAAATTTATAATTGGTTAATGTTCAAAAAAATTTTCGAAAAATTATTCTTAAAGTATTATATACCTTTAGTCAAGGATTTCATGCCATAGGACTCCAAAAAATTAGTAAATCCTCAAATAAAGAAAAGTAAGTATTCATTTAAATTTACAAAAACTCAGTGTCGAAGCCAAAAAAAACATGAGCAATTCTTTGAAAACGAATTTTTTTGTTCCTTGGGCTTCTTTTGAATGTAGATGAGGTTTGTCGTTAACGGAATTTTTATCTGATAAGTGACTGGTCTCTAGGTGACTTACATAAAAACAAAAAAAACTGGAAAGTTTTCTGAAAAAAAAGGAGCTTTCAAACAGAAATCGATTTCTTTATAGTGAACTTCCCTATGAGACCAAAACTAGTCTTTTCATCGCCTTCAGTCTATTAGGAGCACTCAACTGGTTCATTTTGAGGCATGAAGTGTAAATTTGAAATACTATATTTATAGAAAATATCCTAATTTGAAGAAAAATTACACTTAAAGTGAACAAAATCATGCCAAATATCCCGTAACGACACAAAACTTCAATCCTCGAAAACTCCTCGAAAAAAAAACAAAATTCATAAAAATCTTTTTAAATTTGAATTCTACGCTGGAACAGCTTTTTATTGATACCATTCACATTTCTCTACGATGAATATATCGACCGGCCAAAATTGACTGAACAAAAATAACCCATTTGAGTATATAGTTCCTCCCGCCACAAGTGTGTCGGAACAAGAATTCTGACGTTTTCCCTCAATTTTAAAATCTTTTTAGTCTAATTAATGAAAGTTTTTCCGGCTGTTTTTGTCTTTTTTACGACCAAATACTGATGGTTTTTATAATTTTCTGCCTATTTTTCTATCAATTTTTTACTATATTTGGTTACTTTTGGTGAATTTGGACCGAATTCTATCAATTTCCTAGTTACTTTTGACGTGTTCAGGACCAATTTCTGACACATTACCGGCTATTTTGAGTGATTATCTCTTCAATTTCTGACAAGTTCTTAACTTTTTCCAACCCGTTGATGAGAACTCATTGGCAAGTTCTTGGTAGTTTTTTTTTTACTGTTTTCCGAGGTTTTCTCGGCTATTTAGACTAAATTCTGGTAATTTGTTGCCGTCTAGTAGTGACTTTTTTCCAACGAGTTTCTTGCTTTTCCGACGGATAATTGCCTAATTTTAACCAGTGTCTAATCAATGTTCGACAGTTTTTGGAATATTTTTGACAATTTTTAACAAATTGCTAATAATTTTTCTGCTAATATTCGATATTTCTGGCAATTTCTCTGCTAAATTTTCCGTTTTCTGGATCTTTTTTTCGAAGATTTGTTGGTTATATTTTATGAAGTTTTCAGGGAGCTATTTTTCACAAATTTTCGGCATATCTTTGCGTATTCCGGACCTGTTCCTGATGACCTTCCGGCTATATTTTAAGTTTCTTAAAAAATTTTCTGACAATATGTTGGCTAATACTCCCGTTTTACCAACCTATGTTGGACCATTCAAGAATTAAAGTAAGAATTTCAGAATACAGGCACACGTTTGTTTAGAAAAAGTAAAATTTTGAAAACATGGCATTATCAAAGATCTGAGTAACAAATGAAAGTTATGACTAGCCCCGTACTGAAATTGATTGCGCACCCGAATCCAGATTCAAGAAAAGTGCAGATAACTCTGAAAATTAGACGTATATTTTCCAGGATTTTTAGGATTTGTGAACAATGTTTTTCATCGGTTTTTAGCAACATCCTAGCAGATTTACTGGAAAATTCTCTGACCTTGGATGTCGAAATTGCTCAATACCAAATGGATGAAAATTGTTAGGATATAATTTTTAACAACACGGCAATCAAATGTGAGCCGTGAAATAAAACCTCCAATGAACACAATAAAAATCTAAGCTTTAGTTTAATTCCTATTAAGTTGATTCATGCGGGAACAATCTCTGATTTGCGGTGCTGATAAGACGTTCAAATTTAGATCTCACAAGACCAAGCAACTTTAATTTTATAGTACTTTTCATAAGAAGTGCAAAAGGTAGAACAACAGTGAAGCATTAAAGGTTAACATTTTAACAGTGGGAAAATTATTTGAAGTGCGTTGAGCAAAAACTTCAAGTGATAATTTTTGGAGTCCTGGGGACAATTGAAATTCTTCCTTTAAATGCAAACTGTAACTGCTGAATTTTCTTTGCTATGTAGAATTGCAGGTTAGTGATGTCGAATTGAACAATACAAAGCTCCTATTGAGGGTCTGGTGGATGGAACTAATTGTCTATGATATTTTTTTTAAGATGAGTTGCATTTTTTTCTTTTATGGTTATTTTTATTAGCAGTGTTTACGAGGCAACTTTTCCTGCAACCCAAAGTTCAGACAAGGTTAATTTTCAACGTAGAAAAAGCACGATGCCAATAATTTTTACACTAAAAACGACAGTACTGATTATTTTTTATCTTGAAAACAGCGCTACCTAATCTCTTTCACGTTTAAAAGACAAACTTACCGATAATTTTTTTCGCTGGAAAACGATGATACGGATGATTTGTTATGTTGAAAAACCACGACACCGAATCTGCTTTTACGTTTATAAAACTGACGGCCCCGAATTTCTCTCTTACGTATAAAAACAATGATACCGAATCTTTTTTATGACTAAAAAAATGACGATACAAAATCTCTCTTACATTTAAAAAGCAACCATACCGAATCTTTTCAACGTGAAATGCCGAATAAAACGGCAATAACCACGATATCTTATGTTTAGAAACCGACGATTTATTGACTATAGGGCTTTGTTCCCTAGATAAGTCAGAACGAAATTCATATAATTCCTCGGCGGCAAAGATTTATGTCCTAACAGATATAGTCAGAGTGTCCTAAGTGTTCGATTCACTCACTTAAATTGGAAGTACAAGTTCTGGTAGAAACTGGCGTTGAGCATGTTCTCTATCTTAAAGACAGAAGCTCTTCCCACTTCACATCCGGTAGCATTAATCTGCTTTGTAGCGTCCACTTGTGCGTTTGTCCTCACAGCCATTATGCCCAAAATCATCACCTGCGAAAGTGAACACATCGTGAAAGTAAAGGTCACGATCGAAATAAGTAACCATTTTTCAATATTGAATAATAACAAACCTGAAATATTTATTTCTGACTGTGAGAAATTGGGATCTTTTTCGTTTTGCCCCCCCCCCCCCCCCCCCCCCCCCCAGGGTGCATTATAATCGCAACACCCAAGAACACGGGTAAATTTATTAGATAATGATTTACTATGCAATAGCACGTGGCCATTCTCTAATTGGGGGATTGGGATCTGAAAATCTTATGTTTCCCCTTAGAGTATTCATTCGAAAGATTCAGTTAACTGTCATTAAGAAGAATTATCTGTCGTGTAGTACTGTAGCCGTGAAACTTTAAAGATTTTTCTATAGCATATACACACATCAATATTTAATCCACATCGTCACAAATGAATGGAAAGAAATGTTTTTGATCTGGAACTCGCGAAATCTTGGTTGAAGCTCCTCCGGCTTACGAGTATGAAATTGGCTCTACTTCAGCTGGCTAATTATCTAACTTTCATAGAAATCCCCCCCCCCTTTTCATGAAATCGAGGGCTCGTTTAGGGTCCGTGTCGGTGTGAGATCTCATAGGTGTCATATTGAATCTTGTGGGATAAAATATCTCATTATTGCTGCACTGTGTTTTGTAAATGGGCTACTCTCGTAATTTTTTTCCCTCAAACCCCAACAATTTTCAGAGTAAGGTTTTTTTCCGTTAACGTTGCACCAGGAAATGTAGAAAACTTTGTTTTTATACATCTAAATGGCTTTAGTTCTTCTTTAAGCGAAGCATATCATAGCACATACAATTTTAGGCCAAAGACGTACTATTGCCATCCATTTTTATGAAGTAAAAGAAATTGAAAAATGGAAAAATGTTTCAAATTGCTTGTCGATTTAAAAGTTTTTCAAAGGAGGTTTCTTAAACGTACTACGCGAAAGTTAGAAAGTACAAATAGATTATCATAATCTGAAATCGTTTTTTGCTCTCGTTTCTCTCGTTGCTCTCGATATCTGAAATTAAATACTGATATATATAAATATAACTTGAGTTAATTTTCCATTAGCTTAGAGTTTTTTTCACATTTCTGAAAAGTACATTGCTTTTTCATGAGCAAGTGTACTAGAAATTTCATATTAGTTAAGTTTAAAAGTTTTCATTACACGGAGAACAGATTCAAGAAATTTTTGCATCACCGTAACCTCAAAACCCCTGAGCGAAACAGTACAGTTTTAACTCTTTGCGCTACATAAGCGTGCTTTAGCAAGATTTTTGTTAACTTCTTTTTATTGTAAATATTCTGTTATATGGATTTTTAAAATGTAGACAGTACAGATGTTAAATAATACAGCTGCTAGTGGTTTGTCAATTATATTCCCAATTTAATGTTATTCTTCTAATTTTTTAAAAGAGACGTTTTTATTTGCGTTCTGTCCAAAATTTTAACGGTTTTGAAAAATAGGCTGATCATTAAAAACATTTCATTCAGATTTTTCCCTTCGCAAAGTAGGAAGCGTTATGATCATATTTTTGCCAGTGCCAGAATATTACGTAATTCATTGGTCATAGTGCTGTACATTATTTAATGCACTATTGACTACGCCATGGCAGTTGCTGCTATTATAAGGCGAACTAAATAAAGGATTATGAAGCAGTTATTGCACAATTCAAGTAATTTCTATAATGCGAGAAGCTGAAGAAAAAAACGAAAGTTAGACGTCTCCGAGAATGACCTAGGAATTGATTCGGGGCTAGTCGTAAATCTTCTGATAAACATTTCTGTTGGGATATATATACCTAATAACTATACGAGCTTGGGGGTTTGGGGTTGCAAGCTTCAGACAATCAGAAACAGTTGAAAACAAACGCGACTTAAGCCGCTCTCTCCTTGGCTAAGCGGGAACATCTTTAAGCAGCAACCTACGTCTCTTTTTCCATCAACAGCAAACCACTAGCTTCAGCTTTATCCAGCAGTTAAATCGATAATTGTTATAACTAAAACCCACCGTATTTTAATTAAGGTATACTCTCATTGACAGTGCTCTAGTCTTTTATATTCCAAATAACATGGCGGTTTGCAGGGCTATAGTGAGTCAGATTGAGATTTATACTGAACAGTAATTAAGTTAGTTTATCAATAATTTTCCAGTATTAGCAGTGGTGATTATATCAAACACTCAAAAGCGGTGTAAATGCATAAGGTAAGTCCCATTTAAAATGCTCTCCCCAATGAATTAAAAAAGCAAAAAAGAGAAAACACATAGTAATCTGGGTTACTTTAATTGCACCTTGAATTATTCAACTCGATCACGTTAACCATGCCTGGGTCGAGGTTTCCAGGTAAAATTTTGTAGTAAATGCGGTGAATGCGGTAAATTTTTGTCCCCGGGTCGAAGTTTGGTGTTGAATTTTAGTAAGAAATGTGGTGAAAGGCGAAAAAAAAATTATTTTCAGCGCTTATTTCTTACATCTTATCGCAGTGAATGCGGTAAACCGCACTGAATTATTTATTTTCACCGCATTCTCAGAATTCTTTCAAAACAGAATCGGCCCCACACGGGTTCGAACCTCTGACCTCCTGCATACCTTCCACTGCTTGGAAAGCCAATGCGATGATCTTTTGTAAGAAAACCGGTGAATTTCGCGGCAAATTTTTGTAAGAAATGCGGTGAAATGCGGCATATTATTTTTTTCACCGCATTCACCGCAATCACTGCATTTCTTACAAAAATTCTCCGCATTTACCACATTTCTTACAAAAATTAAAAAATTCACCGCGAAATTCACCGGTTTTCTTACAAAAATTGATCGCATTGACATTTGTGATAAACTAATGTAAGAAATGCGGTGAAAGCGATGAAAAAAAAATTCGCCTCAATTCACCGCATTTCTTACAAAATTTCACAGCGAAATTCACCGCATTTCTTACATTTCTACATTTACCGCATTGGCTTTCCAATTTTTAATGAATCTAATTTATATTCACCCAAAAACCTCGACCCGCAAAGAAATTCGGTGATTGTGGTGAACGTGGCGAAAAAAAAATTTCACCGCATTTCACCACATTTCTTACAAAATTTCACCGCAAAATTGACCCCACTTCTTACAAAAAATTCCCCGCATCTAATTTTGTGGCAAATTAATGTAAGAAATGCGGTGAAAAAAATAATTCACTGCATTGCACCGCTTTTCTTACAAAAATTCTTTGAGAAATTCACCTCTTTTTTACAAAAAGTCACCGCATCTGCTTTCCAACGATTACTGAAACTGAATTAAATTCACAAGTATTATCATAGAGTCAGAATACAGGTGGAGCAGTGAATTAGGAAGTTGAAGGCATGCAGGAGTTAAGAGGTTCAAACCCGTTTAAGGAAGACTCCCTTTTGAAAAAATACTGAGAACGTGGTGAAATTAAATAAATCACCGCGACTCTAAAATTTAATTTTTTTCCACCATATTTCACCGCATTTCGTACAAAATTTCACCGCCAAACCTCGACCCGGGTGTTAACTCGACCATCGTGGTGATTTTAATTTGTTGGACGGAGCATTCTAATTAGTTTTTGGATTACTACTGAAAGCCCAACCCGGGGTTGAACAGCAATTAGAAAATTGTCTATGAAATAAAACTGAGTCACTGGTTAAAATTTTGGGCTTCAATTAAATTACGATGAACCATTGACGCATCAATTGTTCATCTTAATTTCATTGAAGCCTAAGTGTTAACCGATGAATCAATTTCATGGACAAAATTCTGTTCGCTGTTCACGTTCGCTTTATTTCACATTAAAACTCGAAGCGAGGTTTCATCGCCATTTGTTTGTTCATGGGTTTTTCCTTCATTATATTTGGAAAAATTTTGAAACGCCTTATCAAATAATTTTTAGAAAAGTTGAGAAGGAAAAGCCTCACCCATACTGCGAAGTGATGAATTTGAGCGGAGTACGCAGACATTTTGATTCTCATAACTTGAGCTACGCTTAACTCGAGATTTAGAAAATTATAATGAACGCCGATTCCGGAGATTATTCATACTAAACAATTCACGAGTCGTTACTTTTAATATATTTACATCTGTTATTATAATCATTAAATAATCGGAAGAGTTTATCTCCTACATGTGACTTCAATTTCAACGTCTAAGCGTAATTGTTGAGAGTAATTTGATCACGATTATTTTGAACAAAAGCTTTCAAAGTTTGTTTTATGAAATGTCAAGAAGTATAAAACGTAGCAGAAGAACACAGATACTTAAACAATTGTAAACAAAACTGTTCATTTTCTTTTCGAGAACATAGTTGCCATAAAAATTGCTATTGTTAAAACGTACGCCCCTTTTTGTCAGCTAAAAATGGCTATTAAACTACAAATAACTCAAAATTATTAAGCTAAAGCTTCTATTACGTTTTGTGAAGTTTCATCTCTATAATAATATTTTATAGAATTATACAATGAGCTCAATATTTTAGCCTCCGCTATTTGTTATGAAGATTTCTTATGATGAAAAAAGACATTAGCAATACGCCGCAAACCCGGGTCGAGGTTTGGCGGTGAATTTTCGTAAGAAGTGCGGTGAAATGCGGTGAAAAAAAAGTAAATTTCATCGCGTATTTCCTGCATCTTTTTGCATTGAATGCGGTGAATCGCCGTCAATTATTTATTTTTACCGCGTTCTCAGTATTCTTACAAAAAAGAAGCGTCCCTCCAAGGGTTCGCACCTCAGGCCTCCGGCATGCCTTCAACTGCGTATTCCACTGCGCCAACTTTTACTTACTTCTGTGATATTTGTTTTGAATTTAAATCAGATTGAGTAAACGTTGGAAAGCAAATGCTTTGAATTTTTGTAAGAAATAATATGAATTTCGCGGTGAATTTTGTAAGATATGCGGTGAAATGCGGTGAAAATATGTAATTTTTGCCGCGTATTTCTTACAACTTATTGCGGTGAATGCGGTGAATCTTGTTGAAATACATTTTTTCACCGCGTTCTCAGTATTCTTACAAAAAAGAATAGTCCCTACAAGGGTTTGAACCTCAGGCCTCCGGCATGCCTTCAACTGTGTATTCCACTGCGCCAACTTTCGGTTACTTCTTGGATATTTGTTGTGAATTGAAATCAGATTGAGTAAACGTTGGAAAGCAAAGGCGGGGAATTTTTTGAAGAATTGCGGTGAATTTCACGATGAATTTCTGCGAGAAATGCGGTGAAATATGAAGAAATTTTTTTGCACCTCATTCACCGCTTTCAACGCATTTCTTACATTATTTTGCCGCAAATTCGATGCCTTGACTTTTGTAAGAAATGCGGTGAATTTTCCAGCGAGGTTTTGTAAGAAATGCGGTGAGTTTTCCAGCGAGTTTTTGTAAGAAATGCGGTGAAATAATTTTTTCACCGCATTCACAGAAATCACCACATTTCTTACAAAAATTTACCCAAAAACCTCGACCCTGGAATTTAGTTTTTGCTGGCGTAGACTTACTCGTGTATGTTTGTTTTCCACGACAACTGATAAGAACGTGCAAATGGACAAAAAATTAAGAACTAATTTGAAAGTTAGTTGAAAAAGAGGCCATCGCCGATCAACGGTAGAAAAGCAAATATTGTATTAGATGGCACTGGAGTAATTTTGGTTTCCAAATTGGATATCTGAAATCATTCAATAAATTATTGAGAAATCTTTACCTTTTGCGGAGTGTAGATACAAGGAAACCCACATAGCATTTTTGTTCTGACCCACTTTTTGTGGGGAGAGGAACTATACACTCATATGAGTTTTTTGTTCTATCACATTTAGCAGATCGATATAATAAATGCAGAGAGTTGTGAGTGGTATCATTAGAAAGCCCTTCCTGCGTATAATATGGAATTAAAAGGATTTTTTGATTTTTGCATCCTTACAGAGAGTTATTGAGGTTAGCATTTTGTGATTAGTAGACAATATTACGTTGTTTTTATTCAAATTTTCCGAATTTCTGAGCAAATAGTCGTCAATTCTGCTAAAAAAATCTTAAAATGTTTAACGGTAAGGTTATTGATTTTATTTTCAAATATAGAGTAGGGTTGTTTAATTGTTGAATCCGAGTTTTTTGGTTAAAATTTATGCTAAGCTTTTCAAAATTTAGGACTTTTTCATCAAAATGTGACCAAATATGCCATTTTAGCCCTCTTTCTTTAAATTTGCTGGGTGTAGACACCTTTATACTGAAATCATATGCTTCGTAAGCTCAAAAAGAGAGCTAGTTGTACTCACGACGGCCTCAAGATTCTTCTATAACTTTGAGAGTTTTTTTTAACTTTTTCGTTTAAAATTTAATGTATTTTGCGAACATTTGAACAACTAAGTGTTTTCTTAGACGCGCAGTAATATCATGGTTGACGTTGATCTAACCACTGATCGTTACAATCAAAACTTCTATTGGAGGCGGCTTTTTGTCAAAATCTTTCCGCCTTTATTTATTTTTAAGGTTAATTACTGTTGATCCATTCAAATCAGGGCTCAATTAATTACAGATGATACTAACAAAAAATGAGGTCCAACGACCACATATTATGGTTCAGAGTTAATCTTATGCTTTTTTTGGCTCCGAAGAATTGATAAAATTTTTTTGAACTTCTGATTTTTTTTTGTTTGTTATACTTTTTGTAGTCCAATGACTTAATCTCTCCATTCAAAGATCAAATTGACTTGATTTTTCAGAGGTATAGTAGTGAGCATTTCTTTTAGTTGTTATCGAATTTCTCTTATGTCTACAAAAAGTATGTCTGAAAACGTCCCTCCAAGTATGTCTGAAAACGTCCCTTATGTCTGAAAACGTCCCTCCAAGCGCTATCGCTGTTGCAGACGGTATTCCTCCATTCGTTCTCAAGAACTGCGCTGTTACATTAGCTCCTCTAGTTCATTTAGTGTTCACTAACATCCTATTTCTCCACAAGTGGTCAACACTTTGGAAGTGCTCCTTCATAACCCCAATCCGCAAGAAGGAGTCAAAAAACGGAGTTGAGAATTATAGACCCATTTCCATATTACCTCGATTATCATTAATATTGGAGAAAATTCTATTTGACTTACTTTACTCGAAATTCCACTATAAATTGAGCAGTAGGCAGCACGGCTTCAAAAAGGGACACTCAACAATTACTCAACTGTTCATTTTTCTTGACGAAATTTATGCAAACTATGACAAGAACGTCGAACTCGTTATCATTTACTTGGATTTTGCGAAAGATTTTGACAATGTAGATGATGCAATCTTGCTTAAAAAGCTATAGTTGTACGGTCTTGACAATGATTTCTTGCAGCTTATGTTCTCTTACTTAACCGGAAGAAAACAGCGTGTTAACATCATCGGAATATTGTCAGATGAAGTTACGATTACCAGTGGCGTTCCTCAAGGTAGTATTCTTGAGTCTTTTACTACTATTACTACTACTACTACCACGACTACTACTACTACTACTACTACTACTACTACTACTACTACTACTACTACTACTACTACTACTACTACTACTACTACTACTACAACTACTACTACTACTACTACTACTACTACTACTACCACCACTACTACTACTACTACTACTACTACTACTACTACTACTACTACTACTACTACTAATACTACTACTACTACTACTACTACTACTACTACTACTACTACTACTACTACTACTACTACTACTACTACTACTACTACTAGTACTACTATGACTCTTAATTTATTTGTTTGAAGAAAATGTCTTAGAATTTGCGAATTTTTGCCACTGTTTTATCTTTTTTCTCTCATTTTCTGGTGTAGTTTCAAATAAGACTATGGAAATAATTTCCTGTAATTGATTAGTTAATGCCTTAAACGGTTTTATTATTAACTTTGGGTATCTTGGTTTCAATGCTACCCGCTTATTTATTTTATATATTTGAGCATAATTGCCCATTTTATAAGTTCATTTTGTTTTCTTGTCAAGTTATCACATTTTAGACAGATCCAATTGAGTGAAAGCAAAGATGACAAAAGGCGCAGCGCTGAAAAGGGGCGTATCTGAATATGTTTTTGTTTTTGTTGAATAGTTCATGCTTTTGCGATGAGACACACTTCTCTCGCCATGTTTAGTGATTTTTTCTTTTCGCCTATGATTGTCTTTTGTTCTACTTTATTCTACGACGCATACCTGATAACTATAGGTCTCGGTTGCTTTTCAGGACGTATAATTGAACCTATTTAAGATTTCAACTTAAAGTTTGTTTTATGACTTCCAAGTTACCATAAAAAAGATTTTTTTCAACTGTCTATTTTTTAGTTTCATTTTTGTAACTCAATCGCACTAATAAGAAATCTTAGCTGCCTTTCAGGCATTACTTTTTCCGTTAGTTATATAATTATTTGTTTTCAATTCTACGTAGTCCTTTTATAAGGAAGGATTGTACAGATGAGACATTTGGCTTCATGAGGTGTTGCAATTTAATTTATCTCATTATGTTGAAATCTCATGTTTGCTGTGACTTTTGAAAACATTTGTTGTCAAAAAACTTGCTTGTATTCTTGAGTTTCGCGCTTTTTTAAATCGTTTTTGGGTCGATTTGTAGCTTAGCCTATGTAACGACAGGCCACACCCTGTTTCCAGGGAGCTATATTTTAAACGGTACAAGTTATAATTTTATTATAGTTTTAATTTCAAATTAATGTTTTCTCGGCTTTGTTACAACGAGATTTCAGAAATAATATGTTTTAGATTTTTATATATTTGTACACTTTAAAGGATTTTCGTTTAAAAATTAGAAATAATGATAGGTCCCATTGGCTTTGAAACATTGCGCAATTGAAAATTTTCAAAGCTCTGAGAGAGAAATTTATGGTTTAAACGGCCTCACTGTCGTTTTCGCGCAAGGTTTATTTGAATTTTTAACTTCTCCTGTATTTTTCCTTCTTTTTGTAATCGTAAGACGTACGCTGGATAATGACAGGTCCCAATAGTTTCCTATGAAAATATAAATAAAAATTATAGTGATTTAAATTAAAATCTAAGCATATTAGTCTTTTTGAAATTAATTGTTTTCAAAGATAGAATTGTATTTTTGAAACTTCGCATTTTCTTGCCCTTTTGGTCGACCTATTACCAAGTCGTATTGAGGATAGTTTACACAACATTTTTAATGAAATATAGGTTTATTTGTTTTGTTGAGGTATTATCTGATGCGAGTTTGACTTTGTCATGATTTTTTTAATATAGACATCGAGTATCGGTCGTAATTAAAGTTTATTATTTGATTTTTTTTATCTTCTTTTGTACTAGTCCTATTACAAAAACTTTCATGAGCCCTCTGAAATTATTTTATTCCATTAATGGTTTGTGGCACGATATGTATGTTTTTGAATGTGTTGTATCTCTTCATGATTTGGTAGCCAATTAAGTCAAGAATGTGGATGAGCGGGGTCGGAACATTACCGATCGTGCGCACATTACCGAGCCTCCTTGTTTCAAAGTTTACACTGTGGAGCTGTTTAGTTATAACTCGATCAGACACTATTGATGAATACGCAACAACACTTTTTAATGATGAGAAAAAGCGAGTTGATGTTGCTCGATCCTCAAAGAAGTTGTTTTTGGAGCCATTTTGACAAATCATGCCCCACTCTTGAAAATACTGGTTTTGAATACAAGAAATTGTCTCTAAAACAAGTTTCCTAGCCAAAAAACGGAAGACTCAATCTGTTTTTGTCTTTTTCGAGTAAACAAGATACTGACGGTTACCATAAACTTTGAAGAAACGCAATCTTTATTTCCCTTTCAAAGAAAAAGATGCCGAATCAACCGAACATACTGAACTTCTTACAAGTTTCAAGTCCAGTTACTTTATTTTTTGTCGCTTTAACTCGTTGTTCTCCCCACGTAAGTGGCCATCATAGACAGTTATTCTGTGAGAAAAACTTATAACAATATCGTCCGTTGATCATGTTGATAATAGGTGCATGGAGTAGCCCTTGTGTGCCCGGTAAGAATAGTAAAAATATGAAATATGTTATCCAGGCAGAATTAGGCCATGATCAGACAAGCCAAAAAAATTGGCTAGAATTTGAATATGCAGGAATGAGTGCCATATTTTGCAAAACTATTTTGATAAATAGCGTTTATATTTCGAGTTTGCGGCACCATGCGGATTTTGATGACTAAGAAAAGTGCGAAGCAATTCGAATTAACTGTACGAATATGATCATAGACGAAACAATATCAGACTGTTTATTGGAGAACAATCATGTCTGAAAAATGACACGGACTATGGTGTAATGCGTATTCAACTCTTATTGGAAAAACGGTGTGGAATTTGAAGAAGTGTTCACTAAATTGACACACACTCTCAGAGTTTCCTATTTAGCCTAATCTCCCGCTTTACCCTCAAGCAGTTAGGCAATTAGTATTTGAGTATCGGCTCCGAAGTGCGAAAAGGCGCATTTAGGTGACTCTCCACAAACCGTTTTAAATATATTTGATGCATTTTATGACAGTTATGAGAGATTCGAGCTCTCGCTATCTATATGTAAAAACACTTTATGTTTAATCTGCAATCCTCGTGTATTTGTTACTTGAAGGGAAACTTTTTTCATTCGTTGAAGATCGTGATAATCAGCATTATTTCTTCTGTTTGCATCAAAAAACCTTGGAATGAGCATCAGCATTTCAAATAAAAAAACGGAACTTTTGAAAAATTCTCCGCAAGTATTTTGTATCAGGCAGCAGTAATCTACTGAAAAATTGATTTGAGCTTTCGAAGTTCTTTGAAAATTGATACCGAATGTAATTTACTTTTCCCATCCATATCAAGCTGTGTCATTACCCAGGTTGAGGTACCATCCGGAAGTGACCTCTGATGAGACCGTGCCAGACGAAAATAACCTCTGATCAGACCATCCCAGACCAAATTATTCTCTGATCAGACTAAAGTGCGCTCGAAGCACCGTGTGCGCTCGAAGTGCGCTTGAAACTGTATCTGATAAGACTTTTCCTGACGGAAAGGACCTCTGATCAGATCAAAATCAGACCGTTGTCAACAAGATTGTGCGACCATGGCCCAGACCAAACCCAGACCAACGTCCAGACGATTGTGCGCTCAATAATACTTCTGATCAGCCTATTGTGCGCTCAAAAGTCACTCCTAATCAGACTATTGTGCGCTTGAAATCACCTCCGATCAGACTCAATTGCGCTCGAAATAGTCTGATGACTGAATGGTTTTCACTATGAATGAATTGTGTTATAAAATATTTATTTCATTAAAATTGATGTTTGCATTACTAAATTCATCCAATGAAAAGATCATTCTAAAAGTTTTAATGGTAAAGAAAAGAAAACCCAACAACTGAGAAAAAAATATTTAGTATACACTTAGCGCATAATTCGAACTCAATGGACGAATTTAGACAGCTTTCCATATGAAACGTCGTGTTCTACAGTTAATCAAAGTTTTCTTTTAAGGGCACTGGAAATTTCTATCAGCTGGACTCTTTTGGTTCTGATCACACCCATCAGACTTTAGATGTGTCTGTGATCAAAACGTTTTTAATTGTTGCCTCTTGGCAGAGCCAACATCTCTCGGTAAAAATAAAAAAAAAATCAAATGAAAAAATTGCCGCTCGAATGGTCTCTGATCAGACTAATGTGCACTTCAATCCGCCTCTGATCTGACCATTCCCATCCTGAATTGACCTCTGATCATACCATCCCTTGACCAAAGTGACCTCTGATCATATCATACCCAGACCGAAATGGCCTCTGATCATACCATCCCCAGACCGATGTGCCATCTGATCATACTATTGTGCGCTCGACCCAAATCCCAGACCCCGTAATTTCGGTCTGGGAGCACACCGTCTGCTTTGGGCTTGGTCTGATCAGAGGTCACTTCCGGATGGCACCTCAACCTGTGTAGCTTATTGCTATAAGTAGTGTTTTTATATCCCGGGTTGCCACTTCTTAGTAGTCATACAAAGATCTTAGTAGTCATACAAGGACGTAAAACCTTTCAAAACAGGAGAACAGGAGGGAAGTCTCGAGTTTTTGCAAAAGTGGTTCCCCCGATTGGCGGAATTCAGACATTTTCATATTGGGAAACAGGTGACAAGCCCTGAAATACTCTATGGCACAGTTTAGTTATGAATTTTTGCATTCAATGTATCAATATTTTGCAGCTAATGTATCTGAAGCTTGCGATTGCGCTCAACTCAATGCGCACTTTTGAATATGTAAAAGTGCTTCATTAAATGAGCGTGTAAATTTGGTTTGAAGTTTAATAGTATACCAAATGGGGCTCAGATAAACTTAACGTCAGTTTTTTATTTGTTGTGAATTGTAGAACCGGAAATAAGCAGCAATATATCACCTGGGAATATACACCAGGGATTCTCAAAATAAGTTCAACGGCCGACTGGGCAGATGTTTTAGGTTTTGTTTGCGTTGAAGCAACCCTCCCATATGCAAAAGTGGAGCGCTTACATTTCTATTGGTTTCGTTAAACTGACCAGGATGAAGTCCGCGACCCCAGACAGGTATTGGCCAGACCGACCGACTTGGGTCACGGATAGCACGGTCCAGTGCGACCGTCGACAATGGTCTGGAAAAAATTTGGGTCGCGCCTTCCGTCTGGCCAATGGCAATTTTAGTCTGTTCGGTCTGGCGAAAACCAATATTTCGGTCTGTTCGGTCAGGCCAATACCCATATATCGGTCTGTTCGGTCTGGCCAAAACCCACATTTCCGTCTGTTCGGTCTGGCCAATACCAAAATTTCGGCCTGTTCGGTCTGGCCAATACCCAAATTTCGGTCTGCTCGGTCTGGCCAATGCCCATATTTTGGTCTGTTCGGTCTGACCAAAATCCATATTTCGGTCTGTTCGGTCTGGCCAATACCCAGATTTCTGTCTGTTCGGTCTTGACAAGACCAAAATTTCGGTCTGTTCGGTCTGGCCAATACCTAATTTCAAGGCTTAGAGATCCAGCCGAATAAGAGCAAAATTGTATAAATGCGTGCTGTATTGACTGTTTTTCAAAATAGCAGCCCATATATGGTAAACGACATCTATTTCTAGATGATTAGAATACTTCAATAACCTTCTTTTGAAATTTGGATTTGTCATTAAATCGACGGTTTTTCTTCAATAATTTTTTTTTTTAAATTTTTTAAATTCTTTTTAAAATAACCTCTGATCAGACATTAAAAATAACCTCTGATCAGACCATCCCAGACCAAATTATCCTCTGATCAGACTAAAGTGCGCTCGAAGCACCGTGTGTGCTCGAAGTGCGCTTGAAACTGTATCTGCTCAGACGTTTCCTGAGGGAACGGACCTCTGATCAGATCAAAATCAGACCGTTGTCAACACGATTGTGCGACCATGGCCCAGACCAAACCCAGACCAACGTCCAGACGAGTGTGCGCTCAATAATACTTCTGATCAGCCTATTGTGCGCTCAAAAGTCACTCCTAATCAGACTTTTGTGCGCTTGAAATCACCTCCGATCAGACTCAATTGCGCTCGAAATAGTCTGATGACTGAATGGTTTTCACTATGAACGAATTGTGTTATAAAATATTTATTTCATAAAAATTGATGTTCGCATATTAAATTCATCCAATGAAAAGATCATTCTGAAAGTTTTAATGGTAAAAAAAAGAAAACCCAACAACTGAGAAAAAAATGTTTAGTATACACTTAGCGCATAATTCGAACTCAATGGACGAATTTAGACAGCTTTCCATATAAAACGTCGTGTTCTACAGTTAATCAAAGTTTTCTTTTAAGGGCACTTGAAATTTCTATCAGCTGGACTCTTTTGGTTCTGATCACACCCATCAGAATTTAGATGTGTCTGTGATCAAAACGTTTTTAATTGTTGCCTCTTGGCAGAGCCAACATCTCTCGGTAAAAATAGACAAAAAATCAAATGAAAAAATTGCCGCTCGAAATGGTCTCTGATCAGACTAATGTGCACTTCAATCCGCCTCTGATCTGACCATTCCCATCCTGAAATGACCTCTGATCATACCATCCCTTGACCAAAGTGACCTCTGATCATATCATACCCAGACCGAAATGGCCTCTGATCATACCATCCCCAGACCGATGTGCCATCTGATCATACTATTGTGCGCTCGACCCAAATCCCAGACCCCGTAATTTCGGTCTGGGAACAGACCGTCTGCTTTGGGCTTGGTCTGATCAGAGGTCACTTCCGGATGGCACCTCAACCTGTGTAGCCTGGCTATGCTTATTGCTATAAGTAGTGTTTTTATATCCCGGGTTGCCACTTCTTAGTAGTCATACAAAGATCTTAGTAGTCATACAAGGACCTAAAACCTTTCAAAACAGGAGAACAGGAGGAAAGTCTCGAGTTTTTGCGAAAGTGGTTCCCCCGATTGGCGGAATTCAGACATTTTCATATTGGGAAACAGGTGACAAGCCCTGAAATACTCTATGGCACAGTTTAGGTATGTATTTTTGCATTCAATGTATCGATATTTTGCAGCTAATGTATCTGAAGTTTGCAATTGGGCTCAACTCAATGCGCACTTTTGAATATGTAAAAGTGCTTCATTAAATGAGCGTGTAAAACTGGTTTGATGTTTAATAGTATACCAAATAGGGCTCAGACAAACTTAACGTCAGTTTTTTATTTGTTTTGAATTGTAGAACCGGAAACAAGCAGCAATATACCACCTGGGAATATACACCAGGGATTCTCAAAATAATTTCAACGGCCGACTGGGCATATGTTTTAGGTTTTGTTTGCGTTGAAGCAACCCTCCCATATGCAAAACTGGAGCGCTTACATTTCTATTGGTTTTGTTAAACTGACCGGGATGAAGTCCGCGACCCCAGACAGGTATTGGCCAGACCGACCGACTTGGGTCGCGGATAGGAGGGTCCAGTGCGACCGTCCGCAATGGTCCGGAAAGAATTTGGGTCGCGCCTTCCGTCTGGCCAATGGCAATTTTAGTCTGTTCGGTCTGGCGAATACCCATATTTCGGTCTGTTTGGTCTGGCCAATACCCATATATCGGTCTGTTCGGTCTGGCCAATACCCAGATTTCGGTAGGTTCGGTCTGGCCAATACCCAAATATCGGCCTGTTCGGTCGGGCCAATACCCAAATTTCGGTCTGTTCGTTCTGGCCAATGCCCATATTTTGGTCTGTTCGGTCTCCAGACCAAACAAGCATGCCTCCAGAAACTTAAACCAGTGCCAAAAAATAGGTTGTTTTTTAATCAATCTTGAACGTCCATGGGAAATTCTTAATTTTTAGGCTGGTAACATTGAGAACTGTTTTCGCAGCAGATGAAAATGTTAATGCTCTATGAATGATGTGGCTATTGCATCTATAAACCTAGTGTTTAGCCAAAATTGTCCATCTATAAATTTTACAAATTCCATCATTCTGATTGAAATTTTAATCCGAAAAACGATAGGAAAAAACTGGGGCTAATTGGTTGAGCGGTTGCATTGAATTTTTTTAATCTTAGCAAAAACTATTGGCATCTGAAAGAAGAGATTGCTGAATACTAGTAGCTAAGACACACTTATTTTCGTACTTAATAATAGAGGATGCAATGAACGCCGTATAATTGCTAACGTGATCTAATTTGTTCTAAGGGTCTGCTAATCTGCTACTCTCTTTCAATCTGCTGAACCAGATTTTCGAATGCATAATATGTAGCATCACACATTTTGATCTTGGGCTGTCTTCTCTTTATTATAACGTGAAAAAACACCATTATTGAATTGGGTGCTTGAGCTGCCAGAAGGAGGTTTAATTATTGAAAACTTGCAAACTCTTTAGAATCTATATTGAAAACAATTTAGTGTCTATAAACTGACCTTAACTAAAGCTAAATATATCATATATCGGGAAGCTTTTTATATCAAAATATAGGTGTGAGCTTTCTTAAACAAATTCAATCACAAAACTATCCTGCTTTTGTCAGTTTACTTGAAACTTCTTCAACAATTGGGAGAGCTCTATGAATATTCAAGTTTTTTCTTGGGGTAAATCTGAACAATTGAGTTTTCGTGTGATGAGAAACTGGGAGGCAAAATAAGTGTTCAAAATTACAAAATTAAGCAAATTATTCGTAATTCAAAAACTTTTTTAATTCAAAAACCTATTCCAATCCTCATCAAATATTTTAATGTTAAGATTTAGAAAGGAGATCAATAACACTTATAGCTATTCTTATTTATTTTTACTTTTAGTTTTTGGGCTAAGACCCCACTTTTTTGTTTTTATTTAACACTGAATCATTTTCGCTTTTGTTGTTTTATTTGTTTCATTTTTCCCGGTTACTAGGCAATAAAGAAATTTAAACTGATTTACAATTAAGTTTACAACCAATGAAAGAGCAAGCTTTTAATTGATAGCAGAGCAGATTTATTTTTCCTCTCGTACCATGTCAAGAGCACGACAATTTTTAACTTCCCAAAATATTTCTCAAATACTATTAAGTGCTGGATAGATAGCTTTCATAGTTTTGAACAGATCAACAGACTAGGAGATTTAAAAAATTAGATTTCACGCATCTCGACACTTCTTCTACTAAAACTGTAGCCGTGGGAACAACAGCGGTAACAACAGTAAGTACAAAAAGTTAGGTCTAGTACTGTTCTAGCTTTTTTTCGAGAAACCATTCTTTTTAATTAAAACTGGCATACTCCATGTTGTGATAACTTAATTTTTCGTGAACTCGAGTTCTTCTACTTCGGGGTTGGGTTCCTATACAGACAAGAGTTTAAGACAAACCAATGTAATGCCTTGGAGAAAATTTAGAACAAAAAACGACAATAGTTTGAATTTCAATACCGCAGCATATTACAACATGTCATTGCCAGTCACCATCAGAATAGTGAGCATGCTTCAACTAAATTCGAAAACACGTGAAACAAATGTTCCCATTGCCATATATTTTCTGAACTGCCGCATAATCTCTTGTCACGAAAAGCACCTTTGTAACACCTTGAAAAATAAAGACAATTTAAAAAATGCAGTTATCTGATAGCACTATTTCCTGTATTTATATACTGCATCATTTTTTACAGCTCCACTTTCATTTTTGACAGCGCAAAGAATAGATCCTATCGAATAAGTAGAGCTTATCGCCTCATAGAGCGTTAAAGATCGTTAGCTGAAACTGATATATTGTGCTGTTATTACGGCGGTGTTCATAGCAAAAGTGATCTAAAAAATTTTTTTCAAAGGACTAAAATTTTCGTTTAAATCTCAGCTTAGTATCATCTAGATGATCACAATTTTAATATCTAAAATTGAAATTTCAAGAGAAAATTAGTCGTAATTGTGTTTAATCCTCTGAATAAAAAATTGTTAAACCTTTTATAAATCTAGCACTCAGTGTGTCTGGCCTAATATAAGGATAGTACCCAGGTTTAGGCCCTGATTTATTAAAAGACAATGCTATACCAAAAACCGATACGAAAAGTCCATGGTCGACTTTAATCTAATGTGGACTTTAGCTCGACCCTAATTTTGCTGCTAGCCTTTAGCTCGTTAGCTCGACTCAACTTTTTGCAACCGGACTTTAGCTCGGTCCATGAAAAGACCATATTCAACTTTAATTGGCTATGAAAAGACTTAGCTGGAGCCTTGAAAAGACTTTACCTTAACTTCAACTAACCACTGGACTGTGTATTGATAGTCAAGAAAGACCCCCCCCCCCCCCCACTAGAATTATAAAGGCTTTTCATATGAGTCGAGGCTTAAACCTGGAATTGGCATAGTATAAACTCCATAACTGCTCGAATTGGGTTGCAACCGTCATTTACAACGTCAACAATATTGATTCGGTTAACTGATCTACCAGTGACCTTCTTCTAAAAGAGTTGTCTGCTAATTGGTTTTTCTATCTAACTGTCATGCACCATTTGTGATTAGCACTCCTTTGTAATGATAACTGGCAGGTTTTGCATAATATGTACTGCATTGTGTTTTCGGCCACGTGAAACATTCGGTTGAATGGCTGCTTGAATCTGAGCAGATCTAGTGCTGGATGATTGTCGACTGTCTTTCCTCCACAACATTAAGTTGATTCTCGATGACATCTTCTCAGCCACTTTGCGAGCTCGAATTCTGAAATCATATCGAGTTACTTTTGGCAGCCTATTTCGCATGCCTCTTTGATTGATAATAACATTGAGTTAAATTAGTTTCATAATAAGTTTGAATGTTTTTATGACTCCTACAAGTCTACTAAGCAGTCATGATAAAAGTATTGCATCCGCCCTGATTGTGAATAGAAATAATCAGCTGACGATTAGACTATTATGATTCTGTAAATATATAACAATTATATGTATATTATTGATGAATGTCTCTGTATGTGTTTAAAATCTTTCTAATGGGTTCAGAGGTTTATCGCAGTTTTTGCTTTATCATTTATTTTTTACAATGATCTTACGGCGGAAATTAAGCATTTGTAACGTATATTTTGTGTGTATCTGCTTAAAAACAGCCGACAGATCAAGTTTCTGAGGTTTCAATTTACTATTTTCATCTCAAGCCACAAGTTTCTCAAAAATCAGTTGCTTATTTTCTCTCAAACAAATAGAGTCGTCTTGAGACAACCGCTCAAGTCCAAATCTAATGACATTCGAGCAGTAATCTTCAATAGATGCATCATGTATGAGGTGCGTGTACTCAGTACGTGTTGACCCGCAATGCAGTGACCCGGATTACGGAATACCTCATCTTACTCAAATGATTATAACCAAACTCACGTCAGAAAAAGATGCAGACAATTCATCTTGTAGTTTTCAAGGAACTAATTTGAGAACCTTCTTTATAGGGAACCTTTTTGAAAAATATTTTGTGACGTTATTTCGCATTTTTCAAGTCAACCATATATGTAGTTTGTTCATCTCCTTTCCTACGTTTGTTCATCTCCTTTCCTACATTACTTTTTTTATATTAGAGGGGAAATTTTCTGGGAAACGCCTGAGTGTTGCCGAAAATTTCCAAGTAAAGCATTTTAAATTTTGTTAAGAGAAGTTAGTGTGTTATGGTAAAGCTTAAAGTGCTTTACCTGGAAATTTTCGGCAACACTCAGACGTTTCCCAGAAAATTTCGCGGACTAATATAAAAAAAGTAACGTAGGAAAGGAGATGAACAAACATTCAGGTACAGTTTAGTGACGGCAAAACGGCAAAACTACATATATGGTTGACTTGAAAAATGCGAAATAACGTCACAAAATAGTTTTCAAAAAGGTTCCCTATAAAGAAGGTTGATGCTGTAAATGTATAAAAATTATATATATTATTGATGAGTCTCTCTGTATGTGTTTAAAAACTTTCTAATGGGTTTAGAGGTTTATCGCAGTTTTTGCTTTATCATTTATTTTTTCAATGATCTTACAATGGCAATTAAGCATTTAAAACATGTATTTTGTGTGTATCTGCTTAAAAACAACAAACAGATCAAGGTTCTGAGGTTTCAATTTACAATTTTCATCTCAAACCACAAGTTTCTCAAAAATCAGTTGATTATTTTCTTCTCTCAAACAAACAGAATCGTCTTGAGACAACTGCTCAAGTCCAAATCTAATGACATTCGAGCAGTAATCTTCAAAAGATGCATCATGTATGAGGTGCGTGTACTCAGTACGTGTTGACTCGCAATGCAGTGACCCGGATTACGGAATACCTCATCTTACTCAAATGATGATAACCAAACTCACGTCAGAAAAAGATGCAGACAATTCATCTTGTAGATTTCAAGGAACTAATTTGAAAACCTTCTTTATAGGGAACCTTTTTGAAAACTATTTTGTGACGTTATTTCGCATTTTTCAAGTCAACCATTTATGTAGTTTTTGCCGTTTTGCCGTCACTAAACTGTACCTGAATGTTTGTTCATATCCTTTCCTACGTTACTTTTTTTTATATTAGTCCGCGAAATTTTCTGGGAAACCCCTGAGTGTTGCCGAAAATTTCCAGGTAAAGCACTTTAAGTTTTACCATAACACACTTACTTCTCTTAAGTCCAGAGTGTCTTTTAGTAACTTTCCTATATTTTGTTTTAACTTAACTTTTTAGGTATAATGTAAAAATTAACGTTACTCAAATGGAAACTTTTAGCGTTCATCCAAATTTTTAACTTTACTATGTACTTTATTTTTGAGACAGAAAAGTTTGTTTGTCAAATGCGTAAAAATTTTCCATCTGAACATTCCAGATTATTTTGAGCTATTTTTCGAAATTTTGCAGCCATTCGTCGAAAATGCAGATCTAAATTTTTTTGCAAATTAGACAACAAGCACTTCAAACACAGTTAAAGGCAATACATAAATTCCAATTTATGCTGTAAAGTTGTCACGTGTCCCCAACAGTCGTCTTTAATGCAAAAGATTTGTTAATGCTAAGAGTACATTCATAATGAATCGAAAGATGTTTTTGTTCTAAATCAATTGGTGTCGTTTTGAGACATCTTATACGATCCAATTTTATTGAAATTTGAGCCACGTTCTCCAATAAGTTTATCCTGCGAAATGTGTGTGTGTGTGTGTGTGTGTGTGTGTGTGTGTGTGTGTGTGTGTGTGTGTGTGTGTGTGTGTGTTGAAGTTTACGCAGTTGAAGTTTACGGGATAGGTCACAATTTTCTTATAGGGCGGTAAATAGAGGAACCCAACCAAAAGACTTCAAGAACTCATCTTTTGTTAATCCTAACAAAACTGTTTGAAAACTATCTTTAGTTTTTAGGGAACCCTTTTAAAATCTACATGGTTAAGTTTTTCCCGCATTTCTTAAATGCCCTGCCATATCTAGTTTATATATTTTAGAGCCATTAGGCTAAAATACTGACCTCAATTTTTTATTGGAAATTAGCCGGAAAGCAATTAAAACACTTAATGGGGATACTTCAAAATCTACTCGAAGCTGTAAAAATGTCAAGTATCCCTAACAATCGTCTTTAATGGCAAACGCGTTGTTAAAAGTACGTTCATATCGTCTCATGTTTTGCGTTTCACTCTACTCAATGTTATCTACGACAAGGTTCTGAATGTTTGGCAAAACTTGTTATTGCGCGGGCAATGTCCAATCAATTGAATATTATATATATATATATATATATATATATATATATATATATATATATATATATACAAACATACACACATATATATATATATATATATATATATATATATATATATATATATATATGTACTCAATTTTGACACCTTTTCACTGCCCGTGTTTTAAGAATAGAATCGCAAGCGTGTGGAAACTAATTACACTAAGCAAAAAATAAGTTATATTCAGGCGACTGCATCATATTAACAAGAGGGTATTGCAATAGCTCTTTTAAGCGTTTTAGCTGGTAGTCACAAAACTTTAGCTAACAATTTTTTTCCTAATGGCTACAAATTTTCCTTTTGCCTAATCGAGTTTTCCACCAAAGTCCCACGACCCGTTATTTTTGTGCTCTAATTTGGACAATTTTCAGAATAGGAGCGCGCCTTAATTGATTGAAACAACCTCCGCTTGTATGAGCATTTCTTTATGTAAAGATCGGAAGGAGGTATTTTATCACTCTCTATCCAAAAATAACTCCATGCGTGGAAAACCATCACTCCTCCGGCGGATTTCGATCACCTTAGTCAAACGAACTGGTAAGACTTAGACAAAAACTCACCTGAATCTGGACGACATGAGGTTGAAGAGAATGGGGTTGACAATGGAGTTGGCAGAGAATACGAGTGCAGATAACCAGAGTGCCACATCCTCTCGTATCTTAGCCCACCCTTGGCTCTCTCCACCCGGAAGGGTGGACTGAATACCGATGTATAGGGTCAGTAGACGATAGGGAGACATGAGGACAAGGAAGGATATCATCAGAATCACGAACAGATTAGTCATCTATATTGAACAAACTCCAAGATAAGATTCTGAGTTTTTTCTAAAATACCGCTTTCTGTCAAAATCGACTCCGTGTGGAATTATAAAACAGAGATTTAAATTTGGAATGAAGTATACTTTGCTTCTACTACAATGTTAAGGTTTGTTGCTTTCCAACTGCATGAAAATTGTCCTTTTTTGTCATTTTCCGCAGATGAAAACATACGAAGTCCTATAACTATGGAACCGTCGTTTTTTTCACGTAATAAATAGCAAGGTTTTGATCGTTATTTTGCACGTAAGGAGTCATCGTTTTTGTCATTTATTTGCGACAACTTATAGATTGATTATTTTTTTGAGAAGAGCGAAAAAAAACGTTTTGCTCGGTAGGTGCTCATTCAATCAGAAATGACGATATACATCGCTAAAGTCAAATCAACTAGCACTTATGTGTTTATTGTTACTTCAGACAGGTGGAGAAACTATGATCGATTTATGGGATTTTATCACTGGCTTAGAAAATTACTTGAGATCAGTTGGTAATCCTTGAGACATTTCAACCGCGTCAGTTGCTTTTCTGCGAATTTCTTCTCTTGCTCTAAAAACCAAAAACGACGGATTTTTGATCAAATGTCAAACTTTTGCTTAGTACCTTATTGTCCAATAAAGGGACAAAAAAAGAATTAAACATTAGTTTTACATTTGATAAATAACCTGTCGTTTCTGATGCTTAAAACAAAGGGAAAATTTCGTAAAAACTTCACACTTTGTTCAGCAAACCAGTAAATGAATAAATTAATGTCGCATTAAATGGCCGATGATGAAACCTGACATTCACGAGAAAACAAGACAAGACAAGTTTAAATTACCAAATAACCATAAACAATAATTCCACTCAAAAGTCGATGTCTAAAATTAAAAGAAAACACAGTAACAAAATCAAAATGGCATCAGATAAAACCTAAACAAAACAAATTAAGCTGTTCTGCGCAAAATAGTCATTGGAACTAGCCCCCGGGCCAAAGAATTTGGCCAAAATTATGTAAGATCAGCGGCAACTAGCGTTGACAAGTCGGAAAATTCACCGCAATTTTCTTACATAATTTTGCGTTGAATGCGTTGAATTTGAAGACAAAAATTCAACGCATTCAACGCAAAATTATGAAAGAAGATTGCGGTGAATTTTCCGACTTGTCAACGCTAGTTGCCGCTGATCTTACATAATTAGCGTTGAATTTAGCGTAGATCTTACATATTTCTGCGTTGAATTTAGCGTTGATCTTACAAAAAATCAAAGCTTCCACTTGAACTATTAACCTCCAGTTGCGTATGGGACTCGAACTCCTGACCTCCTGTTTGCTTGTCGCCTCTTCTACCATTGTGCCACAGTACCTTGTTTTCCTTATGAGCCGCAATTCTTATAAAGCGTAGATCTTACATATTTTGCGTTGGATTTAGCGTAGATCTTACATATTTTGCGTTGATTTTTCGTAGTATTTAACTTAGCATATTCAACACATTTACCATGTGAGGCGTACTGGGAAAAATTTAAATTTTTTTAGAATTTGAAAAAAAAATTGAATTCCTAAAATGGTCTGAAATGGTTTTTGCACTGTAAGAGAGCACTCAAAGATTATTTTTTGCTGACTTCATTTTCTCACTTGTGAAGTATAGGGTTCGAAACAAAAAAAAATTAATTTTTCGAAAAAAACTTGAAAAATTTGAAATCGTAACATGGTCTGATTTGGATTTTGCACTATAAAAGAGCACTAAAATTGTTTTTTTTACCTCATATTTCTCACCTTTGCAGTATAGGGTTCGAAACAGTGAAAAAAACTGATTTTTTGAAAAAAAACTTGAAAAAGTTCTGAAATCGTAAAATGGTCTGAAATCGGAAAATGGTCTGAGATTAGCTTTGAATGCATTGAATTTATGTAAGATCAACGCCAAAATTCAACGCTAAATATGCAAGATCTACGCCAAAATTCAAAGCAAATTTATGTAAGATTGGCGTTGAATGCGTTGAATTTATTTAAGTTCAACGCTAAATTCAATGCTAAATATGTAAGATCTACGCCAAAATTCAACGCTAAATCTGTAAGATCGACGCCAAAATTCAACGCAAAATTATGTAAGATTAGCGTTGAATGGGTTGAATTTATGTAAGATCAACGCTAAATTCAACGCTAAATATGTGAGATCTACGCTAAAATTCAACGCTAAATATGTAAGATCTACGCCACAATTCAACGCAAAATTATGTAAGATTAGCGTTGAATGGGTTGACTTTGTTTAAAATCAATGCTAAATTCAACGCATTCAACGCCAATCTTACATAATTTTGCGTTTTTTTAGCGTTGACACCTCGGCCCGGGCCTTAATGAGACTCTGTGACTTTCAGCAAAACCGGCAGAAAGGGCAAAGTTCAATAGGGTCCATTTTTGATTAAAATTTATTTTGTAAGAGAATGAAACCATTAGGTACCAACTGAACTCATCAAAAAGGTTCATTTCTTCCTTGTGGGGTATACTTGTGGGAGCAATTGAGCCCTCTTCATTTATACTTCTTGATGTCATACAAATCCAAAAGGTCGAAAGAGTCAGTCAAATCTTAAAAAGAAAACATAAACCGACAAGTGTCGGAAGAATTGCTCTTGAACGACAGGCGAGGCAATTTAGTTCAGGGGCTGTAGCCTAGATCCAATTATGGGTGCAAAAAATTTTTCACCCGCTGGGATTCGAACCACTGCCCTCCCGATCCACAGCCAAAACTACTAACCACTGCGCTACAGATCACATACCTGACTTATTCTTCAACCGAATTTATATTAGCGTTACTTCAGAGCAATAGAGATCACTCAAAAATGAAGAACGAAAGCGTGAAAAAGTCACTTGAGAAGTCAAAGAATGTTCTAGAAGAAAAGCGCAAAACTGTCAAGCGAAAAATTTGCATAAAAAAGACACACACGTTTACAATAATTGCTATGAACTGCGTTCAAGAGCAATTAAACAAATAATCTGAATGGTATTTAAATAATGCTTCTCTTAAATATGTTTTTATAAATACCAAAACATTCAGTCAAAAACAAATTTCATTCTGCACTTTTTGCTTAAAAACAACAAGTTTGCGTAGTTTTTGTCTGTTTTTTGTTTTTTTTTGCGACACCAATTAAAGTTGCTACAAACGTGCAGATATCACGTCGAATTTCTTATTGTGTAGTGGTTCCGTTTTCTTTTTTTTTTCAACTTCGTATTGCCACATGAAATAAATTCAGCGGGTGCAT
>NC_134473.1:58301647-58404276 GCF_964194025.1 Convolutriloba macropyga
TGGAGAGAGAGAGAGAGTGAGAGAGAGAGAGAGATAGAGAGAGCGAGGGGGTGGAGAGAGAGGAGGGGGGTAGAGAGAGAGAGAGAGAAAAAAAGAGAGAGGGGTTGAGAGAGAGGGGGTGGAGAGAGAGGGGGGTTGGGAGAGAGAGAGAGAGAGAGAGAGAGAGAGAGAGAGAGAAAGAGAGAGCGAGGGGTGTGGAGAGTTTAGGAGCTCTAAACGAAAAAAAGCTAAAATAGAGTAAAATTTTCAAATTTTCCCGCAATAAAAATTTTATGCGTGCATTCTAGGCATATCCAGCCTAGAAAAACAGGGTTACAAGCACATTGACTTCAAATAACTTTTTGAACGAAAAATGAACGAATCTTTCCAAAAAAAAAAGAAGCAATAAGCGTTTTGAAAATGTTTTCAAGTCCAGCCACTTACGAGATGCTTCAGGACAAATAGTTCGCTTGGCTAGCACTGTAAGCTTATTTTAGGAGCTCTAAACAGAATAAAACTCCTATTTCCGTTTTAAGTAACAAAAAGTTTCGAGTTTCGTCCAAATAAAGAATGCTTCTTTCTAGAAAACGAAAGAAAAAGCTGAAATAGAGTAAAATTTTCAAAATTACCCGCAACAAAAAAATGATGCGTGCATTCCACGCATATCCAGCTTAGAAAAAAAGTGGTACAAGCCCATTGACTTGAAATAATTTTTTAAACTAAAAATGACAACGAATATTTATGTAAAAAAAAAAGAAGCATTAAGCGTTTTGAAAAATGTTTTCATGTCCAGCCCTTTACGAGATGCTTCATGACAAAAAGTTCGCTTGACTAGCACTGTAAGCTTGTTTTAGGAGCTCTAAACAGAAGAAAATTCCTATTTCCGTTTTAAGTAAAAAAAATAGAGAGTTTTGTCCAAATAAAGAATGCTTCATTCCAGAAAACGAAAGAAAAAGCTAAAATAGAATAAAATTTTCAAAATTACGCGCAATGAAAATTTGATGCGTGCATTCTAAGCATATCCAGCTTAGAAAAAAACGGTTACAAGCCCATTGACTTCAAATAATTTTTTAAACTAAAAAATGACAACAAAACTTTTAAAAAAAAAGAAGCATTAAGCGTTTTGAAAAATGGTTTCAAGTCCAGCCATTTACGAGATGCTTCATGACAAAAAGTTCGCTTGACTAGCACTGTAAGCTTGTTTTAGGAGCTCTAAACAGAAGAAAATTCCTATTTCCGTTTTAAGTAAAAAAAATAGAGAGTTTTGTCCAAATAAAGAATGCTTCATTCCAGAAAACGAAAGAAAAAGCTAAAATAGAATAAAATTTTCAAAATTATCCGCAATGAAAATTAGATGCGTGCATTCTAAGCATATCCAGCTTAGAAAAAAACGGTTACAAGCCCATTGACTTCAAATAATTTTTTAAACTAAAAAATGACAACAAAACTTTTAAAAAAAAAGAAGCATTAAGCGTTTTGAAAAATGGTATCAAGTCCAGCCACTTACGCGATGCTTCATGACAAACAGTTTGCCTAACTAGCACTACAAGCTTATTTTAGGAGCTCTAAACAAAAGAAAATTCCTATTTCCGTTTTTAATAAATAAAATAAGAAGTTTTGTATAAATAGAGAATGATTCTTTCGAGAAAACGAAAGAAACGGCTAGAGTGAAATTTTCAAAAGTACCCGCAATAAAAAATTACATGCATGCGCTCTACTATTTCGCTACTACTATACTACTACTATAGTTTCAATTAAGAAACAATGACCAGAATGGGTCAATGGGTCAAATGGGTCAGGAAAAAAGTGGGTCAGTCGATCAAAAAGTCGCATAAAAAAAGACCACAGCGCTAATATAATTGTTCCAAACTTCGTTTGAGAGCAATTAAACACCTTTAGGAATCCATAGAACCAAGATTACATGTTATTCGATGTTTGCATGATTAAGAAAAAGTCCATTAATGCTACCGAGAAAATGCAGGGGTCTCCCGCGCTATGACTCGGCAGCATTGCTGCGTACATGCATACATGCATTTAAAAAACTTCAAAACTGACCTTTTCGACCACCGGGTGATCAAATATCTCAATGGATTGAGACTGGTAATATGGCATTCTTTCACTCTTTCGAGGAATTTTATAACTTTGCAGAAAGTTTGACATATTTAGAACAACCTGAAATGAGGTATACATATGAGCAGTACGTCAAATTAACACAACAAAAAGACACACAAGAACGCTCGCAAAATTCTGTGCAGAGCACAGACTGTTCCTAAAGATCCTATGGGGAAAGACTAGGTGCAATAGGGGGGGAGCTGACCAACCAGCGTCTCAACGGGGCGCACCTTTGCGGCAGAACCGCCTAAGGGACGGGATTACTAGGTTATTAGTAGTAAATATAAATAAATATGTGGTTCCCAATTATTGAACCACATTACCGGTTGATATAAGTTATAGGACATTATAACAGACATAACAGGACCAATTTTGAGGTGATTGGCCCATCTGGGGCCAAGATCTGACCCAAAACGTGGTGAAGAAGTGGTCTTCCTGGGCCAAAATGACCTGATCTGCAATGGTCAATATCTCGAAAGTGAAAGCATCATATGAAACGTATAATATACTGTTAGAAAGCTCATACAAATGCTACTAGAATATCGAAACGAAATCCTGATTGAATTGCTCAATCGGGAGATATTAAGGAATTAAGGTACCGTACCATATGCTTCAGAAGCACTAGTCTTCTGAACTCATCTGAACTCATCAAACTCATAACCAAGGAGTTTGGTTATAACAACCAAATTTTGTGACAACCTTTGCCATATCACAGGGGATCTACCCAGCCATATTTCAACGTTCCACGACGTTTTTGACCAAGTTTTTATCGGCTCGGCAGGTGGGTCTTCTCTCCAATATGGCCAAAACTGACTGTCCCTGTACCGGTCAATATTTCCAAACTGGTAAGGAAAATGCTATAAGTAATATATATAGTCTGAAAGCTCTGCTCATGACACGTTCAAATATGCAAAAAATCCAAAATCGGTGCACTCTACGAGGAGATATTTTAAAAACAAGGCGTCGTACCAGGACCCCAAAATGGAAGAAGAAATGAGCTGCAGAGCTAAAATTGACCATCGAGACTCCAGAAAACACCCTATGATTTATACAGGGAATTACTCCCCACTATCTGAGGATTCTAAAACACTATAATATGTACCTTAAATCCACTGTTTTGTGGTACCGAAAATTGGGTCACCCATGATAGCCCGAAAATTCGAGATATTTCAACTTTGAACACTAATAACTTTTTGATTAGGCCGATTTGGGAAACCAACCAAATACTGCAAGCAAGAGGGGTTCAGTGCTAACAAAATGCGACCACTCCCGTTTAATTTGGTACATTACTTTAGCAGATATTAACAAAACACTGTTCTGTACCCCATTTTTTGGGCTAAAATCGAAGCCCGAGATCTCCGGAATGGACGTACAACAACGTGAAACAGCGTTCCCGGCGTATTTGTGGGTGTAATTCTGGTCCACTTCCACGTTCTAGGTCACGGCAAACCTTCATGGTGAGGTGGGAAAAAATTTCCCACCTCACCATGAAGGTTATGTTGTTTTGTGTGTTTTGACATAAAACAACATCAACAGAAATTTGATGAAATCGTGAAAAAAGAAAAATTGTTGAATTAACCCCATTATTTGATTTCATTAGCGTGAACAACTTAAATGGTGTCTAGAAAACACAAAACGCACGCCCAAAAACTTGTTCAATTGCGCAAAACACCGCTCAGCCATGAAAATTGAGAAGAGATTGGCCAAAATCAAGGTTCAGCGCATACAGGGCCAATGTTGACCTTCTCAACTCAATAAAACCATATGAAAAATATATATGGGGACACTCCCCACTATCTGAGGAAACTAATGAACCCATATATGTATGGTTACTTGGGTATTGTGGGGTACCAAAACTTGGTTGGACACCAAAATTGACCCAAAAATGCTACTTTTCGCAAATTTGTCCTTGAATAACTTCTAGACCAGGGCGTGTCAGTGTAATTACTACTCATCAAAAACAAAAGGGTCTAATACAGACAAAATGAGCCGTTATAGGTACAATATTGTCAATGCAGAACGATACAGTTGAAATTTTACGGTCGTTTAATTTCTTTTCCTCTATTTTTTTTTGTATAGAACTCAACATGTTGTTGAAGTGAACGAAAGCTTTCTGCTATCAAAAAAACGTTGTTTTAGATTGTTTTTCTGGTAAAAACAATTGAGGAACCCAAGCAAACCATGTAAATAATGATAAAAGCAGATAAACTCTTGAAAAGTAGTTTTGTATTTTTGTTTAAGTTAGACAAAAAACAAACAATACTGATTGTTCTTAAACCTTAAAATTAATAAACTACTAAAATAAATTGAACAAAAGTGACAGAAAACGCGAGTATAGGACAACTTTGAGGCGACGAAAAAGTATGAAAAAAGAGATCTTCACTTAAAAATAATTTATTTATGGATTTCTTGGCAATCATATCAAAGACCATTATAACAAAATACAAATGTGACATTTTTACAGTTATTACGCCGCATATGCTGACTTCAGATCTTTATTGAAGCATTTATAGCACATTTCAACACAATCCACGAAATAGAACAAATTATAATAACATCAAATTTAAAAAAATCAAAATTGTGAAGAACAATTGCTTATTTTTATGTTATCAAAGACCATAGAAACAAATTGACAAAAGTCACACTTTTAGAGGTATGAGGCCATATAAGCTGGCTTTGGATGTCTTTTGAAGCACTCAGAGCCAACTGTTTCCCAGTCCACAATACAACAAATTATAATATCATCAAACAAAAAAAATAAATTATGTAGAATTATCGCCTATTTTTGTGTAATTGAATGAGCTTTCTGTTACTAATTAAGCCTTCTGAACATGCTTCTCTCAAGAACACTGTAGTATGGCTTTTTTTCTCTCAACAGAGTGGTTGTTGTGTTTACTAATGATTTTGACTCTGGAAACAATGTGTTTGTGTGAAATTTTACGGTCGTTTAATTTCTTTTCCTCTAATTTTTTTTGTATAGAACTCCACATGTTTTTGAGTGAACGTAAGCTTTCTGCTATCAAAAAAACTTTGTTTTAGATTGGTTTTTCTGGTAAAAACAATTGAGGAACCCAAACGAACCATGTAAATAATGATAAAAGCAGATAAACTCTTGAAAAGTAGTTTTGTTTTTTTTTTGTTTAAGTTAGACAAAAAAATAAACAATACTGATTGTTCTTAAACCTTAAAATTAATAAACTACTAAAATAAATTAAACAAAAGTGGCAGAGTACGCTGGTTTAGGACAACTTTGAGGCGACAAAAAAAGTATGAAAAAAGAGATCTTCACTTGAAAATAATTTATTTATGGATTTCTTGGCAATCATATCAAAGACCATTATAACAAAATACAAATGTGACATTTTTACAGTTATTACGCCGCATATGCTGACTTCAGATCTTTATTGCAGCATCTATAGCACATTTCAACACAATCCACGAAATAGAACAAATTATAATAACATCAAATTTAAAAAAATCAAAATTGTGAAGAACAATTGCTTATTTTTGTGTTATCAAAGACCATAGAAACAAATTGACAAAAGTCACACTTTTAGAGGTATGAGGCCATATAAGCTGGCTTTGGATGTCTATTGAAGCACTCAGAGCCAACTGTTTCCCAGTCCACAATACAACAAATTATAATATCATCAAACAAAAAAAAATAAATTATGTAGAATTATCGCCTATTTTTGTGTAATTGAATGAGCTTTCTGTTACTAATTAAGCCTTCTGAACATGCTTCTCTCAAGAACACTGTAGTATGGCTTTTTTTCTCTCAACAGAGTGGTTGTTGTGTTTACTAATGATTTTGACTCTGGAAACAATGTGTTTGTGTGAAATTTTACGGTCGTTTAATTTCTTTTCCTCTAATTTTTTTTGTATAGAACTCCACATGTTGTTGAGTGAACGTAAGCTTTCTGCTATCAAAAAAACTTTGTTTTAGATTGTTTTTCTGGTAAAAAACAATTGAGGAACCCAATCGAACCATGTAAATAATGATAAAAGCAGATAAACTCTTGAAAAGTAGTTTTGTTTTTTTTTTGTTTAAGTTAGACAAAAAAATAAACAATACTGATTGTTCTTAAACCTTAAAATTAATAAACTACTAAAATAAATTAAACAAAAGTGGCAGAGTACGCTGGTTTAGGACAACTTTGAGGCGACAAAAAAAGTATGAAAAAAGAGATCTTCACTTGAAAATAATTTATTTATGGATTTCTTGGCAATCATATCAAAGACCATTAAAACAAAATACAAATGTGACATTTTTACAGTTATTACGCGGCATATGCTGACTTCAGATGTTTATAGAAGCATTTATAGCACATTTTAACACAATCCACGAAATAGAACAATTTATAATTACATCAAATTAAAAAAATCATAAGTGTGAAGAACAATTGCTTATTTTTATGTTATCAAAGACCATAGAAACAAATTGACAAAAGTCACACTTTTAGAGGTATGAAGCCATATATGCTGGCCTTGGATGTCTATTGAAGCACTCAGAGCCAACTGTTTCCCAGTCCACAATACAACAAATTATAATATCATCAAACAAAAAAAATAAATTATGTAGAATTATCGCCTATTTTTGTGTAATTGAATGAGCTTTCTGTTACTAATTGAGCCTTCTGAACATGCTTCTCTCAAGAACACTGTAGTATGGCTTTTTTTCTCTTAACAGAGTGGTTGTTGTGTTTACTAATGATTTTGACTCTGGAAACAATGTGTTTGTGTGAAATTTTACGGTCGTTTAATTTCTTTTCCTCTAGTTTTTTTTTTGTATAGAACTCCACATGTTGTTGAAGTGAACGTAAGCTTTCTGCTATCAAAAAACTTTGTTTTAGATTGTTTTTCTGTTAAAAACAATTGAGGAACCCAAACGAACCATGTAAATAATGATAAAAGCAGATAAACTCTTGAAAAGTAGTTTTGTATTTTTGTTTAACTTAGAGAAAAGAACAAAGAATACTGATTGTTCTTAAACCTTAAAATTAATAAACTACTGAAATAAATCGAACTAAAGTGGCAGAGTACGCTGGTTTAGGACAACTTTGAGGCGACAAAAAAAGTATGAAAAAAGAGATCTTCACTTGAAAATAATTTATTTATGGATTTCTTGGCAATCATATCAAAGACCATTATAACAAAATACAAATGTGACATTTTTACAGTTATTACGCGGCATATGCTGACTTCAGATGTTTATAGCAGCATTTATAGCACATTTTAACACAATCCACGAAATAGAACAATTTATAATTACATCAAATTAAAAAAAATCATAAGTGTGAAGAACAATTGCTTATTTTTATGTTATCAAAGACCATAGAAACAAATTGACAAAAGTCACACTTTTAGAGGTATGAAGCCATATAAGCTGGCCTTGGATGTCTATTGAAGCACTCAGAGCCAACTGTTTCCCAGTCCACAATACAACAAATTATAATATCATCAAACAAAAAAAATAAATTATGTAGAATTATCGCCTATTTTTGTGTAATTGAATGAGCTTTCTGTTACTAATTAAGCCTTCTGAACATGCTTCTCTCAAGAACACTGTAGTATGGCTTTTTTTCTCTTAACAGAGTGGTTGTTGTGTTTACTAATGATTTTGACTCTGGAAACAATGTGTTTGTGTGAAATTTTACGGTCGTTTAATTTCTTTTCCTCTAGTTTTTTTTGTATAGAACTCCACATGTTGTTGAAGTGAACGTAAGCTTTCAGCTATCAAAAAACTTTGTTTTAGATTGTTTTTCTGTTAAAAACAATTTGAGGAACCCAAACGAACCATGTAAATAATGATAAAAGCAGATAAACTCTTGAAAATTAGTTTTGTATTTTTGTTTAAGTTAGAGAAAAGAACAAAGAATACTGATTGTTCTTAAACCTTAAAATTAATAAACTACTGAAATAAATCGAACTAAAGTGGCAGAGTACGCTGGTTTAGGACAACTTTGAGGCGACAAAAAAAGTATGAAAAAAGAGATCTTCACTTGAAAATAATTTATTTATGGATTTCTTGGCAATCATATCAAAGACCATTATAACAAAATACAAATGTGACATTTTTACAGTTATTACGCGGCATATGCTGACTTCAGATGTTTATAGCAGCATTTATAGCACATTTTAACACAATCCACGAAATAGAACAATTTATAATTACATCAAATTAAAAAAATCATAAGTGTGAAGAACAATTGCTTATTTTTATGTTATCAAAGACCATAGAAACAAATTGACAAAAGTCACACTTTTAGAGGTATGAGGCCATATAAGCTGGCTTTGGATGTCTATTGAAGCACTCAGAGCCAACTATTTCCCAGTCCACAATACAACATTTTATAATATCATCAAACAAAAAAAATATATTATGTAAAATTATCGCCTATCATACTAAAGACCATTGCAACAAAATCCTAAAAGTGACAACCTTATAGGTATTAGGCCGCTTATTATAGCTTCAGATGTTTTTTGCAGCATTTATAGCACATTTTATCGCACTCCAGGAAATACAGCAAATTATAATAACATCAATTTAAAAAAAATCCTAAATAAGAAGAACACTAGCTTTTTTTTGTGTAATTGAATGAGATCTCCGTTGCTAATTATACCTTCTGATCAAAATGCCCACAAAAACACTTCATTATGGCCTTTTATTTTTGAAGAGAGTGGTTGTTAATTCTACTACTGATTTTGCCTCTAGAAACAATGTATTTGTGCCAAATTTTAAAGTCGTTTCGTATCTTTTCTTCTATTATTTTTTTTTTGAGAACTCCACATAGTGATGAAGTAATACATATGCTTTTTGCAACCAAAATTGTGTTACTTACTGCAATTTTTCAAGCTTTTTAAACACTTTTTAAGAAATCTGACAAGTCATGGATTTCTTGGCAACCATATGCAAGACCATGAATATTTATGGTCTTGGATATGGTTGCCAAGAAATAAAAAATCGAACTAACTCAATTTGCTTTTTTGGAACGCTTAATGTAGTCAGAAGATACTAATTAAGCTGTTCTCTGTAATATTTTTGTATTTTTTGACTTTGATATTTATGGTCCTATATGGCACCATAAATGTGTATGGTCTTGGATATGGTTCCCAAGACACCATGAACTTCAATTTTTTCAAGTGTCTTGAAGAGTTTTCTTCCACTCAGAGTGTAATGTATGGGTGTTTTAAGAGCTTTTTGAGCAATGTTGATATTTTTGTATGGTCAGCTATATGGTTGCCAAGTTACCATACATGGCAACTTACATGGCACCATAAATGTGTATGGTCTTGGATATGGTTCCCAAGACACCATGAACTTGAATTTTTTTCAAGTGTCTTGAAGAGTTTTTTTCCACTCAGAAAGCAATGTATGGGTGTTTTAAGAGCTTTTCAAGCAATGTTGGTATTTTTGAATGGTCAGCTATATGGTTGCCAAGTTACCATGAACTCCATATATGGCTTGGATATGGTTGCCAAGAAAGGTTTATGGTGGTCAACCCGGGTCTTGTAAAAAAACTTTTAACTAGCAAGGGGCTTCAAGATATGACTTTTCTCATAAGTGTTCACTTTGTCGAAGTTCTCAAGTTTCAGTGTCCAACTTTGCAGTTTTGGCAAAATAGCATTTGTGCTTAAATGTAAAACAGCAACTGGAATGACATATTAAAGCGTTCAGATGGAATTCGGCAACTGAAAGAATTTGTGTTGGGATTTGGATTGACAATACATTGACTAGAGTTAAAAACAACTCCACAAAGATATGTGAGATTTTGTAACCCATGAATAATTAGTTTAAACTATATACAAAGCATACTATACTATAGGAAGAAAATAAATAAGGAGCTAAAGGTACAATGGAATAGTGTGTTCAAAAAATTCAACAATAAATTTGAAAATGGCGATGGTCAAAATCTGTACAACAAGTGACTGTATATTAAAATCCTTAACAATTTCGAAAAATCCGTCAAACTATTTTAAAAACTATTCTAATAATGGACGAAGTGACAGTGATTAGGAGGAATGCAGCCGGACATCAAGACTTTTCGAAAAAATTCTTGAAACACATGTGTTGCGGTCAAAGTGGAAAGATGCAACAGCTACTAATGAACTCATTCAACTATGCTTTCTAGACCACCAAAAATAATTGTTATTAACAAGACTAAATGGGAAAAGACGAATCACTTTATATGGGCAAAACTGGAAAACTCAAAATTTCATGAAATCAAGAATTTTTAAAATCCGAAAAGCCATTTTTTGCCCCTTGAGGGATTCAATCAACTGTAATTCTGCGTAACTAGCATTCAAGCAATCACTTTGTAACGACTGCTTTCCTATCAAAGGCAAGGAAAACTTTACACCGCCCAGTTCATTTAAGCGGTTTCAAATCTGTCCGGATATTATAATTTTGCAGGTAACTTTTGTGAACTGTGTTATCCGCTATACTGTCGATATCCGTTACTTGCATTACTTGTTACTCAATAATTTCAAGAAACTATTATTTCAACTTTGTCGAATAACAAATGGCTTTGCTTCAATTACGCAAAAATCCGAAATTTCAAATAAATAATTAGTCTCACATCAGAAATCCTTCAATGATATCTTCCTTGCAAAAGTTGCTAGTGAGCTAAACTCTCACAGGATTATGAACCATTGGTAGCCCTACTATCTGATGTAAAAAAAACGCTTGGTAAACTGTGTTGTTGGGGCTACCTTTCAAATTTTATACCCAATCTTAATTCATGGGCAAATTTTTCAATGTTGAATAACTCTGTGAGTAAGGATTCAAAATTGAGCAAACTTGTCAGTGCATAACACTGTCATACAAGTAATCAAACGAAAAAAAAAACGAATTGTAATGGCCAAATGATCTTTGAGAAATAACACAACAGTCTTTAATTCAGATTCGAATATTCTGAGTCATTTAATGAACAACTTCTGTTTCTCAACTGGCCTCAATAACACCAATATCAAATATCTGCTGGGTTTCGTTAAAGTTGGTGAGATAAACTGACTTTATGCTTTGCACAAAGTTTTTCTTACTTAGGATTTTTATTCTTCAGAAAGAATGTTTTGGGAATATCAAAGTTAATTCTCATTTCAATAAGTCAAAGATAAGTTAAACTGTAATATCACTAATATGATCTACAAAAATAGGACACGATAACAAGTAATTTACCGCTCAAGAAAATGTGCTTCAATACGTACTCTATGTCATTTTAATAAGACAAAATCAACGAGTTTCAACTGAAATATAATAGTTTTTCAAGCCCTATTTATACTGCTGTACATGTCAAAATTGAAACTTTGATTGGTTGTAGATCACTATGTCGTAAATTTCTTTAAATAAACTGAGTTTGGGGTTCGGGATACCTTATGCGGTGCTCCACACTCTCTGAATTGGTAAGAGAATTGCAAAATTTGTCGAATCTGGCATACCGAGTAAGGTATCTCTTACTCGGTTTGAGCTCAATTTGTGTGATTGTGAAGCTATGAATATGTGGCAGTAAAAACGGAGTTCGAAGTTGAGGTTCAATTCATGAATGTTGATTATGCACTAATATTATTATGATGGCAAAAATTAACTGACCACAAATATAAGATGAAAATTGTGGATTCCATTTTGTCTGCCATTTGCATAATATTCCACTCAATTTGAGACAAAGAATTAACTTGAAGAGCGTCTGAGGGATATTTGATGCCCGTTCTTAATTGGGTGTCTCCTGGGATAGGGAAGGGCATTCAAGGCTGATCAAAAAGAGATTTTGAAATCCATTCAAAAAACGTGCCGTTGCATGGTTGGAGTAGCCAATAACTGCAATAAACAGCCTTAGAGAGATGAAGATTGATCTGTTTAGTTAATTAAGTAGATGCTATAATCTATTACAGTACCAATGGCATGAAGTGCACGCACTTTTTTTTGCTCATTGCTTCAGTTGGGGGTCCGAGAACGAAGACTCGTCATGAATGCTATGAGTGAATGCTCTGGCCCAGCTCGAAAATTTTGTGGCAAGTTCATATACGGCAATCCATTTCCTTGCACATTTTCTACCAAAAGTTGCCTACTCTCGCAACATCGCAAATTGGCTGTCAATTTCTTGCGAGATAACCGCACAACCTGAATATTGTTACAAGCTAACAGCTCTTGTAAAAAAACTTTTAACTAGCAAGGGGCTTCAAGATATGACTTTTCTCATAAGTGATCACTTTGTCGAAGTTCTCAAGTTTCAGTGTCCAACTTTGCAGTTTTGGCAAAATAGCATTTGTGCTTAAATGTAAAACAGCAACTGGAATGACATATTAAAGCGTTCAGATGGATATCGGCAACTGAAAGAATTTGTGTTGGGATTTGGATTGACAATACATTGACTAGAGTTAAAAACAACTCCACAAAGATATGTGAGATTTTGTAACCCATGAATAATTAGTTTAAACTATATACAAAGCATACTATACTATAGGAAGAAAATAAATAAGGAGCTAAAGGTACAATGACTGTATATCAAAATCCGTAACAATTTTGAAAAATCCGTCAAATTATATTAAAAACTATTCTAATAATGGACGAAGTGAAAGTGATTAGAAGGAATGCAGCCGGACATCAAGACTTCTCGAAAAAATTCTTGAAACACATGTGTTGCGGTCAAAGTGGAAAGATGCAACAGCTACTAATGAACTCATTCAACTATGCTTTCTAGACCACCAAAAATAATTGTTATTAACAAGACTAAATGGGAAAAGACGAATCACTTTATATGGGCAAAACTGGAAAACTCAGAATTTCATGAAATCAAGAAATTTTAAAACCCGAAAAGCCATTTTTACCCCTTGAGGGATTCAATCAACTGTAATTCTGCGTAACTAGCATTCAAGCAATCACTTTGTAACGACTGCTTTCCTATCAAAGGCAAGGAGAACTTTACACCGCCCAGTTCGTTTAAGCGATTTCAAGTCTGTCCGGATATTATATTTTTGCAGGTAACTTTTGTGAACTGTGTTATCCGCAATACTGTCGATATCCGTTTTTTGCATTACTTGTTACTCAATAATTTCAAAAAACTACTATTTCAACTTTGTCGAATAACAAATGGCTTTGCTTCAATTACGCAAAAATCCGAAATTTCAAATAATTAATTAGTCTCACATTAGAAATCCTTCAATGATATCTCACTTGCAAAAGTTGCTAGTGAGCTAAACTCTTACAGAATTATGAACCATAGGTAGACCTACTATCTGATGTAAAAATAAACAACGCTTGGTAAACTGTGTTGGTGGGGCTACCTTTCAAATTTTATACAAAATCTTAATTCATGGGCAAATTTTTCAAAGTTGAATAACTCTGTGAGTAATGATTCAAACTTGAGCAAACTTGGCAGTGCATAACACTGTCATGAAAGTAATCAAACGAAAAAAAAAACAAATTTTAATGGCCAAATGATCTTTGAGAAATAACACAACAGTCTTTAATTCAGATTCGAATATTCTGAGTCATTTAATGAGCAACTTCTGTTTCTCAACTGGCCTCAATAACACCAATATCAAATATCTGCTGGGCTTCGTTAGCGTTGGTGAGATAAACTGACTTTGTGCTTTGCACAAAGTTTTTCTTACTTAGGATTTTTATTGTTCAGAAAGAATGTTTTGGGAATATCAAAGTTAATTCTCATTTCAATAAGTCAAAGATAAGTTAAACTGTAATATCACTAATATGATCTACAAAAATAAGACACGATAACAAGTAATTTACCGCTCAAGAAAATGTGCTTCAATACGTACTCTATGTCATTTTAATAAGACAAAATTAACCAGTTTCAACTGAATTCTAATAGTTTTTCAAGCCCTATTTATACTGCTGTACATGTCAAAATTGCATCATTGATTGGTTGTAGATCACTATGTCGTAAATTTCTTTAAATAAACTGAGTTTGGAGTTCGGGATACCTTATGCGGTGCTCCTCACTCTCTGAATTGGTAAGAGAATTGCAAAATTTGTCGAATCTAGCATACCGAGTAAGGTATCTCTTACTCGGTTTGAGCTCAATTTGTGTGATTGTGAAGCTATGAATATGTGGCAGCAAAAACGGAGTTCGAAGTTGAGGTTCATTTCATAAATATTGATTATGTACTAATAATATATACTGATTATAAGTGTTGAACAAAGTCAACAAATCCATATGGCTTCAATAGAATGTAGCATTAATTTTCGCTTGTCCTGTTGTTCTAACTTCAATGCTTGAAATCACCTTGAAGCGCTATTCAATTTGGTTGTTGAATGATTAAGCTCAGGCTTCACACCGCCGTCCCTGTTTTCCATTGTAAAATCATCTCTTTCTGGTAGTACAGGGTCGGGCTTTACAATAGGTCTTTTGTAAAATCTATCGTTCGTTCGAACTATCGCTGATCAAATCACATCGTTAGACCCGTCGATGGTCTCCTTAACTCGAACCAGATTATACCATCCACGTTTGTTTCTGTCTTTGATTAACCAAGCGAGATGGCCTTTTTTAAGGGTTTCGATCGCCATTTGTGCCGGTTATTCAGAGCTGGCAGATACTCTTTACGAAATCTGTCCCATATGAGATTTTCATAGGCTTGAGTTTGTCGGAAGAGATTTTGATGATAAACAAATTCTTCTGCAGATTGTTGATAGGGTAAGCAAACGTTCTTGTTGCCAAGCAAGAAGTGATTGGGGATCAGTGCTTCGAAATCATTAACGTCTGAACTGACTGGAGTCAACGGCCTTGCGTTCAATGTCTGCTCTATAATACACATCGTAGTTGAAAGAACGTCCTCTGTTACTGACCGGTTCCCCAACATTGCAAACATTGCTTTCCTGTAACTTTTGACTAACTGTTCTCATACTCCTCCAAAGAGTGGTGCCGAGGATGGGTTGAACATCCATTTGATTCCCCGTTGAATTAGGTATTCTTCGATCCCTCCTTTGTTCAATGCCGCAACGTACCCTGCAAATTCTCGGTCAGCTCCCACAAGGTTTGTCCCGTTGTTGCTGATGATTATGCTTGGTTTGCCCTTTTGCCCAACAATTTGTATGGTTGCATTGAGACAACTATCTGTGTCCAACTTAAGTACCACTTCGATATGCACCTCTCTCACAGTTAGGCATGAGAACAGACAACATCATCGGTTCTTGTTTCTTCGCGCATTCTTCACAATGTAATGGCCAACTCAAACTTTTCTAAACTGCTTTTGAAGCATATAACCGGTCTTCGGATATATCGACCATCTCTGGTGTTATCCTTTGCGCTCTGATTTTTCTGCAGGTAGCACACCTTGATTGATCTTAAGGCATTTCGTACGCCAAGGAACCACATCTGCTGCTGAACCATGTTTCTCACATGCTCTCTGCCCTCGTGTTGATTGTCCTTGTGCCCGTTTCGCAAGAACAACTCAACGCTCTGATGTTTCCGATGTAGCAATAATGGATGCTTTGCATTGAAGTCAAAATGACTTTTGCTTTTTCTGCCTTTGGCGCGAATGAGTCCCTTCTCATCCAGAAAGGATGAAAATTGTAGGATTTTGCTGCTTTTTGGAGATTCCCTTTCAGCTTGGAGAGATTCAATCTCTTCACCTAACTGTTCTTGCTGTAGTAACTTGAAGATGACTGCTTTTGCCTTTTCTCTTTATTCAACGCTGACTACAAGTGTTGCTGGTTTGTAATTGCTCAACGCCCGCTGTAAGTGTGCCACTGTACTCATTAGTCTGTTAAAGATGCTGAATCGTTCCCCCTAAATAACCGCTTTCCTTTCTTCAGCTTGTATCATGAAGACTGATGAAGGTATATTCTCTTCATCTTAGGCAAATATTAGATTCAATTGCTCTGGCCACTCAACTTCTGGTCGCTTCAATGAGACTGTCCATGTGAGCAAATCACTTCTATTGAATTCCTCAATTTTGATTGCTCTGGTGCCAAAGTCCGCTGGATTGATGATAGCGCTCATAAGTTTGCACTGTGAAACATCAGTTGTATCCTTTATTTCAGCCACATGATTGGCCACAAATACTTGTTGCTTGCGATGGGAACTGTGTATCACCTGCAATATTGTAGTTGAGTCTTACCAAAAACAAAAACTTTCTATGTTTTTTCGTTTTCCTTGACTATCTGTTTTATGAACCTCACTGCCATGAGTGCAGCTTGCAACTCCAATCGTGGAATTGAAAGATGCCTCATCGCGCCACTCTAGATTTTCCAATGACAAAAGCTAATTCTGCTGGGTCTTCTTTTGCCGGTGAACGTAGATAGGCCATTGCACAAATTTTGTCGTCAGATGCGTCAGCGAACACATGAAGTCCGGTTTTTTCCCTCTCTGTGTTGAAGTACCTTCTATCGATGCTTGTTTAAACTACAACCGGAAATTGTGTTTTCCATCTCAGGAACTCTGATTCTTCACCCGACTCCATTTCTTTATCCCAATGTTTTCCTTTTTTAGTCAAGATTCCTTTCAGAAATCGTCTCATGTGAACAATGAACGGAGCAAATAATCCGATCCAGTCTAATACCAAAGATACCAGTGACAGAATCTTCCTCTCTGTGTTCTAAATGTTCAAACTTTTTTCCGTTTCACCTAAGAACTATCATCAGTAACGGTCCATTGTAGTCCTAGCACTGAAGATACTTCTGTATTGGTTCCACTTCAATTTGCTTAAGGTTGCTATATGACTTCAAGTATTCCGATATTGCTTTGGTAACTGCATCGTTTTCGCTTTTCCACTTCCTCAGTTCAAATCCATGTTGTGAGAGGAGAAGTTGTAGTTGATTGAAGACTTCAATTGCTTCTTCAGATGTTTCTACCGATTTGATGAAATCGTCCATATGGAAGTTGTTCAGTATTGCTTTTGCTGCGATTGTATACCATTCTTCGTTCGTTGTCTAGTCCCACTCGCTTAAGAGCATTATTTGCACAAGTTGGAGAAATCTTAGCTGTAATTACAAGTTGCTGATATTCGTAAATCTGAACAAGTTCATTATTACTTGGAAGCCATAAGAACCTCAAGCAACTTCTGTCCGGTTCGGAACTTGCACTTGTAGAAACATGGATCCGATGTCAGCTGTCAGGGCTACTGGTCATTCACGGAATATGAAAATTGTTCCAATCAAACCGTGTAGCAGATCAAGTCCTGCTAGTAGCTTGTCATTTAGGCACAGTTCATTGTACTTTGGTGCAGCATTGCAGATACGTCGTACTTTGCCAGGCTTGTTCAGGTTTAGTACTGGATGGTGTGGCAAATACCATTCTTTCCGGAAGGTGCTTCATACCTCGGATTCGAGCGATATCAATACGAATCGCTTTTCTAGATCTGTATCTATTGACAGTTGTTGGGTAGGTTTGGCTCTGGTTCACTCCACAGCATTCCCACTTCGTACAACTTGCCTGTGAAGTTTGTCGTACTCCATAGCATTTATGTGCCTGCAATTCCTTCTCTGGCTGACTGACGACGTTGATTTTGGAAGCATAGGTTTCTAGGTCCCAACAGATTTGGATCTTCTCAGCACTTTCACATATTATGTGAAGGCAAAATCACAAACATTTTGTCTTCATTTGCCGTCAGGGGTCCACTGACTACCCATCCTTGTTCTTTTATAACGTCAAATGTTCACTTCATGTTCTTTGCTTGTAGTCTAATAGGCGTTGTAGCTCATAAACCATCTTGACCAAGGAAGGTGCCAACTTCCATCAAGTTAAATCTTTTGTTGGATAGAGAACACTCAAGTAAGTGAAGCTTTGCATAAATTTGTTGTAGTTGTAGTAAGTATTTACCAAGGAAATTGACGAGTGTGCAAACGCTTCGATTGAATACACCTTTGAATGTAGTCCCTTTATTTTGAGAGGAAGCGTTTCCGTCTTTATATTCTTTTTTCCGTGTATGCCAACTATATTGAGCGTCACATCGGTGCCTTGGGCTTGTATTTTCTGTTGTACACTTTGATCGATGAAGGAAACCGTTGATGCACTATAAAGGAAAGCATATGTGTAAAGCCTGCTGCTACTATTGTAGAAATGTTGACGCATTGTAGCAATGCACATACTAGACCAATCCGGCCCTTCGAGAGGGTTTCCGTCAAAATTGTTCAAATTCAGTTTGGTAGGTTACTGCTACCTGAATTGCCACTGTTGTATCGTAGAACAGCTTTAGGGGAAACGTGTAGGTCTTCAGCACTTAAGGAATGGTCTCGTGAACTGCGATATCGAGAGAAGTGACAATGCCTGTTTACTTCACGGGTTAATTCGAAGCGAGGTTTTGACCGATCTGATGTTAGAAGATTGTCGATTCAACTGGCGCAGTCTAACATATCTCTCTTCTTCGGAGTCCAGTAGAAGGGTGACTTGTCTCAAGTACGAACTGATTGGTAACAAACATCATCATTCTCTAATGCTGTTCTGTACGCTTTGCGCTCTAGCTCACGCTCTTCCTCCAGCAGTTGATGCTTGGTTTCTAGTTCCTTCAAATGCATTTCCAGCTCTAGCCTCCTCCGCTTCAAACATGCTGGTTCTGGTCTCATCTTGGTTTCGAATTGGATATCGAATTTCTTCATCCTTTCTTCGTGTTTTTGCTTTATTGGATTTCTGACACATTCTCCGTATCTTGTTCGCTTGAATTTGCTCCATTTTGCACCGATTGAGCAATTAGTTTGCCCGTTGGGTATTTTCTACTCTTGCTGTCGTTCACTGCTTTAGTTGTGCAGCGTTGCTTTGCACTCAATGCTGGTGGCTTGCCTTTGCTTATATATGCAAGACAATGATAGTTCTAATTTGATTTGCAGTTCCTTGCTTCCTTCAGATGTTCTTCGACAAAAATTGCTTGGTAGGGCACAAGCTTGTTTCAACGCCGCAGTTTCGTGGCTATTTCTTCCTCTAGAATGTGAAAAGATTGCTGGTAGAGGACCTTCAGTTTGTTGGGTCGATCTGAAACGTCAATTATTTCGTTTTGTGTTAACTTCTTCCACTAAGTCATAAAACTTCATGTGACACATTTGAGCTGATGATTGAAGTTGTTCCCTGCTGTTTGTGCTTGATTTGCCTGGTTGCTGCTTGCTTTTTCTCTGATTGTTTCTTTTAAGCGGGGTACGCGTTTCAATTTTTTTTTATTGAATTGCACTCTTCTATTCGCCTCACTGGCTTTTTGCATTGATTCATTTGCTTTTCTTTGGTGATTGCCTTCGGCACTCTCCTGATCGGATTAGATAAAATTTTGGAAAAGACGAAGTGCAAGGTCTGTATAACAAGTTTCTGTATATCAAAATTCTTAACAATTTCATAAAATACGCCAAATTTTTTTAAAAAAAAACTATTCTAATAATGGACGAAGTGATAGCGATTAGGAGAACTGCAGCCGGGCATCATGAATTTTCGAAAAAAATCTTGAACAGATGTGTTGCAGTCAAAGTGGAGAAATGCAATAGCTACAATTGAGCTCATTCAACTAGGCTTTCTAGATCACCAAAAATATTTGTTATTAACAAGACTAAATGGGAAAAGACGAATCACTTTATATGGGCAAAACTGGAAAACTCAGAATTTCATGAAATCAAGAAATTTTAAAATCCGAAAAACCATTTTTTGCCCCTTGAGGGATTCAATCAACTGTAATTCTGCGTAACTAGCATTCAAGCAATCACTTTGTAACGACTGCTTTCCTATCAAAGGCAAGGAAAACTTTACACCGCCCAGTTCGTTTAAGCGGTTTCAAATCTGTCCGGATATTATAATTTTGCAGGTAACTTTTGTGAACTGTGTTATCCGCTATACTGTCCATATCCGTTACTTGCATTACTTGTGACTCAATAGTTTCAAGAAACTATTATTTCAACTTTGTCGAATAACAAATTGCTTTGCTTCAATTACGCAAAAATCCGAAATTTCAAATAATTAATTAGTCTCACATTAGAAATCCCTCAATGATATCTTCCTTGCAAAAGTTGCTAGTGAGCTAAATTCTCTCAGGGTTATGAACCCTAGGTAGGCCTACTATCTGATGGAAAACAACAACGCTTGGTAACCTGCGTTGCTAGGGCTACCTTTCATATTTTACACACAATCTTAAGTAAGGGGCAAATTATTCAATGTTGAATGACTCTGTAAGTAAGGATTCAAACTTCAGCAAACTTGGCAGTGCATAACACCGTCAAAAAATTAAACGAACAAAATGATCTGTAATGGTTAAATGAATTTCGAGAAATAACACAACAATCTTTAGCTCAGATTTGAAAATTCTGTGTCATTTGATGAACAATTTTGTTTCTCAATTGGCCTCAATAACAACAATATCAAAAAAATGCTCTGTTTTGTTAGAGTGGATGAGAGAAACTGAACAACTGAGGAATTTTATTCCTCATTATGAATGTTTTGAGAATATCAAAGTTAATCTTCTTTTGAACAAGTCAAAGTTAAATTAAACTGTACAATCACTAATATGATCTACAAAAACAAGACACGATAACAAGTAGATTACCTTCAAAAAAAATGTTCTTCAATACGTACTCTATAGTTTTTCAAGCCCTATTTATACTGCTGTACATGTCAAAATTGCATCTTTGATTGGTTGTAGATCACTATGTCGTAAATTTCTTTAAATAAACTGAGTTTGGAGTTCGGGATACCTTATGCGGTGCTCCACACTCTCTGATTTGGTAAGAAAATTGCAAAATTTGCCAAATCTGCCATACAAAGTATGGTGTCTGTTACTCCGTTTGAGCTCAATATGTTTGATTCTGAACACGTGAATATGTGGCAATAACAACGTAGCTCGAATTTGAGTTTGAGTTTCACTTCTTGTGTGTTGATATCGTACTATTAATAGTTACTCAATATAAATGTTGAACAAAATGAACAAATCCATATGGCTTTGATAGAATGTAGCATCCAATTTAGCTTGTCATGCTCTTCTAACTTCGCTGCTTGAAATGGCCTTGAAGTGCAATTGAACTTGGTTGTTGAATTATTGAGCTCAGCCACCACACAATTTTTCACAGAACTATTAACAGCCTGGAGAGAACATGAGTAAAATATTCAAAGAACCGAGATTGTCAAAAAATTCAAGTGTCTACCGGTATCGAAAACTAACAATAACTAGTAACAATCTGGCTCGCACTTACCACCTTTTTCTGACGCACAATGTGGAAAACGCTTAAATCACTCGTAAATGGTTTTCACGCCACTATTAATTTGCCTAAAATGGAAAACTTTTCCAGAAAAGTGCGATTATTGCGTTCGGCAGCAAGGGCCTTTCGCAAAGTTTTAATCCTTTCACGATTTACTTTTTAAGATTATTACAAATAAGGATTCATTCTGCATATACTTTGCCCCAGAGTTATTTGTGGAATGCGTTTCCGCAAAAAATATTCTGCAGCAGAAAGTAGATTCCATTTTTCAACTCATGACCGGAGTTTAAAATCGAAAAACAATGACCGGAATTTCCATTTTGGGTGCAGTCTGTTCATCCTCGAAGTTTATAAGTGTGTTTCACACGTACAAATCATTAATATGGAGAAGTGAGATGCTGTTACAAAAGTGAGTTAATTTACTTGCAAAAATTGGGACCCGTAAACGCAAGTAAAGCTCTCCAATTCAAAAACATTTGAAAAAACAAGCTTTAAATTGCTCATTTTTTGCTCTCTTTTTATTTTGGGTTTTATTTCTTTTTATAACTTAAAATCTCAATAACACTGAAGAAAAGACAAGTTCCCGATACAGATCAAACTACGTGAATTGTAAACACAATGTAGTTTGAGCAGTGATCAGTTTTTACCATAGATGAAAAAAAAATAATAATTCTGTTTCAAAATTTTGGTTTCACAAAAACAGCATGTTAAAATTAATTGCTTCATTAAACTAAATATTACCTATTGTTGATGAAATTATTGGAGGAATTTTAAATCACCTGATAATTTTTCTTAATCTTTATTGTCCTTTTTATAAAGTATCATTGGTATTTGAGAACTAAAAGACTGGTTCACATTTTTTTGTCATTTTTAAAAACTATTTTCAATCTTAAACACTTCTTTCATATATGCAATCTTTTTTAGAAGAAACTTTTTCGACCAATCTCAAAATTCTATGCCTATCTCATTGTAATCAATTTTAAAATTTATGTCATTTTAGAATGCTGAAGTTGTCATGCTGAAATTGTCGCTGAAAATGCGCTAAAGTGTCCCCATATTTTGAAAGTTTCAGCCCTTGTTATGGAGCATAAGTTGAAACCCGTAAGATGATGCTCAATTCTAAAAAAACTGCTATTGCTGTTCTTAAAGGCTAAAAAGTACATGGAATTAAACACAAATTTTTTTTGTAGGAGTGGCGCCAAATACAATCAGTTTGCGTTGATTTTTTTCCAGCGTTAAAGGAATAATCAACTATTGTTTTGAGAGAGAAGGGATTTTGCGTTGAATGATTGTTTTAATGTGAGCGCTCAACATTGAACATTTTTAACGCAAAGTTGTCAGCAAATTCCTCTACTGAAGTGATTCGGAACACACAAAATCACAGGTAAGTAGACTTTAATAGGAATGATAATGAAATACTCAAGGAGATTCAAACAAAATGAGAAACAAACCTGTTTGAACTTGCGCAGCCTTTGAATCTGGAAGCAAGTGCTGCTGTCCTGCACAACTCCACTCCGATTCATGACTTGCATCGCGGCTGAATTTTTTGGAGCACGCAAATTGGGGGACTGCATCCTCGAATAAGTAGTGTTTTTGGACTGTCTGGAGCTTGCGGAATTGGATGCAGAACTTGTTTCCTTCAGTTCTGGTCTATTAATCTTAGGAGTAACAGCAAGCGAAAAGATACCAGTGGTGTAAACTGAAGCCTTCTCGGACAGGCTGCGAGTTGTTTTATCGATTGCAAGATACTTTTCTATCTCTCCATTGAGGTTCTTGACATGTTTGAGAATTAGGAAGTAGAGAACAATTGTTGATATGACTGGAATGACGTAGAATAGGGCAAAGTTGATGTAGAACACTATGATGAATCTGTCTTCGTGGTAGGGGTTGTACGGATCTAAGCAAAAAGGTGCAAGCATTACTTACGATCAACCAAGAAAGGCAAAACCAGACAGACTTGAATTGAAAAGCAAATCCAGCCGAAAGCATGCAAAGATCAAATTTGTTAGTTTCGGCCATTCTTTTTTCTAGCTCCTGCTTTTTTACTCTCTGGTTTCTTCTACACTCAGTGCTTCAGAACACTTCGAATCTTAACCCAGTGACGTGCATCCAGGAACCAAATCATGCTGTAATTTTTCTGTCGAATTCGGTTTGTTGATTTCTTTGTCACACCTCACGTCATCTGCAACGAATCTATACCTTATCTATAGATCTATACATCTATAAGACATTTAAGCATTCTCTTCTTGAGAGGTATATGAATGAATAAGTATCCTTATATGTATGCCAATTTCTGTGAGAAGTGTTTACTAGCAAGTTTCCATAGCAATCTCCTAAAGTGGAGAAAATGTAATTCAGAAGATTAGCTTTAGCTTTATTATCAGAGATTATGTAGCCAAATAGGGATACTTATCTCGATCGGTTTTTTAAAGATACTTATCTCGATGCAATTTTTTCCGAGATCACTTTTGTTGTTATTAAATTTCAATCACTGTTTTGCAGTATTGAGCGTTTTTAAAGAACACACCTTGATTCTTCTATTGAGCAAAGATTGTGAAAACTACAAAACTTCCTTTAGCATTCCTTTTAGGCATTGAAATCTTCGAGTTGTTTTGAATAAATTGGAAACTTTGTTCTTGTTTTGCTTCAATGTTTTGTAGACTGCAGTCTTTTGTAGTGCTAGAAACGCCATGTAAAAGTCTTCGAAAATTTCTGAAACAGTTCTCAAGAACTTTTTTAGTAGAGTAATTTTTTTCTAACGCATTTTTGAAAGGCAAATGTTTTAACAGCAATGAATCAGTAGGCTACTCTTTATTTCACATCAAACTTTTTTCCCGTTTTCTGAACATGCGATTTGAATTTAGCTCTGCTTATGCCAGCCAAGAAATTCTAAACTAAGTGCATATAGTCAAAGAAACTACGCCCGGGAAGCGTGTAATTTAGAATTAACCTAGGAAAGCAAATTGTGGAACATTTTTCATTATATGAAGAATATTGGCAAATGAATTGATTCACTTTTTTAAAAATAAAACAATAAAAATGGAAGTACTTGTTGCCTTTAGATTTCTAGAAATTTGTGCGGCACTTCAAAAAGAAATTGTTTCTGAAATCGGATTTAAACATTTTGAAATCTGATTTGTTTTTTATTTAACAGCCGCTTGCAAATGACAGAATGCGTCAAAAGCATTGAGCAGCGCACACTCAATACTGATTTTGATAGCAACATTTTAATGTACACGATACTTAATACTGTTCGAAGCAACGCACGTAAAGCAAAGCAATGGATAAATTTAGTGACATTTCTTGCCACAAAAAATTAGAAGAATGTGAAGTGTGACACAAAAAAAAACCAACAGAACTAGATCAAACGAAGTATTTCTGTCATGATTTGGTTTACGGATGCGCGTCTCTGGGTTGAGATTCGAATTGTTCTAAAGCCTTGAATGTAGAAGAAACCGATCATTGCAAAGAAAAAAACACATTGATTTCCCATTAAGTTATTAACAGCAAAACAACTAAATGGGCAGTGTAGGTCAGAGTATAAATGGAATAAATTAAATATATTACGGTTTAAATTGAGACAGTGGTACTATGAAAACTTAATTAGAGGATAGAGTTTTCTCTATCCTCTATTTAAACTAAGGATAGAGTTTTCTAGTGCAGATGAGTTTATTTTGTGATTGAAGCAGTATTTTTTGGTTCGCTGGCTGTAGTGTAGATTTGATGATGGTAATTGTAGTTTTTCGAAAATCGGAAGCTGGTTACTGGTAAGTCTCATAAAATAATTTAGTACTTTCCAAAAAAAATTAATCCAAGAAAAATTTTATTGGCAGAATTTGATGTTACGGTTTTATATCAGAAAAATTTTCGTATTTTTTGCGATTGAAGCACGTTTTTACAGCCCAGCTTAATTGTTTCTCCAAAGTGATAAAGCAATTGTTCCTTGAGCTGGCCAATAAAAGGCCTGAGTAGTGTAAATGACTTATCACTAAGGCGTTCAGAAGTAGTAGTCTTGTTTGTTCAGGGAAGGGGCGTGAAATACGCTTTAACGTTTTTATCCCTGTAGCCATTTTGCGTAATACGTGTTTTAATTCTTCTTAAAAATTTAATGTGCAATCAAGATATATACCGAGATGTTTTACGCAATTGATGCTGGTATTTTGTAATCACCAATTAACAGATTGTTTCTTTTGGTTTCTTCTAGTTTGGATTTATTTGAGAATGTTATAAATTCAGTTTTTGAGTGATTGAGCATTAGACGGCGTTTTTCGTAATATTCAGATATATTTCTTAAGGATTGTTCAAGATTTTGTGTTGCTAAGTTCAGGTCCGTTTTGAATGTAAGAATGATGGTATCATTGGCGTATTGAATTATTTTTGTATCAGCAGGTATTTGTTTGTTCAATTCATTAATGTACAGGTTAAAAAGAAGGGGACTCAAAATTCTTCCCTGTGGGACACCTTTATATAACCCAATCCTATCGGATGCCACATGATTCACTAGGGTTTTTTGTAGCTTGTTTGATGGATAACTTTATATTGGGTTTAATGCATTTTGGAAAATTCTAATTCATGCAGTTTATGAAGAATGATCTTGTGATTTATCGAATCGAAAGCTTTAGACAGATCTAGTAGAGCTGCAGTGATAAAATTATTTTTATTTATGTGTACCTTATAGTTTTAGTACAGTAAACGAGGGCGTCAATCGTTGAGACTTTGTTACGAAAACCAAATTGAGTATTGGAAAGCAGCCCAAACTTTTCAAGATATTCTAAAATTTGCTCACGAAGCAAACGCTCAAAAACTTTTGGTAGTGAGCTTGTAATTGATATTGGTCTGTAGTTCTCAGGCAATGAGTTTTCTCCTTTTTGCAAATTGGATTAACAACAGCTTTTTTAAGATCTTCAGGAAATTTTCCTTCAGCTAAAAAAATGGTTAAAAAGCAATTTAATTGGATCAGCTAAAGAGAAAAAGCCATCTTTAAGAGCTCATGATGGGATATCTGATGGACCTGATGGTTTGTTTAACTTTAAATTTTTTAGAGTCAGTAAGACTTCTTTTGTGATTACGAATCTAAAATCAAAATTGTTTTGAGATATCCTATGGTTGGTGGGAAAAAAGATACAAGCGCTTCCAATGTAATCACCTAATTTAGAAAATTTACAACTGAGCAATTGGGCCATTTTGTAGTTATCAGTAATAACATCATCAAAACAATTTTTGAGGTAGACGATACTTTGGGAGAACTTAGTAGAGTTTCTTGAGTCATTTAAAATATTCCACTTTTTTTTTCCGAATCTGCTTTTTTAAAGATACTCTTTATGAAATCATTGCCCTCTAGCTTAATTTTGGATTTTTCAGTCCGTATGAGGATCGTTTTTAGAGGGGCGTGATAGCGGATCACTTTATTTAAAATTTTCTTAAAGATACGATACTTGTCTTCAGTCTCAGATGCCGTGTAAAGAACATCCCAATCAATTTTTTTCAGGTCTTGTAGGTTAAAATTTTTTTCAATATTTTGATTTGTCGAAGATTTTTTCGCTTCTTGGAGGTTGCTTATTTTTTATAGTTACATTCGTTATACTTGCAATAGCTTTGTGACCCGATGTTGTGGGCGATTCGAAAGTAAAAACATTGGAATGTGGCAGCTCATCATCTTTGATTACGAAATCAATCAGACTTTTTCCCCTTGTAGGTGTTTTGTTGACCACTGATAGACCATAAGGTAGAAGAACTGTGTCCCTTTTGTTTCTTTTGTTGGGGTTAAGGTAATTTATATTGAAATCGCCAAGTAAAAAAATTTTTTGCTATTTTGTTACTCCATGAGCTCAACCCAAAGTGTTTCGAATTCTTTGCTCATTTTTGGAAAATCATTACGGTCTTTGGATTGAGCTCATCCCAAAGTGTTTCGAATTCTTTGCTCATTTTTGGAAAATCGTTACGGCTTTTTGGATTGAAAATTTTAGGGATTAGCAGCATTACGCCACCCCCTTTGACTTTTCAGATATTCGGTCACATCTGATGCAAGAATATTAACCATTGTCTATGCACCATAGATTAATATCATCATCATTAGTCCACCATGTTTCCATAAAAAAGAATATAGTATTGTTTGAGCTTTCTCTTAACATCTTTTTCAGTTGTTCTCTTTTATTGATTAAACTCCGGAAATTTAATTGAAAGAAGCACAATGGACCTTTGAGTTTTTTATTTTCGGAGAGGAAATTTTCATAGGTTAGCGGTGCCCCAGGATTACGTTCAACATCACCACAAATTAACAGATAAATGAATAATTAAATAGATCATAACAAAAATTTCTTAAACATAATCAAAGCGCTACGTCTTAGAGCACGGCATTTAATTTTTAATGAATAGAACAACTTTTTGCAATTTAGACATGCCCAAAGTTGTCGCCCCACTGCTAACAGAGACGAGGGACGAAGAAAGGCCTCAAACAGCAGCAAGGAAACCAAAATGAACAAATATTGTTTATTGTTGATCATAAGGAGGGTTTCACGTTTTTCTACTCATTTCTGACCTTAACATAGCTCACGTTAGTAACCTGATTATCTATAGAAAGCATTGTTGTTGTATGGATATGCACATGATGTGTTGGAGTACTCTCTGTTTATAAGAGGATTTCTCGAGGACATGTTTTCGTAGCTTGAAGTGTTAGAGATGAAAGTGTTATTCGTATTGGCATAAGACGGATGTGTCTCTTGGGTTTTCGAGATCAGATCACCGGAAGTGTCCAATAGAATTCGCATTAGATGGTTCTTTAGAAAAGGAATCCCACTTCGATAAATTAGGTGAACATTGTCGTGATACAGTTGATTGTTTTCGCTGTTCTCGCAGTCCTTTAAATCCATTTCGAGACCAATGTTATTTGTTTTGGCCCCGATCTCTTTAATCAATTTGTAGAAATCCAAAATATTATTATCAGGATCATTTTCGTAGTAAGTTTTTATTAAGTCATTGAACTCATCATACATCCCATTTTTTGCCATATTTGCGCTTGCATTTTTCATCGGGATTACTGTCATCAGGTAAAATTTCTCTGGATTGAATTTTTCCCCACATAATTTGACAAACTTTTTGTATTGTCCAAATACATCTCTGGGTTTGCGTTCGAATTTGAGAAAGCTGTTTGTCCCACCTTGCAATATTACTGTTTTCATTTTTGTCTTTGGGTATTTTTTCAGTAATTTCAATTTTTCTATTATGGAGCCCCTATATGCATGTACGGTAAAATCGGTTGGAATAATTTTGTCGGTTTCTAATTTTTTGATAATGCTACTCCCCAAATTAATATTTTTTTGCCTCCGGGGGGTTTCTATTATTGGGAACGTTCTTACTATTTGTTCCTTATATTGATACTTGCGTGGTGCTACTAGAGCTTGCCTCGTTACTCCCGAGGCTGGATAACATTTAGTGGACAGATATAATGTAATCTTCAATAAACTTTTCTTTCTGTTCTAATTTTTCATAGGCTTGCTTGTATAAATTATACATTTGCTCTCGATTGAGCTTCATGAAGGCTTCTTGAGGGAGTTTCATTTTTGATGGGATTTAAATTTGATTATGGATAGAACAAAAGAGTTGTAGAGTTTGAGAAATAAATCAAAGAGAATAAATCAGATTGAGAATAAATCGGCGAGAAGCTATGGTTTAGTCAGATTATGAATGCAGAAAAAAAATGAAATTTGAAGGTCATATTAGCTGTGAAGAGCGCAACTGTCTATGAGAAAAGCGCAACTGTCTGTGAGAAAAGCGCAACTGTCTGTGAGAAAAGCGCAGCTGAGCGGGAGCATCACAAGAACCCGGGCCGAGAAATTTTTGCCAAAATTATGTAGGATAAGCGATAACTAGCGTCAACAAGTCGGAGAACTCACCGCAATTTTCTCTCATACATTTGCGCTGAAAGCGTTGATTTGTGCTTTCTAAGCGTAGACCTTACCTAAATTTGTGTATATTTTAGCTTTGATATTTCACAATTTTGCTTTGCTTTGATTTTAGCTTAGATCTCAAAAAATTTTGCGTTGAATATAACGCACATCTGACATTTTTTGCCTTCAATTTATCGTAAATCTTAAATATTTTTGCGTCGAATATAGCGTTGATCTTACAAGATTTTGCTATGAAATTAGCAATGATTTCACATAAATTATAGGAATATGGTTCTTAAGAGCAGTAAGGAACGAGTTGTAAGATGTAAGCTACATTCAAGGCAAACTTTTGTAAGATCTACGCTTAGAAATGCAAAACAAAGTAAGATCTACGCTTCTAAATGAGAAATTATGCAAGATCTTTGGTTAGAAACGCCCAACTCAAGGCATTTACCGCAAAATTTTCTGAGAAAATTGCGGTGAATTGTCATTGCTAGATACCGCGTATACTAAATAACTTTGGCAAAATGCCTTGGTCCCGGTTGTTGCTTAAAAAACATGTTAGCTAAATCTGTGTACAGAGTGAAAGAAAAAGTTGAAGAAATTTTCAACCAGTTTGAAATAATATATCCGAAGTCAACACAAGAAGTAATTTACATTTCGGAAAACTATTTCGTATTAGATATCAACTTACTGTTGCAATTGTTTTTCTTCAAAATGGAAGAATTTATATATGCGACTCAGGCTGTAGTTTATGCATTTTAGAGACAAATGAGAAACATCATTTTATGTCAAATAGGTACTAGATTTGAGTTTTAATTAAAAAGTGCAAATTTTATGGCATGTACCATAGAAAAAAAAGTGACGACTATAAAGTGAAACGAAAAAAGGAATAAGATTTTTGTTAACTGGAGTTGAGGACGATATCAAATTATTAAAATTTATATGCCAAATTTAAAATGTCATTGTTTAAATATATATATATATATATATATATATATATATATAAATATATATATATATATATATAAATATATATATATATATATATATATATATATATGTGTGTAACTCAATTTTTTTTCGATTATAGACATTTGTTTCAAAAGAGAACAAATAACAGATTTCTTTGTAAAAATTAGTTATTCAAAATTCGAAAAAACCAAAAACAAAAATTTTTATTTACTGTTTGCTAGTTTTTTTTTTCTTTTAGGAACCAATTATAGTTGTAATTATTTGCAGTTCACTAGAGTTAATAAAAGCGAAAAACTGTTATAAACCATAGGAACTGAAAAGTTAAAAAAGATATTCAAACTTTAAGAAACAAACAAAAAACAATCACTTTCCTTTTGTTCTGAATTTTGAATGTGATTTTTAAAATTCATTACTGCCGTTTATCTAGATTCATTGAGTTTTTTATTAGAAACCGTATCCAAAAGAAAAAAGTTATACTACATGAAGAAGAAATCTACATAATACTTTTTTTCCTCAATAAGAGCAGAAAACATTTTTATCAATCTACGAATTCTTTGTTGTCGAAAACTAATTGCGTTCCAACTAAGGTTTTTATTCCTTGACTGCCCCATTCAACATCGAAAGTACGGAACGATTATAACTATCATCAATTACAAAAGACAAAGATCAAATAATTTCTAAAAAATTTCAAAGAAAGTCTCCTTTTCCTCTAAAATTATGTGGGCCCCTACTGTTACATCAATCTAACTTCCCATGATCCAATTACAACTTGCTTTGATTGAAATTTCACAGAAGTATCTATTTACTTCATAACAAGAACAAAACAGCCAAGAACTAAAGGAAATTTAGGACAAGAAAAGAAAAAAATCGTACGAAAAAAGAAAACCTTATTTTTTCAAATTCTTTACTCTGGTGTTTGTTTCACATGCTTCTTGTAGACTTTTTGCCGAAAATGATGATATACATTGTAGCAATTTGTCTTATAAAGCTCCAAACTTTTAGGTAATTTTAGGACACAAACTAACCGAATTGCTTCTGTACGCGATAATCAAAATCAATTACAACCTGAAAAGAAACCCCTTGAGTAAAGCAAACAAAATGTTCGTCTTATGGAACTTTCCTGCTTCGGAATTAAATGGAAAATGAAGTTTGCGCTGGCCGATTATTTTAACTCCTCATTATTTTAACTCCTCCTAATGGCACACTAAGCTCCTGGCCGATTATTTTAACTCCTCCTAATGGCACACTAAGCTATTTATTTTAACTCCTCATCATCATAACCATCCGTCAATTTGCATTAAAATGACATAACCGAAAGGCTTTGTCTTTACAAAGGATTCAAAAACAAAACATCACGAAAGGGAACCACTTGCAGACAAAACAAAAAAGTCTTTTTTAAACCTCCCTACTTTAGTTTTGACTCAATATTTGCTCACTTGAAAACATTTAAAATTCAATCAGCAGTTCGATATAATGGAAATTTGAGAGAAATTTCAATACGAGATTTTCATATATTTTTTCCTCAAGTAATAAAAAGGTAGGAGTTTCTCTACTTTGACTTTTGTCTAAATTGATGCAAACTACTGGCCAAAGTCAAGTCCACCAGTTAAATAACTGTTCTTTGCGGTAATGGTTAAATTAGTTAATCTCGTTGTGAGAGACTGCAACAAGAAGAGCAAAAAAGAACGGCCAATTGTGTCTATAACGAAAGAAACTTTTTGGCCGACACAGGAACCGCTTTTTCAACTTATGCGTGGCTCGGCTTCTTCTCATGACTCATAATTACATCAAAGGTAATTAAAATTCCAAATTTTTAGTATATCACTACGAAAATGAAATTGCTTCCATTTTATACTTTTTCTCATTTGTCACTTTTATAACGTATAAACTTTGTTCTTATTTTTAATTTATCCAAATAATAAAGTTGTCTCAATATGGGAAAATTGCTCTGAAGACTACTTCAGACAGAGTTGCTAACGAAAAAACAAGACCTAAAATAATCAATAATTCTAGTTTTCGATGATTTATTGATTTGGTGTTTTTTCGAGAAAATATTTGAAGTGAATATTAGTCTTTTTAATTGGTAAACAGTTCAACAGCTGAGCAGTTTTCAACGAGAAAAAAAATAAATGAGTAAATGAAAGAAATCAGGCCTTTATTGTTTTGCTGCTTCCAGTGTGTAAACTGACCGATTTGCATTTATTCGGCAAATTAGTGTCTGTGTTCCTTGAAAATAACTTTTTGCGGTTGATTGCTCTTGCTGAACTTAAACCGAACAGCTGATTTATGATACAAAAACAATTACCATTTCGGTTTCTTTATTATATGTTATAAACATATGAAACTGAGGGTGGTAATTTTTTTCAGTTTTTTATTAAAGAAAGTGGTAATCAAGGTGGCGCTAAAACATTGCGTCGAATTGAGCTTTGCAAAACTGATAGTCAAACTAGCTTTTTTCTCAGAGCAAAGAAAAATTTTTGACAATTTTGAGACGCATGTTGAAACATTCTGTCACACGAGCCGTTTTGTTAATGACTCTTGTCCTCGATCTGCTGGAATCTATGTCCAAATATTTTCAAAAATATATGTGAAAATCAGATGTTTTCATACAAATTTCTGTCTTGTCAGGACAAATTGCAAGATTCTGTCTCCTTTGTAGGCAAGTTCTTTGTCGAGTTTATGCATAGATCATTTGCAAGTTCTTGCAAAATGAAGAACCTCATTACCATCTTTTTGTCGTAGAAAATCTTGAAAAGAATTAAACAATTGAAACGATCTCAAAAAACAATTATACGTCGTATTAAAATAGTTAAATATCTGTTTTTACGATTCCTGTTGAAGCTAAAAATAAGTTGAAATTAAAATTTGCTAGTGCGAGTACGTAAGAGCATAAAAATTCTGCAATTTTTTGTCCATAATCTGATAGTTGACCTTCATAATCGAGGTTGAACACGATGAGCATCTGAAGGATGGAGTATGTGAGGATGGTGGTCCAGATGGCAGAGAGGGTGAGGACACTGCAGTGGAGTCTGGATACTGAGCCACCCTGGACCAGAGTGAAGAAGGGGTCTCTGATTGCACGGAATCTCTCTATCGTGAACACAAAGATCGTAGTCACCACACTGAACATCCCTGAAACATAAAAGCGGAACATTATGCATCACTCAATCAAACCGTAACGTTTTTGATCATTTAGAATCTTCCTATGTCCTACAAGATAGCCTTTTTCTACGAGTCCTACCAGACTTCGGAAGTCAATTAAGATTGGGTCAGCATAAATGCAATTGCTCATCATTACTGCTGATTCATGGGCTGAGTCACGTTAATTCTCAGACCAATGCCAATCGTCGTCATCACATTTAACAGGCAAAGAACGTAAACTGAAAAAATAAAACATAACAGAGAAATTTTTTTGATATGATGCATTTCGGTTTGGATAAAAAACGAAACCTATAAACATTTGCAGTTTTAATAGTTTGTGGGTTAACGAAATTTAACTGATGACATTTTGAATTGATAGCGTTTCGAAGCGATAACAATGAAATTATTTTTAAGAAACCTTGGCTCGCCGTAGAAAATCTTTAATTAAAACTCAAAATAAAGTCTGCCATGAATTTTAAACCAATCATTCATTTAGTTAGTATCATGTCATTCTAACTCTTAAAAATATCATTCTGCCATGTTAAAATCATTCTAACTCGGCCAGAGAATGGAAGCGGAATATAAAGCTCAATATTTTTAATCATCAGTAAAATTTGTTCTAAGCATCCGCTTTCTCCTAAAGGTTTGGGCTACTAATTGAAGCGAATCAAGCGACTAAGGGTTTGTGCTATTATTGAATCGACTTTGTTACCGTATTGGGCTACCTAATTGGAAAAAAAAATATTCAAATGAGAGTGAACTGGTGATTTGCTTATACTACAGTTTCACAAGTTAATTGATCTATACTTGAAACTATAACAGCAGCATTAAAAAAATTTGGCACTATTACAATTCTTTCTTCACGACTGGGAGAAGCAAAATTCAAAATTTTCAAAAAGTTGCGATATAAAAAAGTCAGGTTTTAACTTGACTTCAGTAGATCTTCCGACAGTTGATTATCTATTTCACCCCAACCAACCACAGAAAGCAACCAGGGAAATAGATATATTTAAATTACCTAAACAAAAATTGAAATTAAAATTTTTAAGGACTAGTGTGCAAGATGATTGCAAATTAATCTTGTCAGATTTTTGCAAGAAAAATGGATGAACTATGTATTCCCTTGCAAGATTTTAAACTTTTCATCACTCATGAATTGCTCATTTTTTCCATATTTGATTGTTATTTATATAAGCTTCGTTTAAAAAATGAATGACAAACGGTGGTGAGAAAAAATAAACCAGAGAGGAACACTTCGCAATTAATTTCTAATTTTTATGATGTATTTGGAGGTTATAGATGTAAGAAAAAGAAATTACCTATTATTGCTAAAATGATTCGCTATCAGAGACGTCAAAATTTCGTACGGATGTGCGCATACTTAATGTCAGCAATTTTATTGAAAAAAAAACCGTAAAACTTCCAAAAATTTGAGCAAAAACCAACATTAATGAAATAGTATATCATTTTGCGGCCATTGAAGCCCAGGATGAGGTCAGCGACCCAAGACAGGTATTGGTCAGACCGCCTTCCTTTGCAAGCCTCTAACGGATAGAAAAGTGAGTTATAGAAAAAAGTCTATTTGGGGAAAAACAGGGTGGAAAACGGGGGTTCGAGGCTGAGGAAATTTACCAGCCTTAGAAATATAACAAATTTTATTATCCAAAAGGGAATGCTTAGCAAATTAAATTAAAAAGAAAGGCATTTTTCCATTGCAAATTAGCCTCAAATTTGATTAAACTTGATCAAATTTGATTAATTTTTGGCATTGACTACTAACGGCCTCCAATATGGACCAATAAACTTTGGCCCATATTTGTTTGAAAATAATGTCCAGTCCCTTCTATTTCATCGAAAGTAGCTTCTTCGTTTAAATCAAAGCAACTTCCGAGACGAAATGCCCGGACCTAACGCCAAGTCAATTTCAGTACTGGGCAAGTCTAAATCCAAGTCTTATCTCATTACTGATTCAGAACCATGATCATGTCACTTTTTACACTTGGCAGTCTAAATCCAAGTCTGGGCTGAGACTTGGCAAGTCTAATCATGATGATTGTTCAGTTTGAAGCTACAGCTGAAATCGTTTTTATAATTTAGCTATTATTAATGTTGCTGTTAATTAGTTCATGGTTAATGTTTCAATGCCAAAATTAATTTTCCCCTCTGAAAAAATTGCAGGTAAGTTAATTATAAATTGCAAGTAATTTCTAGGCAATGTATTCTAGGTAAATTGCACGCATCATTTTTTGCAGGTAATTTTCTCGAATTGTTACCAGCAATTTGTCTTTAGTGTGTTATTTCCGTCCAGGGCAATAAGTTTAAAATGTTTTATGTACTTAAGGATGTACTTCTTTATGTTTCTTAAGGATATGCTTAAGGAAGGGTTTAAGGATGTGCTTCTTTATGTTTCTTCGACTTCTTGTCTCGTTGTCAGAGAGTCGTAAAAATACAGAAGAAAACGACGAAAAAAGCCGACCAAGTCATGAACGATACAGAGACATCAATTACTCATGGCCTGACAAGTAACAAATTTCCAGCGGCCTCAAACTCTGACAGTCAACAAAGCACATGATCAAAAAAAAACAAAAAACAATCCAATCCTAATCCCAAAGAAACTCCAAAACTGGAATTTTAAAAACAACCAAAAAACATAATACTTTTTCAAAAAACTGACACCAAGTTTCCGTAGATTTAGCACACAATAGAGCAAACCTGTGTTAATTATTACCAAGTGCAATAAAAATGACAAATCTGTCAAAATCTTGTCAAAAATCAGAATCTGAAAATTGGTGGCTTGATCAACATTTAAAAAAAACATTCAGAAATCATCCGAGGTTACACATCCGTAAATTCAAGACACAGATAGTTATCAACCGTTTAACAATATGTTTATGTTTCATTGGGAAGCACTTGAGACTTGTCATTTTTCAGACCAAGCGATGAGACAACAAAAAGAACGGCAAATAAGGGCGATACTCTCCAAAACTTTCCAAGGTTTTCTTAAACTACAAAGTGGTAGTAAGAGAACCACCGACTGCTATTAACTGGATACATAAACGGCTTTTCTGCCCGATTGGAGAAAAAAGAGCGCAGAAAAATAAAAGCTTACCTCTAACTATTTGATAGCTTAACTTCTATCTCATTGGAAAAGAAGTTGACCTGTCATAACACTGACTAAGCAATAAGACAAGAAAACGAAAAACAAAGAAAGGAACGGTTTCAAAGCCCACTAACGAACTTATTAGACTACATATTGATTAGCCATTAGAAACAAAAACTATAATTGTTAAACTATAAATACGTTTCCTTTTGTGATTCGACAACCATATAGACTTATTACTTGTCAGACAAAACGCGAATATATTGAAAAAAAAACAATAAATAAGAGCAAGCCTCAAAAATTATCCAGATTCAACAAGAAATCATTATGAGCCTACATAGGTGTAAAACTATCAACTGAATACATTAGAAAATTTTTTCTGCCTTACTAGTTAAACGATTGATGTTGTCGTTTTGATCAATGTGTTTAAATACTATAAGAAAATATCAAACGATACAGGAAAGATGCATGAGTTGGTTAATAGCATATGAAAATTTATGAAGACAAATAGAAAAAAAGCAGTTTAAAAGTTTTAAAAATTAAGTATTCGTCGAATGATTTGAGTAGGACTAGTAGCTTCTACTCACCAACAGAGACATGTTTCAGGATCAGAAAGAAAACGGCGAATAATTTGGAGAAAGACATCGAAAAACAAATTAAAGTTGCCACACTGAATATAAAAATACCTGTAAAATGTAAAGAGTCGAACACCAAACTTGCACTTTATTTTAAAGCCACTGTAAGCCCATTCATCCTTTTGGATTTTAGGAGCAGAAATGTCAAAAATGTGTCAAAATTAGAGCACAAAAACGAACGCTGCGTTTTAGAGAAATTTGCGTTTAAATTTGCAAAAAGTCTCAAATTTTAAAATTTTAAATTCGGAATATTTCCAAAAGAAGATCAAGTTAGATCAGCCCTTAATAAGTTTAATAACATTTTTTATTCAGTTTTCTAATCTGAATTTGACAAACTGGACCAGAATTTTATACTGTGTTTTTTCATGGAAACAGCCGAGTTTTTGAAAAATCGGCCAGAGTTTCAGTAAAAGAAAGGTCGAATCAACTAGTTCAACGAAACTCATTTCCCCACTTGTCTCCCAAGACAAAACCATTTACACTAGCTTTAACAATTTTTATCGCCAATTTATTTTAGCAAAATTTAGCTAATGTTAATATAAATAGTAAAAAAAATGGCGAAATTTACAAAAACCAAGAACAGGAACAAGGGAAATTGTCCTATTTTTAATAAACTTCAACAATCTCACAATACTTCGACAACTCTTCGAAGAAGACAAAAATTAGAAAAATCAATTATTTCCTTATTCTACGATGGATGAGCTTTTTAAGGATACCACTCCTCTGGTCTTTTAATGTCAATTATATCGATCGGCCAAAAATGGCTCAACAAAGACCCAACTGAAAAGTCCCCAGGTACAGATCTATATACGATACATATTATAACCCTACCACAACCCGGGTCGAGGTTTGGTGGTGAATTTTCGTACGAAACGCTGTGAAAAGGGATGAAAATATGAATTTAACTGCGTATTTCTTACATCATTTCGCGGTGAATGCGGTGAATCGCGGTGAATTAATTATTTTCACCGCACTCAACGGACTTTTGACGAAAAAGAAACTTTCTTACAAGGGTTTGAACTCCTCAGCTGCTCCATGTCTACAACATCCTATTCCACTGCGCCATCTGTTACTTACTTCTAAGATATTTCTGTTAAACCACATTCAGTAAACGTTGTGAAAATTAATCGCAAAAAAATTTTGTGAGAAATGCAATGAATATCGCGGTGAATTTTGAAAAAAAAAGCGCTGAAATGCGGTGAATTATTTTTGTTCACAGCATTCAAGGCATTTACCGCACTTCTTAGATTAATTTGCTACAAAAATCAATTCGCTGAATTCTTGTAAGAAATGCGGTGAATTTTGCGGTGATTTTTTTCGCCAAATTTTACACACTTACATTAATTAAGCTCAAAAGTGTATGCGGTTAATTTATGTAAGAAATTCCATGAATTTCGTGGTGAATTTAAATGCGGCGAATTAAGTTTTTCACAGCATTCACCGCAACTTTATTTTATTTGTTTAATTTTTTTTTGGTTTGTCACTTATCAGTATTTCTTAGCTCTGAAAAATAAAACTTTTTTTCAAAATTTGAAATGCAACGTCGGCTGTGTGAGAAATATGTGATATGATTAAAACATATAACAAAGAACAAAATTTGAAACATCGTGTGAAAAATACTCTCACCGCAATCACCGCATCTTTGTTGTCACTAAACTTTCAAAAAAAAGTTAATCTTGCAAGATTTTTGCAACATTTTGAAAGAAAAGGTTAATCTGGCAGGAACCTTGCAAGATCTTGCAATATTAACTTTTGTTTGTGACTCGACTCGGGAATAGAAAAAACTGTAAAATTATAATAAATGGGGACGGAACAGTCATTCTGTCTTTTCTGAAACTTGATTTTCTATTTGGCATTTTTCAGTATTTTGTAGCTATTAGATGAGAAACTTATATCCGTTCAAAAGTTGCAGAGCAAAATTGGCACTGTATGGAATATGATATTTAATTATTTTTCGTTTTGACGGTGTTGACCCCGGATATTTTGAAAACTACATGAGAAGCAATAACTTTATTTTATTTGTTTAATTTTTTTTGGTTTGTCACTTATCAGTATTTCTTAGCTCTGAAAAATAAAACTTTTTTTCAAAAGTTGAAATGCAACGTCGGCACTGTGAGAAATATGTGATATGATTAAAACATATAACAAAGAACAAAATTTGAAACATCGTGTGAAAAATACTCTCACCGCAATCACCGCATCACCTGAAAAATAGCATTCACCGCAATCACCGCTTTTCTTACAAAAATTCACCGCACTTCTTACAAAATTCACCGAAAAAAACCTCAACCCCGGGACACTGAATAATTGTCTCAGATGTCAGTTGATAATCTCAAAGTACCTTTTTGAACCTTTTTAAAAAGTATTGTTCTGAAAAGAGTGTCTTTCTCTTTTTCTCTTCTTAGTACAGGTTTGTTGAGTTTTTAGAAACATTTTGGAGATTCCCACATATTCTAAAAATGATTTAAACTAACTTAAAACTGATTTACAACCCGGTTATGCAGTCAAAATCTCTTCTTGAACGACTCCAGTTATTTCTATCACAAAAAAAATCATGAAAAAGGCATTAAAGAAGAAACAATAATCTTTTTAAATAAAAACACGTGCAATTCAATTAGTACTTTTTTTGAGCATATTAAGACAACGTCTTTTAACAAATTTCTTAAAGTAAAGCGCAAATTCGAAAGACTTTATAAAGTAAAATAATAAAAAATCCACAAATGTGTCGAAATGAAGATGGACCAGTCATTTTAGTAGGTTGTCACTAAAAAAGAAATAAAAGCCATTGTTAAAACAAAAACAAAATGAACATACGTGTTTTGGAAAAAAACCTCCAAAAATGCACAAATCATCCCAATGTGCAGACCAAACAGTAGGAACAACAGAAACCCGAAAAACCCACCCAGAAAAAAACTTAGGGCTGGATGATTTCACCTTAATACCAGAAATTTTGATTATAAAATTTCTATTTTTAAGTCTGCATTTTTTTTGAAGTCTGAAATCTACTCAAGAATCAACCAGCTAGGCGTCCCTCTCTTATTTTTTTTGTTATTCAAGAGAAACAATTTCATTGCAGTTTTTGCATTTTTCGTAATGATCTTTTTTTTGTAAGTACCTGTGCGACCTATAGCAGATTTTTAACATTTTTATAGTTATCATCTGAAAATCTGACGCTTTTCGACGCCAGAAAATTTAACGGCGTTAAAATATATGACATACAATTTTTGTAAAACTTAGTCGAGACAAAAGTCAATCAAGATCATGCAAAATTCTAGCAAAAAAAATATTCTTGCAAAATCATGAGGGTGTTATTCTCGCAAGATCTTGAAGGAAGAAGTTAGTCTTGCAAGAATCTTTTGAGAATATTGCAAGAGGAACTTTTTTGCTGAAAAAATAAAGCCCTGATTGAAATTTCGAAAAAGAGCATTATTCTAATTGCAATAGAATACATCGTTGAAATTTTTTTCATTCAGAAAAAAGCAACTCTTTTTGATTTGATAGGTTGTTAATACTATACCTTCATTTATTTTTGTGTCTTCTTTTTTATTTGATTTGCATTCAATTTTTGACGCCTCCAAAATGTTTTGTTCGAACGTGACTCGAGATAAGATAGCACATAGAACAGGGCTCTTCCGGCTTTGACTGAGCGCTTTTTTTCCTTTTTTATGATATTTTTTTCTTTTCTATGATTTTTCATTTGTTTTCATCCTAAACAGAGAAACTTTCAAAAAAAAATTAATCTTGCAAGATTTTTGCAACATTTTGAAAGAAAAGGTTAATCTGGCAGGAACCTTGCAAGATCTTGCAATATTAATTTTTGTTTGTGACTCGACTCGGGAATAGAAACAACTGTAAAATTATAATAAATGGGGATGGAACAGTCATTCTGTCTTTTCTGAAACTTGATTTTCTATTTGGCATTTTTCAGTATTTTGTAGCTATTAGATGAGAAACTTATATCCGTTCAAAAGTTGCAGAGCAGCTGAATATGATATTTAATTATTTTCCGTTTTGACGGTGTTGACCCCGGATATTTTGAAAACTACATGAGAAGCAATAACTTTATTTTATTTGTTTAATTTTTTTTTGGTTTGTCACTTATCAGTATTTCTTAGCTCTGAAAAATAAAACTTTTTTTCAAAAGTTGAAATGCAACGTCGGCACTGTGAGAAATTTGTGATATGATTAAAACATATAACAAAGAACAAAATTTGAAACGTCGTGTGAAAAATACTCAACAATTTAGAGCTTCAGTGTTTTCAAAAAGCAAAAATTATCACAAAATTTCAACTTCCCTTCTATTTCAGAGATAATCAAGGGCATAAGATAATAAAGAAAAAATATTTGAAGTCAAGGCGGAAAAATTTTCAGCTGAACAAAACAGACTTCTTCCAAGGGCTTTTATTGACGTTTATCAGATAAACTTATTTTCAACTTTCCTGGAAAAGTGGAAAACTGGGCTGGATAAAAAGCCAGTCATGCGTATTTTAGTGGGTTTTGAGATAACATTTGAACACCAACCCCCTTAGTTTATTTTTAGAGGACAAAATAACTCCGTGGAGTTATGCTTTAGGGGACAAGTTAAGCTCGCAATTTTCTATTTTGACCTCCGTGGAGTTTCTCTCAGCCCCGGAAAATTATGAACAACTTCAAGCGTGATTGGTGATAGGTGCGGGGATTCAATCAAAATGTAAGACAACGTCACAGATTCAACCGATCTGATATCCGGCCAGCTTTTTGCTCCGATTTTACTGTATCATAATTCAGTTAAGTTTGAAACGTGCCATTTTTTCTCTCGATAATATCAACTCAAGTCCTTTGCCTCTTCAGTTTCTCAAACCAAAAACATCAAACAAAATGAAAAGCATCAAAATGTTTAATGGATTTTTGGGGAATTGTTTTTTTTCCACAGTTGGTTAGGACCTCCATGATATCTTTACATGTTTATAGTGGTTTGTATGAACGGCAATGGCTGGTGCTAACTCTTATTAGTGCTATGGAAACCATTATTGTTCAAATACAAATATTAGTTTATCAAAACAATATTTGCATTGCAATGAACAAGTATTTTGTTCACAAGAGATCGCGAACAGTTTCGATCGGCGGATCTGCATGCGATAAAATTTTTGATTGTTACAAAAATTCCCGAAAAAACTATTTATGTTCTCATGAAGCAGTATGGCCGCAATGGTATCAAACTTGATACACCTTTCCTTGTCATTCAATATCCTGATAACTAAATCGCAAAGTTTGCAACACCTTTCAAAGATCTCAGGAACACATTTATTTCTTGGAACACCTTGGTAAGATCGTGACAAGATCTTATCCAGATAAGTCAAGGGAAATTATTAGCGCAACTTGCTAACCTCTTTGTAAATCTTGGCACTAGACGAAAGCAGTTTAAGATAGAAGTGGAATATATATTTCTTACGTCAAATGGAGCGAAACACTTGAGCAGAATAAATCCGCTCAGCATATTCTATTACCATAAATTATTTCATTCATGAGAACTAATTATCTCTTCCTTTTGCTAATTTTTCAATTCCTTTCAGTTCTCATAAGGGTGGAGCGTTTCAGTCGTAATTGGGAATACAGTACTACAGGCTAGATGTCACGTGAAATGCCCTCTAAATTTCAATAATTATTTTGCGAAGAAAGAAAATTGTACCGCCGCAACCGTATATGTTGTTTCCGACATCTTTAATGAAGAGTAACAACCCAGGTCGAGGTTATCGTTTGTGCTCGTTTATGACGCAGACTGTTTTTGAACGCACACAGGGGGTATGGTGCGTTTTAAACATACACAGGCGAGGAATTTTTTGAACGAGCAACATAAACGCACCAAGTACTTACGGTCGAGCCAAAGTCTGCCCCATAGACGAGCCAAAAACTGCCCCATAGACGCACCAACTCTGCAACATAGACGAGCCAAAAACTGTCCCATAGACGCACCACCTCTGCAACATAGACGAGCTGGAAACTTTATCATAGGCGAGCTATAGTCTGCACCATACACTTTTTAAACATCTTTTTATAGAAGTACTGTCGGAAAATTGTCTCAAGTTTATTTAAAAAATCAACTTTTTGAGATTTTCCAGTATGTTCTGGGTGTGTTCCCCTCCTCCTTTTCTCAACCGGGCTGGGGACCGGCTACGGCGGAGTTACAAACAAACAACTATAGGAGAATTGAGCAGAGCACTAGCTAAAAAAACTAGGCTCGAAAAGCTCTCTCCAAAACAACTAAGAGACTAACTTTTTTTCTATACAAGCTAAACCAAAAATTGTTTTTGCACTACAACCCACACAAAGAGTGGGAGTCCTACGTTGCATTTCGTTAGCTTTCGAAAACTCTAAGATCCGATTGAAAAAAAAAGACGTTTTAAAATAAAATTTTCAAATAAGCGAAAAATCCAACTAAGAGACTAACTTTTTTCTATACAAGCTAAACCAAAAATTGTTTTTGCACTACGACCCACACAAAAAGTGGGACTCCTACGTTGCTTTTCGTTAGCTTTCGACAACTCTAAGATCCGATTGAAAAAAAAAGACGTTTTAAAATAAAACTTTCAAATAAGCGAAAAAACCAACTAAGAGACTAACTTTTTTTCTATACAAGCTAAACCAAAAATTGTTTTTGCACTACGACCCACACAAAAAGTGGGACTCCTACGTTGCTTTTCGTTAGCTTTCGACAACTCTAAGATCCGATTGAAAAAAAAAGACGTTTTAAAATAAAATTTTCAAATAAGCGAAAAATCCAACTAAGAGACTAACTTTTTTTCTGTACAAGCTAAACCAAAAATTGTTTTTGCACTACGACCCACACAAAAAGTGGGACTCCTACGTTGCTTTTCGTTAGCTTTCGACAACTCTAAGATCCGATTGAAAAAAAAAAGACGTTTTAAAATAAAATTTTCAAATAAGCGAAAAATCCAACTAAGAGACTAACTTTTTTTCTGTACAAGCTAAACCAAAAATTGTTTTTGCACTACGACCCACACAAAAGGTGGGACTCCTACGTTGCTTTTCGTTAGCTTTCGACAACTCTAAGATCCGATTGAAAAAAAAAGACATTTTAAAACAAAATTTTCAAATAAGCGAAAAATCCAACTAAGTGACTAACTTTTTTTCTATACAAGCTAAACCAAAAATTGTTTTTGCACTACGACCCACACAAAAAGTGGGACTCCTACGTTGCTTTTCGTTAGCTTTCGACAACTCTAAGATCTGATTGAAAAAAAAAAGACGTTTTAAAATAAAATTTTCAAATAAGCGAAAAACCCAACTAAGAGACTAACTTTTTTTTCTATACCAGCTAAACCAAAAATTGTTTTTTGCACTACGACCCACACAAAAAGTGGGACTCCGAGTTTGCTTTTGGTTAGCCTTCGACAACTCTAAGACCCGATCGCAAAAAAAGACGTTTTTAAATGAAATTTTCAATTAAGCGAAAATCCTTAACTAAGAGACGAACTTTTTTTCTATACAAGTTAAACAAAAAATTCTTTTTGCACCTGGACCCACACAAAAAGTGGGACTCCGAGGTTGCTTTTGGTTAGCCTTCGACAACTCTAAGACCCAATTGCAAAAAAAAGACGTTTTAAAATAAAATTTTCAAATAAGCGAAAAACCTCAACTAAGTGACGAACTTTTTTTCTATACAAGCTAAACCAAAAATTCTTTTTGCACCTGGACCCACACAAAAAGTGGGACTCCAAGGTTGCTATTGGTTAGCCTTCGACAACTCCAAGACCCGATTGCAAAAAAAGACGTTTTAAAATAAAATTTTCAAATAAGCGAAAAACCTCAACTAAGTGACAAACTTTTTTTCTATACAAGCTAAACCAAAAATTTTTTTTGATCCTGGACCCACACAAAAAGTGGGACTCCAAGGTTGCTTTTGGTTAGCCTTCGACAACTCTAAGACCCGATTGCAAAAAAGACGTTTTAAAATAAAATTTTCAAATAAGCGAAAAACCTCAACTAAGTGACGAACTTTTTTTCTATACAAGCTAAACCAAAAATTCTTTTTGATCCTGGACCCACACAAAAAGTGGGACTCCAAGGTTGCTTTTGGTTAGCCTTCGACAACTCCAAGACCCGATTGCAAAAAAAGACGTTTTAAAATAAAATTTTCAAATAAGCGAAAAACCTCAACTAAGTGACAAACTTTTTTTCTATACAAGTTAAACAAAAAATTCTTTTTGCACCTGGACCCACACAAAAAGTGGGACTCCGAGGTTGCTTTTGGTTAGCCTTCGACAACTCTAAGACCCAATTGCAAAAAAAAAGACGTTTTAAAATAAAATTTTCAAATAAGCGAAAAACCTCAACTAAGTGACGAACTTTTTTTCTATACAAGCTAAACCAAAAATTCTTTTTGCACCTGGACCCACACAAAAAGTGGGACTCCAAGGTTGCTATTGGTTAGCCTTCGACAACTCCAAGACCCGATTGCAAAAAAAAGACGTTTTAAAATAAAATTTTCAAATAAGCGAAAAACCTCAACTAAGTGACAAACTTTTTTTCTATACAAGCTAAACCAAAAATTCTTTTTGATCCTGGACCCACACAAAAAGTGGGACTCCAAGGTTGCTTTCGGTTAGCCTTCGACAACTCTAAGACCCGATTGCAAAAAAGACGTTTTAAAATAAAATTTTCAAATAAGCGAAAAACCTCAACTAAGTGACGAACTTTTTTTCTATACAAGCTAAACCAAAAATTCTTTTTGCACCTGGACCCACACAAAAAGTGGGACTCCAAGGTTGCTATTGGTTAGCCTTCGACAACTCCAAGACCCGATTGCAAAAAAAAGACGTTTTAAAATAAAATTTTCAAATAAGCGAAAAACCTCAACTAAGTGACAAACTTTTTTTCTATACAAGCTAAACCAAAAATTCTTTTTGATCCTGGACCCACACAAAAAGTGGGACTCCAAGGTTGCTTTTGGTTAGCCTTCGACAACTCTAAGACCCGATTGCAAAAAAGACGTTTTAAAATAAAATTTTCAAATAAGCGAAAAACCTCAACTAAGTGACGAACTTTTTTTCTATACAAGCTAAACCAAAAATTCTTTTTGATCCTGGACCCACACAAAAAGTGGGACTCCAAGGTTGCTTTTGGTTAGCCTTCGACAACTCCAAGACCCGATTGCAAAAAAAGACGTTTTAAAATAAAATTTTCAAATAAGCGAAAAACCTCAACTAAGTGACAAACTTTTTTTCTATACAAGCTAAACCAAAAATTTTTTTTGATCCTGGACCCACACAAAAAGTGGGACTCCAAGGTTGCTTTTGGTTAGCCTTCGACAACTCTAAGACCCGATTGCAAAAAAAGACGTTTTGCAATGAAATTTTCAAATAAGCGAAAATCCTGAACTAAGAGACGAACTTTTTTTCTATACAATCTCTACCAAAAATTTTTTTTGTTTTAGCTTCTACATAACCTGGGGATACTCCATACCGAGTTTGGTTCCATTTGGACAACTCCTTGACCCGATAAAATTTCTCTATTTTTGAAAATAGAATAAGCGAATAAGTCGATATTTCCGATTGAAATACGAACTTTTTTCTAGACAAGCTATGACAAAAATTCGTTTTGTGTTAGACTCTAAGTACACAGTGGATACTCCATGCCGAGTTCGGTTCGATTTCAACATTTCCCTGATCCGACGAAAAAGACTTATTTTTAAAATTCAATAATCGCAATTTATTCGAAATAATTGCAACTTTCCGTATAAAAAACTAACTTTTTTCCTAGGCTAGGTATAGCAAAAATGCTTTTTGTTGTAGACTTTACGTACACTGGTGATACTGCATACCGATTTTGGTTCGATTTGGACAACTCCTTGACCCGATGAAAAAGACATATTTTTAAAATTCGCTATTCGCGAAATTCGCAATTTTCGTATGAAATAACGACTTTTTCCCTAGGCAAACTATAGCAAAAATTCATGGCGATTTAGACTTTACATACACAGGGGATACTCTATGCTGAGTTTGGCTAGATTTGAACCACTCCTTGACCCGATCAAAAAGAGCTATTTTTAAATACACTTAATCAAAATTATTCGTCTGAAATCTACTCAAGAAGAATCAGCTGGGCGTCCCTCTCTTATTTTTTTGTTATTCAAGAGAAACAATTTGATTGCACTTTTTGCATTTTTCGTAATGATCTTTTTTTTGTAAGTACCTGTGCGACCTATAGCAGATTTTTAACATTTTTATAGTTATCATCTGAAAATCTGACGCTTTTCGACGCCAGAAAATTTAACGGCGTTAAAATATATGACATACAATTTTTGTAAAACTTAGTCGAGACAAAAGTCAATCAAGATCATGCAAAATTCTAGCAAAAAAATATTCTTGCAAAATCATGAGGGTGTTATTCTCGCAAGATCTTGAAGGAAGAAGTTAGTCTTGCAAGAATCTTTTGAGAATATTGCAAGAGGAACTTTTTTGCTGAAAAAATAAAGCCCTGATTGAAATTTCGAAAAAGAGCATTATTCTAATTGCAATAGAATACATCGTTGAAATTTTTTTCATTCAGAAAAAAGCAACTCTTTTTGATTTGATAGGTTGTTAATACTATACCTTCATTTATTTTTGTGTCTTCTTTTTTATTTGATTTGCATTCAATTTTTGACGCCTCCAAAATGTTTTGTTCGAACGTGACTTGAGATAAGATAGCACATAGAACAGGGCTCTTCCGGCTTTGACTGAGCGCTTTTTTTCCTTTTTTATGATATTTTTTTCTTTTCTATGATTTTTCATTTGTTTTCATCCTAAACAGAGAAACTTTCAAAAAAAAATTAATCTTGCAAGATTTTTGCAACATTTTGAAAGAAAAGGTTAATCTGGCAGGAACCTTGCAAGATCTTGCAATATTAATTTTTGTTTGTGACTCGACTCGGGAATAGAAACAACTGTAAAATTATAATAAATGGGGATGGAACAGTCATTCTGTCTTTTCTGAAACTTGATTTTCTATTTGGCATTTTTCAGTATTTTGTAGCTATTAGATGAGAAACTTATATCCGTTCAAAAGTTGCAGAGCAGCTGAATATGATATTTAATTATTTTCCGTTTTGACGGTGTTGACCCCGGATATTTTGAAAACTACATGAGAAGCAATAACTTTATTTTATTTGTTTAATTTTTTTTTGGTTTGTCACTTATCAGTATTTCTTAGCTCTGAAAAATAAAACTTTTTTTCAAAAGTTGAAATGCAACGTCGGCACTGTGAGAAATTTGTGATATGATTAAAACATATAACAAAGAACAAAATTTGAAACGTCGTGTGAAAAATACTCAACAATTTAGAGCTTCAGTGTTTTCAAAAAGCAAAAATTATCACAAAATTTCAACTTCCCTTCTATTTCAGAGATAATCAAGGGCATAAGATAATAAAGAAAAAATATTTGAAGTCAAGGCGGAAAAATTTTCAGCTGAACAAAACAGACTTCTTCCAAGGGCTTTTATTGACGTTTATCAGATAAACTTATTTTCAACTTTCCTGGAAAAGTGGAAAACTGGGCTGGATAAAAAGCCAGTCATGCGTATTTTAGTGGGTTTTGAGATAACATTTGAACACCAACCCCCTTAGTTTATTTTTAGAGGACAAAATAACTCCGTGGAGTTATGCTTTAGGGGACAAGTTAAGCTCGCAATTTTCTATTTTGACCTCTGTGGAGTTTCTCTCAGCCCCGGAAAATTATGAACAACTTCAAGCGTGATTGGTGATAGGTGCGGGGATTCAATCAAAATGTAAGACAACGTCACAGATTCAACCGATCTGATATCCGGCCAGCTTTTTGCTCCGATTTTACTGTATCATAATTCAGTTAAGTTTGAAATGTGTCATTTTTTGTCTCGATAATATCAACTCAAGTCCTTTGCCTCTTCAGTTTCTCAAACCAAAAACATCAAACAAAATGAAAAGCATCAAAATGTTTAATGGATTTTTGGGGAATTGTTTTTTTTCCACGGTTGGTTAGGACCTCCATGATATCTTTACATAATTATAGTGGTTTGTATGAACGGCAATGGCTGGTGCTAACTCTTATTAGTGCTATTTAAACCATTATTGTTCAAATACAAATATTAGTCCGATCAAAACAATATTAGCATTGCAATGAGCACGAATTTTGTTCACAGGAGACTGCAAACAGTTTCGATCGTCTATGGGCGGATCTTCATGCGATAAAACTTTTGATGGTTACAAAAATTCCCGAAAAAACTATTTGTGTTCTCATGAAGCAGTATGGCCGCAATGGTATCAAACTTGATACACCTTTCCTTGTCATTCAATATCCTGATAACTATATCGCAAAGTTTGCAACACCTTCCAAAGATCTTGGGAACATATTTCTTGGAACACCTTGGATCTTATCCAGATAAGTCAATGGAAATTCTTAGCGCAACTTGCTAACCTCTTTGTATATCTTGGCACTAGACGAAAGCAGTTTAAGATAGATGTGGAATATATATTTCTTACGTCAAATGGGGCGGAACACTTGAGCGTCCGCAGAATAAATCCGCTCAGCATATTCTATTACCATAAATTATTTCATTCATGAGAACTAAATATATCTTCCTTTTGCTGATTTTTCAATTCCTTTCAGTTCTCATAAAGGTGGGGCGTTTCCGTCGTATTTGGGAATACAGTACTACAGGCTAGATGTCACGTGAAATGCCCTCTAAATTTCAATAATTATTTTGTGAAGAAAGAAAATTGTACCGCCGCAACCGTATATGTTGTTTCAGACATCTTTAGTGAAGAATAACAAAACAACCCAATGTTATTTTGTTGCGACTAATCAATTAAGATTTTTGTGTACAAAACTCGAATTGTTGCGGAGATTTTAATTTAAGAAATTTGTAGAAAAGGTGGTTCGAACAATTAAAAAGGTACCTTTGCATGAATAGAGAGTTGAGACAATAAGTCTCCGTGTTGTGAGACAAATTAGCAGAGGTCGGAATGTTAATATATTGGAAAAGGAATCGGAAAATGGAAAAATGGAAAAAAAAGTTATTACTCCTCCAACATAATTTGCAAATACAAATGATAAGTCTGCACACAATGATTTACATTGATTAAGAAATGTGCTTATCTCCTGTAGAGATTAAGGTGTTTGACCGAACTCATTGTGAAAACATTGATATGAGAACTGAATTTTATTGTCCATGAAAATTGTAGGCAAGTTCAGTTTAAGGCGATTGTGCTGTGGTTCGAGGTAAAAAAAAACAATATCCTACAATCATTTTTTAAACAAAATCTTTAAGGCAGATTACTGCGTGTTTCAAATGATCTCTGATCATCATGATTTTGTGCGTGGCACAATCAGAAAGTGATCACAATTTTTATTTTAGAAATTCCCGAATCTGTGTATGCAATCCCAACCGGGTCGAGGTTTTTGGGTAAATTTTTGTAAGAAATGCGGTGAATTTTTGTAAGAAATGCGGTGATTGCGGTGAATGCGGTGAAAATAAACATTTCACCTATTTAACCGCATTTCTTACAAAAAATCACCGCAAAATTCACCGCATTTCTAACAAAAATTCATCGCATCGACGTTTGTGGCAAATTAATGTAAGAAAGGCGGTGAAAGCGGTGAATGCGGTGAAAAAAAATAATTCGCCACATTTCACCGCATTTCTTATAAAAATTCACCGCATATGATTTCCCGAATTTACTCAATCTGATTTAAATTCACAAGAAACTTCAAAGACGCAACAGACAGCTGGCGCAGTGGCTAAGCTGTTGAAGACATGTAGGAGGTCAGAGGTTGGAACCCTTGTGGGGACGATTCTTTTTTGTAAGAATACTGAGAACGCGCTGAAAATAAATAATTCACCGCAAAATTTGTAAGAAAAACGCGGGGAAAATTATTTTATTTCACCGCATTTCACCGCATTACTTGCAAAAATTCACCGCCAAACCTTGACCCGGGCAAACAATTATGGGCCCAAGTTGGGGTGGTAGAAGCTGTAATTGAATAATTGTTCTGACGCACTTTAGTGGGTGATGCTCAACTGGTTTATTTTGTTCAGTCAGTTTTCGATGATTGATATATTAATCGTATAGTGTTATGAGTGGTGTCATTAGAAAGGTTGTCAAGCGTGTAATTTAACATTAGAAAAAGTTCTATGAATTTGCGTTTCCTGGGAGTCAAGGAGATTTAAAAATTTGTGTTCTTTAGCCTCACTTCTACTGCTTTGTACACATTTTCTCTAGTTTTTGTTTTGTTCTAATTTTTGCTGAAATTTTTTTGTATTTTAAAAAAAAACGATTGAAATGTTGTGAAATGTTTCTTTGGTTTGAAGTCTAAAAATGAAACAGAGTTTTGAACTGATTGAACATCAGTTTTGGCTAAAATTATGGCTAAAATTTTTAAAATTCACTTTTTCGGCAGACACAGCCTTCGGTTGCCCAGCTAGTGGCTACTATTCTACCGGCTCCTAAAAAACTGTTCAGTAACTATAATTTAAATGGCCTCTTGTTAATTTAAACAGTCATCAAATTGCATAATTTATTTAGGTTTTCTGTTTGCCAACGAATATACTACGCAATCATCTGGATGAGGGAATTTTTTAACAGCCGTGCAGCCTTTTTGGGTCTCCTGGTTGCTTTGGGCTACCAAAAAGATTGTATTTTGGGTCTGTACTTTTTAAAACATTTTTTGCATTATTGTCGACCCAATAAGAGAGAGCTTTCAATTAAAAACCTTTTTAATTAAAAATTTCAATTAATGGGAAGTTTTTTGTCAAATTTGGCCAAAAAAGTAAGTAACAATTTTTTTGAGTAAAGGTCATGAGTTTTATCGCTCCGACGAAAAAAAAATGCAATTTTATTTATGATTTCAAGAGATTTGCGAGCATTATTTTTTATTCTTATGGCTAACTCTAACAACAAAAGCTCTCTCTCTCTCTCTCTCAAAATCTAAAGAGCTCCTAAACAAACTTTTAAATGCGTTCAAATGATAACTATTGATTTTTTGCTAACATAACTCGATAAGTATCCTAAACTCATCAATTAGTTTTGACATTTTGACATTTTGTTCCATTAATATTTCGGGTTTATTTGGAATGAGTTTTTTACTGAACAAGCAGCATACACAAGACCAATTTTGATCTAATTGTGAATCTTCGAAAGAAATTGCGGATTTTGAGGGGGCACTGTCATATTTTAAAAAAAAACAACTATTTTTTTACGTTTGTTACAGACTGGAAGGATATCCAATTCCAGCTCAACTATAGAGAGGTCAAATGTATTTTTCAATAAACGCCAATAAAAGCGCATCATATTTTCTGCACAAAGTTTATTGTTTTTGTTTCCTATACTGTTTACTTAAAACTGTTCGCGAAATAATTATTTGTGCCTGACTTCGTTGATGTCTTGTATTATTTTGACTCTGTCAATTTAATTACATGTCAAATTGATTTCTTGAGCAGTAGAAAAACAATCCAATTGATCTTCTTTTAGCTTAAAAATTTAATAGTTGTTATTACATATGTTTTCAACGGACCCTTTTAAAAATTTTATTTGAGATTTAGGGCTTTCAATTTTATCTAAGCGACGTATCAGCGTAGTCTTAGCAAAAACCAGCGTCGTATTGTTTTTCAAGCGGCTTTGATTCAGTCTCAGTTGTTGTTTTGTCGTTATAAAAACATGTTTTCTGGTTGTTTAGATGGTTACTACAAGTTTTCATATTTTTTCGAATTTTCGGACGTTTTCAAACTTTTGGAGTTTTTGTTTGCTGTCTTGTGCGATTCCCCATTTCATGACACATTGATTATCTTTCTTATATCACATTAATATAGTTAAAAGACGGGAAACTTGATTATATTTAATAATTGTAGCTGAAAGATTATGATTTTATAGGCTTCGACACTGTTTTCACTCAAGTTTTAATTGATTCTTTGATCTTTGCCTGTCTTTGTTCTATTTCAGTCGCTCGACTTTCATGATAATGACAGATCTCACTGGTTGTATATGGAAGTAAATGATGGCCTTTTAATTATATCACAAAGTAGCTAAAGTTTTCATGACTTGGAGAATAATTGACTTCAAGAACTATAAACGTATTTCTTATCTATGCCCTTTACGTTTCTAGTTGTTCAGTAATCTGAAAAACAGACAGATTTTTTTTATCTTTTCTAGAGGAATTCAAGTCAATTTGTTGATTTTAGCTTTTTTATAACGCTATTTTGACTTTGTCTTTAAGTTTTTTTTCCATAAAGTAGCCATTGAGTTTTGGTCGTAATTAATGATTGTTGTTTTTGTGTTATTTTATTGTTTCTATTTTCTCTTAGTCTCCATAAAGATGTTATCATCAACCTTCTCCTGGGACACTTGTATAGAGGTTCGAGTTGCGAGCGGTTTTTTAGGTGGAAGCCCCAGCTATTTTCGAACAATGTAGGAATTTTTGAATATTTAGAGCTCATTTAAGTTTTTAAAAAAGACGTGGTTGAGTCGGGCCCAAACATTATATGCAAACGCACATTTTAGAGCTTTATTGTTTTACAAGAAATCCAATGAAGGAGAGCAAAAATATGTAAAAAAAGTGCACATTTAAACAGATTACTACAGAACTTTGGTGTGAAGAAAAGAAAGAAATAAGAAAGTGTGAAAAATGTTGGGAGCAAATTCAAATAAGTGGTTCATTTGAGGAAAGATTTGAAAAACATGTACGATATGTGCTAAAAATGCAGTATTCACGTTAGTAAAGTGACGTAAAATATGCAATGAAGTTATTAAGAAAAGTATGTAAAGTTCAAAATGTGCAGAATGTTTTCAATTGTAGAAAAAAATGTAAAACAAGTGCAGAAAAAAATTCCTAAAATAGCATAAAGAACCAGTCAAATATCGGATTTGTCTACTTATTTATCTCAATTTTGCCACTTTTTTCACGGCCGTGTTTCAAGAATAGTCATAAGCGTGTAAGGAAATTTTCGCCGCTAAGCAAAACCAATTCACATTTGCTTCAAATATAGATGGAACCGAAACAATTTTTCACGGTGCATAATTTGGAGCTCGCGTAAACAATAACAAAAATACTTTTTCGATAAATTTTTCGCAATAATTGTTTGATTTCAACAAAACAGTTAACTCATTTTCGCTTCCCCATTTTTCACTATTTCATCATCTAATTTCCACAATTTCAACTTAACCTAATTCCTTTTTTGCCAACCACGGTTAAATAGTTAATTGCCACTGGAAAGGCCTATTGTAGAATTGAAAAGCAGAGAAAAATTTATCCGATCCTTCAATCTCAACACAAAAGAGGATGTATTTTTCATAGAAATATATAAAAATCGCTGTGATGATGTAAATTCTCCCAGTCAAACTGAAAAAATCTAAGTCAATTTGGTTTGGCACAAATAGAACCAAGAGAAATTAAGAGACATGAAAAACTACTCAACAAAGAATTAACAAATGAAGTTTCATTTTCATCGAGGTTTTTAAATTTTTGAATACCCGGAGGTTGGTGGCAGAGCAATCAGCGTTGAATCAGTCTAGAGACTTTCTGTTTTTAGGCTAAACAGGACTCTGTTCATGTCAAAATTTACGATGGTCAAACTTGATTTTTGAGTAACATTTACTGCATGAAAAATAGCATGTTCAGCTTAACTTCTGCCAACCAGGTTTGCTTCATATGCGACTTGAACTCCTGCGTGGGTACTTGTAACAGTTAACTTGAGGAGCAAGTCGTAACTACTAAGCTAAATGGGCTTTGTGGTAATTTCCTACAAACTAGCTTATGTAAAAATAATGGTTATACTACTAGAGTAATTACCAGTTATAAGCTGGAAATGTTTGACATTATTCTGCTCAGACTTAATTTTGGGGTATGAGTATCTTCAGACTATACAGGATAACGTTTGCATGGGCGAACACTATGACCTCAATACAATCATAATGAAGGAAAACTGCATTTTAAGAAATTTAAAATAATCTGGAGATGCAATGATTCATAACTGAATTAATTTTTTACGCTTGAAATGTGCTGGTTCAGCACAGAAATGCTCTAAGACTCAAGTGCGGGCAAGAAAATTTGAATTATTATAAACAAAAACGCGACTTTTTATCTGTAAGCCAATAAAATCCCGTGGAACTTTTTGCGATATTTTTAAACTAAAATTGAGATTTATTCAAGGCAAAAATTGCGAAACAATCAGAAATTTTAATTGGAATATTAGTTTAAAAATAAAGTAGGATGTACCCAGTCATCATTTCTGATGCATATAATTTGATCATCAAACAAACTCAAATTACTTGTTGCTGTTATATTAAAACTCGATTATCTTGCAGGTTTTATTCAAGATAAAAATTTAAAAAAAAATAGTGAAAACATTGCTTTGTCTTTTACCTTACTCAAAGACCAAATTGCTGTTTTGCAAAAATCTGCCGGAATAAGGCAAAAATGGTTATCTTACAAGATTCCGCCAGAATATTGCCACAATGCCAAAATTGGTTCTCTTGCAATATTCTGGTAGAAGAACGGCTATTTTTCCAGATTTGTAAAAACAACAGTCTCATCAATAAAAAGTTCAAAACAGTGGCAGAATTTCATTGAAAAATTGAAAAAGATCCTGGGACATCTTTTCTATTAAATTAAGCTACTCACTTCTTTGTGGTAAAGAGAAACAGTGAAAAATTTCAAATTAAATAAGCTCTATAAGGTGTTGCTTACAAAAAAAAAGAAAAAACTTTGGCCGTTAACTTTTACCAGTGCACAGATGCCTCAATTTATTATTTTCAGGATGTTATTTTTTATTTTCTTTTGTCGATGCACGGAACATTCAAAAATTGCGATGTTCGAGAATTTTTAGATTTCAGGGATTTAGGAGTCGATTTAGCGTAAATTTTGAAGTTTAAAATGTAATTGCAAAAATGGCTATCTTGTAGGAATCTGGCAGAAAAAAAAATGACTATCTTGTAAGACTCTGGCAGAAAAATAGCTGAGTAAGATTCTGGCGGAAGAAATGGCTATGTGGTAAGAGTCTTGCACAAGAAACGGCTTTCTTGTAAGACTGGCAGATGAAATGGCTATCTTGTAAGATTCCGGCAGAAGAAATGGCTATATTGTAAGATTCTGGCAGAATAAATGGTTGTCTTGTAAGGTTCAGGCCAAAGATTTTCATCTTGCAAGATTCTGGCAGAAACCAGAACCTTGCAAAATAACCATTTGATTTTGACCCGAATAATAAATCACGATTTATCTTTCTATAAATCGAAAATCGTGGCTTTGGGTTGCTTTCATCTGTGCATACTCAGTTCATCAGTGACGAAGCTTAGGTTCTTTCCACAGTTTTATGCCACCTATTTTCACAATTTCAGCATCTAATTTTCACTGTCCAAAAATGTTCACAAAAAATTTTAAAAAGATGGCCCAGAAAACCAAATGTTTGGAAAAATTAGTTTTCGGACATTTGCCACGTTGTAATCACCTGCTTCACCGCAACATTACACTTCACCTGGATTGAATACGTAAAAACTGTCACAGTAGAAGAATATCCGGGTCCAATCATGGGCTTGAGATGTAATGCTGAATATTATGTAAATACTGTGGTGAAAGAGTTGATGAAGATTCCTTTTGTAAATAATTTTAGGAATAAAACTAAAGCTCGGGTATGCCTTCTAATGTGCTCTATTTTGATGAGGAAAACTTACGGATTGTAAATTATACTCGACAAACTTGACAACCTACGGTCTCAGCGACCAAAACAGAATCATCCACTAAAGTTTTTGGCCTCATGTCAGAGGTATCCAATTTTGATTACTAACTGAATTTTGTTAGTAGCCTTTTTGTAAACAAATCATTCTAGACATTGAGAACAAATTGACAAACTGGGAAGAAGGAACTATATGCTCAGCTGGTTTTTTTGTTCAGTCAATTTTTGTCGACCGATATATTTATCGTAGAGAGTTGTGAGTACTTCAATGGGAAGTTCGTCCACCGAGTGTGAAATTTGAAAAGGTTATTCAAATGTTCGTCCTTTTCGAGCAGTCATCGAGAATTAAACTGCTTTTCATTTCACTTTTCACATTGATTTCATTTTTCACCTGTCATTTCATTTTTCACACTAAATTTTATTTAATAATTTTAATATTCACGGGTTTTATTAACCTTGAAGTGGTATCGAGGCTTTTTTCTGTCTTATCGTAATTTTTTCAGAGTAAAACAAGTTTGGATTGGGATTCAGATTTTTGTGTTTTTGGATCCATTTTTTGTTTTTACGTTTGCGGCCATTGCACATCTGTTTCCATTTCTTTTCTCGTGATTTTCCATCTTAGGAGGAAAAAACTGATATAATATTGTTTTAACGCTGAACACAAGCTGTTGTCTGATTTTGTCTAGGGCAGCTGAATTTTTTACTTTGACACTAAAGATTTTCATGGGAAGAAATTTTTAATAAATTTTCTCTGTTGAAATTTCACTGAGTCTTATTACAGCAAAGACCTATTGAAAATTTCTCAAAATCTAATTTAATGTAAATAATGTTCGTATATTAAAAGTCATGTGTTTCATTTTTTGAAACCATTTCTTTAAACAAAAAAAGAGTTAATTTTGAGATTGACTATAAGTTTTTATTATGTATGTCGCAGTCCAAGTAACGAAAAGTCTCAATGATTTATAATTGAAATCAAGAAAATCTATCAATGGCTGGATTTCAGAATTTAGTGTTGTCTGGGCTGGACATAGCGAATTTAAAAAAAAAACATAAGCGAGCGTTGAGTTCTGACCATTTTTCTGTTTTTTTTTGTTTTGTTATTCTTTAAAAAGATTTATAAAAAAAATGCATCATTCAAAAATGGGCCCTGTATGAACTTGAGTTTTATTTCCAATTTATAGATCACTATAGATAAAGAAAATAAGATGCATCTTTTTTAATAGCGAAACTTTGCAAAAAATACGACATATATCTCTTTTTGGGTTAAAACTCATTCAACTTTGTTTTCATTAATTTTTGTTGTTAATATTTGAAACTATCATCTATTGTGATTGATTTAGGATCAATTTGGATCCGAGAAAGCTTTGTTGAAAAGTCTGAAAGGTTCATTTTAAAGGCAAACAATATTAAAATTTCTTAAAATATTTTTCAATTAACAATTTATGGAAAAAAGGCCCTCAACGACTTGTGAACTGTTCTATCCAACCAATAGTTGGGGCATCTCAATATTCAAAACGGGGTCTGCATTATTACAACTTGAAAAATTCTCAAATACAGTATTTGATTTCAAAAACTATAACATCAATATGTAAAAAAAAAAGAGTTTTACTCAGGAAGTTTTCAGCCTTTTTATAAATATTTTCAATTGTTTGGATATTCCTAATTTGAATATGAATTTTCAAGAAAGAATGTTTGGTAAATTCGAAGGCAAAACCTGTTATAACTCACTCACGACTTAGTTTAATATTATCTAGCTTGAGGGACCTCAATTGTTTTGCAATCGCTTTTACATTAATACTTGAAAAAAGATGATAACTTTTGAAAAATGAACATTCAATTAAAATCTAAATTATAATTGTCTAATCTACTATGAATTAATAAGAAGTCACGCCAGCTGAAGTGTAAAGAAAGCGTGACAGATTTTACGGCCTGAATTTCAGTTTCAAAACGATACAGTTGTTGATTTCTAAATCAGTTTTTGATGTTTGGTGAAATCAGTAGTGCTTTCAAATGAACAGTTTTTTTGGCTAGTTTTGAAGTTGGATTGAATTTGATTTAATGTATGCCGTTTCATTTGCCTAGTTTTCAGTCTAGTGAAGTAAAAAACTACTTGTTTCCCTTTAAAGATTTGTAAATTTTATCCGTTTTTGTTCTCATATTGTATTTCTACTAGATTTAAAAACAGAGAAATCTCTTTGAAGTGCATATGAGTTTTAAAAAGACATCATAATGTTTGTTCTGTTAGTTAGTTACACTTTGATTACTGAAGGATCTCAATCATTGCAATCGCAGAATAAGAGAAATTTATGATAGAAATTCGTCGTCCTGCCCTTTCATCACAATTTTTTCAAAATTTCATATGCGCAAGATAAGTACATTTGAACCTAAATTTCTTTTTCAGTTGTAAGCTAATCTTGGATTTCATTTGGCGTCCTTTAATTTCCCAAAATTTGGAGAATGCTTTGTTTATATCTATGTTTGTTTTTCTATTAAATTGGTTCTTTACGTTTGGGCTCACCAATTATATTGATTACTAGCAATTGAGCTCAGTTTTCTCAAGAGGCATAATTTATACATCTGAAAGTAATCATTTGACTCGAAATAACTCAGTATCAGATTTTGGAAAAAAAATTTGCCCTGCAATCTTTCATTGTAGTCTCACAAATTCATCTCATGTCCTACTTGTTTTATAATCTTATATATGTGTGACTCAGCTCTGATGCTTTTTATTTTTATTTTATGTATACATTTTATGTATGACTTAATTGATATCTTGCAAGGTTCTTGCAATGATCTTGCAAATTTTGAAACATCTTTCAAGATTGTTGCAAGATTTGAATCCGCTCATCACCAGGGAAGATTAATTTTTTTTGTATAAGCAGTATTATTGTTTCGTGTGTAAGAAAGCAAAAACCTCTCCAACACATCTTGCAATACATTTAACAATTTGTGAAGTCCTGGAAACCTAGGTTGGGGGGTCGATTTTTTGCTCGATCATATAGAAAAAAATGATTTAAAATTAAGAATTTTTGATATTTGCACAAATTTTGTCTCCTTTGAACACATTCCAGTTGCACTTGCACCGAACTGATTTGTTTTTGTAAAATTGCAAGTATAGTTTTAAAGTAAATCATAGCAAGAGCAAGGGCGCATTGATTGCATTGATCGCAAATCTTATACTTTTTATTCAATATCACCGCAAACCTTACGTCTTTTAGCAATTTTTAGCGGTGACACCTAGACCCGAGAGACTCTTGTATATCAATTTTCGCTTGCCCACCGAATCTTGCAAAACCAAACATACCGAAGCTTTCTTACGTTCCAGACCAAACATTTCGACAATTTCTTTCGTTTGAAACCGATTATACCGAATCTGGCTGAACCGAACATACCGAATCTTTCTTTCATTCCGAACCGAACATACCGAATCTCGCAAAACCGAACATACCGAAGTTTTCTTTCTTTCTAGACGGAACATACCGACAATTTCTTTCATTTGAAACCGATCATACCGATCAAACCGAACATGCCGACCATTTCTTACGTAGAAAACCGAACATACCGAACAATTCTTGCGTCGTTTTTGTTCGGTCTTCTCAACTAGGGTAGTGTAAGGCTGTTTTTGTGCTAAATTTTTTAAAACAATTTGGAATTGTTGTTCATAATCTTTTCTGTTATTATTTCCGCATATGTTTTTTTATATAAAATGATAATCATTTTGCTAGAACAATGTTTTCGATAAGTCCTAAAGGCAGATTTGAATTACTTCAATTGTGACTAGCCTCTTGATTATGAAGCTTGCGTAACCCCTTTTTGAAATTGATTGGTTTTTAAAAGAGTGCAGATGTCAGTTTTTGTTAACTTTTGGGTTCACATTTGGGCTCATTTTTGGTTTTATTGTGGTAGAATTAGCTGCTCACTTGGTCAAATTGGTCTATTGGAGATTCATCATTAGAGTTGATTTCATGTCAGTTGTTTTGTTTGTTCGAGTGTCCTTCCTAGTGAAATTTAAAAATGTGAACTCATTAGTATGAACTTTACATTGAATAGACGTCTGTCCTTTTTAACAATCTAATGAAATTAAAAATTAAAAAAATGAAGTCAGTCTATCTCTGCTTCAATTGTTAGACCTTTGAAACAATATTGTGGATTAGCGGTTTCGGAACTTTAGGTGCCATCGGACATTAGCGAGCCTCCTTGTTTCACTTATAGCGGAGTGCCAACTGTAATTCAACACACAACTCAAAACACGTGAAGCCCGTTATAAGATTTACAGTACGTTTGCTTGATCGAAAACCTCAAACTTGCGCAACTTAGATCATTTTCTTCACATTTTTACCTTTAAAAATAGAACTTGCCCTACTCTTGCTAAATTTAAATGCGTGAACGCATCCCTGTAGCCATCTGATCAAATTTTTAACACAATTGTCACATTTTGTCCACTCACTAATTGCAAGATGGCTAAGGAATATTAATGTTAGAACAGAATTTTCCCATATTTCAATTAGGCGTGACAGTCTTAACTAGATGACATCTCCCATTAAAAACGAAATTGAAAGGAATTTTGATTATTCTAGTTGTCAGACTTTTGAGTCCTGTATTTTGTAGTAATATGCAAATGTCGTTTTGAGAGATTAAAGTCTGCTATCGGGGGACTAAAAGATTATCAAATCTAATTGCGATTCGATCTTTCTATAGTCTGCGAGGTCAAAAGTTCGCAAGTCAAAATTTGCTTTAAAAAATATTATTGCTGAGCAGAAATTTAAAAAGCTAAAACAGAAATTCAAATGCTGGAACATTTAACACGCTTCTTAGAATCATTAAAAGCTGCATAAACTTCAGCTTAGTGAATTTCTGGTGCATTTATAGGGTTTATAAAAGCAAAATAGTTTATTCATTTGAATGGGCCAATTTGTATTTGATGAATTTTGGAGAAAAGCAAATAAATGGTTGCCTGCCTGCTCGGGTTTAAGTTGGAATGCTATTTTCTCACTTGTTATATAGACAATTTTTACAAGAGAGTCAGGAAAACAATTGCTAGAGGTGGTTCTTTTCCCCTGCTGCTTCGAGATACAATTTTGTTACACAAAGGAATTATATGGCTTTGAAAGTAAGAAACTGTAGCTGAGACAGTTTGTTTAATTGAAATACTTTTATTTTATATTGGTATTCTTAAGGGCCCCTAGAACATCATCGCATAGAAGCTCATGTTTTGAGGGGATAAACAAAAGGCGATAAGATATCAATTTCTCCTTGAATTTCAAGAGTTATTTTTTAATGAGCAATTAGAGTCAGACTCCGCTGAACAGTTACCTCCAACTGGCAACAGGGAATGATTTCTTTCGGGGAAATTTTAATTTCTTTAATCTTGTTTTTATTACAATTTTTACAGAATAACCACCCTGATAAAAGCGAGGGTGTTTATGCAGTTATAGACTCCATTGCTTTCAGACATTGTCTGCAAGTTAGCTCTTAATGAGAAAATCATCAATAAATCTTCTATTGCAAAACGGAGCCTGCTGTCTAAATTTATACCTTTTAATTCCAAATATAAGTTTAAATTCCCTGTTATTCGCCTCAAAAATGGCTCTAAATGCGTGCAAATATCTCATTAGTTTTTGATACAGTTTAGCATTTCTTAATTGTATATTTCCAGCCTCTACACTAAGTAAATAATAGAAATATCAACAATATATTTCTCAATATACGAGTTATTAGATAGACATGTCAACCGAGATTATTGTTTGACCTCTGTGTCCTCTAACAAAACTGGGAAAAAGGAAATAAACGATCTAATAAAAAATCTATATTTAGCCATATTGCATAATGGGTATTCATTCATGGCGCCAAAAAATTCGTTTTATTGTAGCCCTAGATAATTTTTTCCTGAGAAGTCGTTTTTCTGAGAATTCTCATTTATCATATGAGAGTGCCATTTAATCTGCTAAGATAACCACTTTTTCCTTCTTTTGTGAGACCTTAGACACAATCTGAACAAAAATTCTTCGTGTAGGGTGTTGCTTAAGACACAAATTCATCAATTTTGACAGCTTTAATATTCCGTGAATTTTTCCACAGACGAATATCAAATTTCATATGGCGTCATTTTTCAATTTCATCCCTACAGTAAACGCTCTATGGGGACAATTTGAGGTTATTATACCATTTTTCTGTTTTATTTGAATGCGCCTCTCTGTAAATTTAAGAATGAAATGAATTACTACCCAGAGGCGAGACAGGATGTTTATCTTGCAAGATTTTACAAGAATCTTGCAAGATATTTATTTGAGTAATATTTGATGCACTTTTTTAATGTGAATTTTCATTTCTGTGATAACAAATTCAATTTTAATTTCTCGAGTACCAAATTGTTAATATTTTCACGGCAATAAAAGGTAATAAAATTGCAACTTGCGAAAAAGTGAGTTAAAACAAATTAGTTTTTTTCCTAATCATTCGATTGAGTTGTTTTGAGAAAAAAATTTTGAATAAAAAGTTTTTAATTTAGATATATTTTATGTCACTCAACCAAAACGGAGACAGTGAAACAATTTTATTTTCGCTTTCTGATTAATACTGAGTATTAATAAATTTTTCACAAAAATGTGTAGATAGGTCTTTTCAAGTTTTACACAAAACATTTTACACTTTTTACATTTATTTAAACAGTTATTGCGACAGTCATTTTACAGTTATTTAAAAACAATTTACACTCTTTTCTATATATATATATATATATATATATATATATGAAACATTGTTTTCGTCATCATCTCCAAATATGTTCAAACTATTATGTCAATTAAACCAAAGTAAGACCCTTGAGTTGCACATTACAGCATTATTATCATCTTAGCAAGCACAATATTGAGCCTTAAGTAAGATTGATACAGATATTTTGCTCATCCAATTGTTACAAATCAAAATCTTTGAAAAAAAACCGTAGAAACAAAAAATTTGTAAAAATTTGCAGTTTAGTGCGTCCGTTTGTCCTTAGGCATAAAACCATCCTTGCATGCTTTTTTTATTAATTTAGGGGTTACTTTGTTTCCATCGAGTCCGAAAGACTCCTTTTTTGCGATTAAAAGACAGTATTTTATCAATATCATGATAACGGAAATTTTTCTTTGTAGCCTAGCTATCACTCCAAATGAACCTCATTCAATCAGAAAATTACGCAGAGTGAAAAAGAAAGATGGCGGAAACTTCTATCCCTAGCCTAATAAAGAGTGTGGTACTAGGCTACCAACAAACCCATTAGTACACTAAATTTATCCTCTGATATAGTATATTGTATCATCTTATCTCGTTGTACGGACCATAGCTCATGTTAAACGTTACCATAAATCGTCTAACGATTGACTATGTTCAGGCGGGTACTTGACCTTGCTGCCACTTATTCCATTGACAGTAAACTGATACAATAAGCTAAACATCGATTAATTGAAGTTGTTCACTGATTTCTCTCTTGAACGTAACAACATTTGAACTGATGTATTTGGAAACTGACAACATGGCGCAGTCAGACAGTAACGGCCAAACAATTTTAGGACTAGTTTTATCAACCAGAGCCTTTAGAAGAACAACCGGTACATAATCCAACTCAGACAATGGAGAGAGATAGACTTACCAGACACAACCAAGCGATAACCAAATGGAAGAACGAGTGTAATGCTACTGACAGAGTAGGAGTTCTCTGCGGAAACCAGCCATGGGATACGGTAGATGGAAAAGCCAATTCATTGATCTACCTCAGCTTTGGAGGCAAAGGACAAAAGATGAACACCCAGAAGTTCACAAACGTCAAAACTACAACGACGTGGGAATTTTGGGAGTAACTCCAGATCGCGTTCATCCGATCTCGTAACATTACCGTTGATAGATACCTCCTACTGACACAAAAACAAAATACAGGAAAAACCATGGAGCAGTTTCACTCAGCTTTAAGAGCCCTCGCAGAGCGCTACCAACTTTGACATCCTGAAGACGAGTTGCTCCGTGGCATCTTCAAGTGTAATGATAGATCGCGAGATTCAAAGAGCTAAAAAAATAACCTAACAACAGAAAAAGCATTGCAAGTAGCCGTCAGCATTGAGCTCAACTTGCCGGCAGCATGAGCCGTCAATTTGCTATCCACACTCGACAGACAGATTCGTCAACAACACCATTCGTCGGATGACCCGAACCAGTTATGGCATTTTCGAGAGCTCGTTATAGAGGCTCAGGCCGAACCGCTAGAACTCTCCATAAGCCGGTCAGATCGACACAACAAGAATCTTTACAACCAAACCCACTCAACTGCCGCAACTGTGCTCAACAATTGGACACAGGCCATAAAGCGAAGTGTCAAGCTGTAGGTCAAATCTGCAGCCATTGCAGCAAGCCCAATCATTACGCTAAAATGTGCAGATCAAATCTCAATTGAACGCAAAACCGAAGAACAGTTAATGATATTCAACACAAGGATATAGACTAAACGTCACAAGACATCAAAAATATCGATCTCGAAGCAGAAGTACTCTCAAAGTACCACGAATTCAGCGAAGACTACACCGTCAACAATTTAGGTAAAACAGATGACGCAACTTCACCACACAAGTTATATATGCAATACAAAAATAGCAATTTCGTGGTAGTGGTTGATTCAAGCAGCTCAACAAGCCGGTGACCAATCAAATGGCCGAGGACAATGAGGGACGAGATGGCAACACTTGGAGGAGCCAAAAATGAACCTCACACATCTCCGCAGATTCACTAACACCCCATCCACAACCAGGGCACCCTATACTGTGATGTACAATGCAAAGATTGGAACAAAGGACGAGCGAAAATAATTGAGGTCACAAACGATCCCCGTGCAATCGTAGGAAGCCATCTTTTCCAACATTGCGTGTTCAGTTGCAAGAACAACAATGTCCAATAACCGAACAAACAAACATTATCTCGGTTGAAATAAAAATCACATGCCCCATAAAATTTGAAATAACTAACAAAATAAAAACAAAACATTAAGCTTGAGTTGCTCAAAAAAATTAAAAATCATACACGAACGCTTAATTCTAATTCAGCCCGAAAATTGACGCCGATTTCCATTGCATCTCGAAAAACAGATGGAAGAAGAACCACTTAACCGTCAACAGAACAGATTTATTACAAAATTAAAAAAAAAGCGACGAGGTTTTTAATTTCAACAATGGTAATCACTGTCAAACGAGACAAAACCAAAAAGTTATCATTGGAGTCAAAAACTGTCATTAAAGGGATACACGAAATCAAATGCACAACATAGATTGCCTGATGAAGAGTATCGCACAAGCAATCACGGAATCTTCGCACGAAAGAGATGTACTTTTCTCGACCCTTGATCACCACCACGTCTCCAGTCAACGAACACTCGACAAAAACAAAGCCAGGCATTGCAATTTCAACATCATTGTAGACAAGCCAGTGGAATATAGAGATTCAATGCAAGTTTTTTTTGTCTCTTTCGCTGAATTCCAGAAAACAACAGACTCAACATGAACTAACCTCACAATTACATTAAATTTTGTGAATTTCATCATCATCGTTACAGTAGGAGGCATTCAAAGTTTGAAAGAAAATTTCTACAAGTGCCGAGATCGACTAGTTGAAGAAAACTTCGCCATCAACCTCTACAGATTCCACGCAGAACCAGACGTCACGTGGCTTGGATTTGAATTTAATTGTACTGTTATTTAACCAATAATCAATAAAACACAGGAGATATACTCAACGTTTTTCCACTAACGACACAAAAACAACTATAGTCTTTTCTAGGTTTTTTACACCACCTAACGAAATTCATACTTAAACTAACAATATTATGTACAGCATTATGTAGATTTAGAGTTTTACTCAGAAAAAGGAGCAAATACAAATGGACAGATACCGATCAAACGGGATTTGAAAAAAATTAATTGTTAATATAAGGAATCTACGTGAAAACACACACACACAAGCTGAAAAACAAAGTGCAAAACTGATGCATCAAGGGAAGGGCTCGGAACTGTTCTCGAACAAGAAACCTGCAACGGTTAGTCACTAGTTTTGCCCTCACACGCTTTCTAAACAAAGCAGAAGAAAATAAAAGCAGAAATAAGCTCGAATTACTTGGCGTATTATGAACCCTGTAACACTTTGAACACTATTTATGCGATCAACATTTCATAGCACAAACTGACCACGGAGATCAACTATCCATATAAAGAAAACGGTCAACTAGGACACAACAGAGTCGCTTAACACGCTGATGTGACCAACTCGTCCTATTTCACTTCACAATCGACTATGTATCAAGATCAAAGATGGGACTCGCAGACTACAAGTCCGGCATTCCAAAACTACGCCAATTCCGCCCAGCAAATATGACGACGACTTAGATATTGCGCAACAAAAATAATCTGTAAAACACTTGAAACATTAAGACGACGTGTCCGGCCTAGAAAATCAATTCCAAACCAATCTACAAAAAACGTACAACATACGGACACGTCACAAAATACTAATCCATAATCATCCCAAGATTCTACCAAAAAAGCAAAATCTATAGAATTGTCCAACTATTTCACTCACAAAGAGTCCACCAACGCACCAGAGCGCACGAGGCAGAGGAAGACGAAAAAAACCACTCAAGTTACACTAAACTATACACCGATGGACGAAAGCCATAGCCAAGAGCACGAAACAAAAAAGTAACACTTCCAACCTAATCAAAAATACAACTTAAGCGGCGATCAGAAGAAAAAAGCAGCACACAAAACCACAACAAAAAATAACGGCATTCACAAAGACATAAAACAGCGTAACACAAGAACCAAAGCGAATTTGCCGATATCCTCGCTTACAGATCAGAACCCAGGTTGAGGTCGCGCTTGAAATCGCCTCTGATCAGACCGTCCCAGACAAGTGAAACCTCTGATCAGACCGTCCCAGACCAAAGTGACCTCTGATCAGACGAGAATGCGCTCGAAGAACATTGTGCGCTCGAAGTGCGCTCGAAGCCGCCTCTGATCAGGCGAGTTCCAGACCGAAAACACCCATGATCAGACAAGTTCCAGATCCTTGTCCAGTCGAGTTCCAGACCATTGTCCAGACTAAAGTGCGTTCGAAATAGTCTGATCAGAGAATGATTTTAAACATGAACAAATCTCTCAATATCGTTATAATATATTCATTTCATATATCATTTTATCAATCTTATATTCAACTAACAAAAAACCAACCCTGAAAGTATTGTTAATCAAAAGTAAATCGAAAAAAAATGATCAAAAAAAATTACTGAGTATGCCATTTTTTTATGCTTTTAACTGAAAAAATGAACTTAGACAGTTCTGCATAAAAACGTCTTGATCTACTTTAATTCAAAATCTTTTTTTTGAGGGGACCGGCAGTTATTATCAGTTGGACCCCTTGGTTCTGATCAAACCCATCAGATTTTCAGATGAAGTTCCGATCAGAATGCTGTTTTATTGTTGTCTCTTACCCCAGACAACAAAAGTCAGTAAGAAAACAAAAAAAACTTGAAAAAAAAAGTCGCTCGAATTGGTCTCTGGTCAGACTAGTGTGCGCTCGAATCGACCTCTGATCAGACTTGTGTGCGCTTGAAACTGCCTCTGATCAGACCGTTCCAGACCAAAGTGACCTCTGATCAGACCGTCCCAGAAAAAAGTGGCCTCTGATCAGGCAAGTTCCAGACCATTGTCCAGACAAAAGTGCGCTCGAAGCCTTTTCCAGACCATGTAATTCGAGCGCACCGGGAACATGTGTGCGCTCGAAACTCGTCTGATCAGGGGTCACTTCGGTCTGGCCACCTCGACCTGGGAAACAACAATTTGTAAACCATTCGCAACAATAATACAATTCAATGGACAATTCACAGCCTACCCAACAACAAGGGCACTCTAACCCACAGTCAATCACTAAACGTTGCTTCTCCATGACAAAATATCTAAACCAACTAAACATCAACGGGACAATCAACAGGATAAACAAACTGAACCAGACGAACCAGCCATCAAAACAATGATACACAACCTATTACATACACAATTTATCACGGCAATTATTAACAGCGACGTAGTCCTGGAAGACATCCGCGGTTGGCATGGAGAATCCGTATACGCCGGGCCAACGGAAGCAGCGGAGGAAACGACGTTGCGACAGAATTTCTCCGAAACTGGCCCCCGCCAGTTACCATCGACAAGGGATTTTATGGAGAGCCAGCAAAACAAATGTGCTAGAGTTGTTTCCGGTTGTCTACATCCTACTAGCCAACAAGAACTCCTTGCGTGCGCCGAACTGGAGCCCTTAAGAATCATCGCCAAAAAGCGAGCAGGATGCCTACGTGAGAAGATGCTAAGATTGGACGAGGGAGTACCGGCACACGGCACAGCGAGCAGAAACACAATACCAAGACTGAGGAGCAAAACACACGAAGCATGGAAGAAGACCGGGAAGAGGAAGTCTGCCGACGACCAGCGAGAATTCCGTGGGAGCTTCAGGAGGATTGCACTGGAACCCGAGAGTGCAACGAAGCTCGACACAATGGACCGAGAGCCTCTTGTTGTAGCAGACAGCCCGCCCTGGGAACAGCGCCCCCACCAGGCCTCCTTTCACACCGACCTTACGAGGAGACTGAAAAGAAACGATGAGGATACAGAGAAAAGAAAGATAACCGAAGAGTTTCTTGCGTCACTCCCTCCCTGTGACACACAGGTTTGGACAGATGGATCAGTGGACAAAGGACACGGTGGGGCTGGAGCAGTTGTCATCAGAGAATCGGGAAGAGAGGAATTGAAGACAAGCGCAGGATTATTCTGCTCCTCCTTCACGGCCGAGATGACAGCAATCAACATGACCCTAGAACATCTTCAGCGCAACTGGACACCACAAACGGTCAGGATACTCACCGACTCACTATCAGCAGTGGAACGTTTGGAAGAAGGACCGGAAAAACAAAGGTGCAGTTTAGGTAGACAAATCTGGAGCAAGTTAGCCGTATGCCCTGGAACCCAGATAGTTTGGATCCCCTCGCACTGTGGAGTACAAGGCAACGAAGAGGCCGACCGAGTAGCAAATGCCGCCACAACACTGGAACCAGAAAAGAGGCCAATCACTCTTCAAACGGCGACGACCGCTATCAAATTGGACGCAAGGAGGGAAACTCTGAAGTTCTACGCAGGTGCAGCCAGGATCTTCAAAGCGAGGAAGCTTGACAGGAGAAGAGACCAAACCATATGGAACCAACTCATGTCAGGCCACAGCCTGCTAGACAGGGCAACCCTCAGAAGATTTGGGGCGACAGAATCGGACCGTTGCCCTGACTGCGACGAACCCCACACTGCTGAACACGTCATGAAGGTTTGTCAACGAGGGGCGAGCCTACGACATCGGATGATGGGAAACGAGGAGCCAAAAGACCACTTTATCAATAACCCAAGGAACCTAATCAAATTGGTGAAACACGCGGGGATTTATCCATATTAGCCCGGGAGGGGCTACACGGATCCTGAAGAAGAAGAAGAAGAAAGACATCCGCGACTGCATATTGACATGGGACATACACGCAAAACGGAGAAGTTTATGTATCAACAGTTGTGCATCCTTGATGACAATAAGATCGCAGTTCGCAACTCCCCAAGGGAGACGCTACACGCGACACATCCCGGAGCTTGGGTTGTCACATCCCAACCCGACACATCCCAACACGACACATCCCAACGCGACACATCCCAACCCACGAAGACAATAAGGTTACCACTTCCACCATGCCTAGAACCTAATGAAGAAAACCAAATCAACTTTGGGGGTTTCATTATAGACAGCCAAGGGCGCGTTAAACACTTCTTTGCTATATTGATTGCTTTTCCAAGTTTCCCGCACTCAAACTTTACTGTAATGCAAATGACCCTAATATTGAAAAATTCCGAAATAAACATCACCCAACACGGGTACCCCGTAAGCACCAAACGGAAAAAGCTCTTTGCTGAAAGGCAATAAGGTACAACAGTTCTGTGCTCGACTCAACGTTAATGTAATCTTTTTTTTTATCAAGCAAACGACCCAGATCGTCTCATTGAGACCGCCAAACGACGACAAGGTTGAATCAAATTAGACACTACCCCAGTCGAGACCAGATAGTTATCTTGCAAGATTCTGCCAGAATCTTGCAAAAACTGCCTATCTTGCAAGATCTGGCAGAAAAATGGTTATCTTGCCAATGGACAAAAAATGTTTTTATGCACGGCTTGCCATTTTTTTTAGCTTCCAAGGACTTTAGAAGAGCTGTCGCGCAAATCTCTTGTTGTCAGAATTATTCGCCTTAATCAATTCATCTTGCAGGATCTTAAGCAAAAAAAGTGGATATACTAGAGGATTCTGGCAGAAAAATGATAATCTTGTAAGATTCTGGCAGAAAAATGGTTATCTTGCAAGATTCTGGCAGAAAATGGTTATCTTGCAAGATTCTGGCAGAAAAATGGTTATCTTGCAAGATTCTGGCAGAAAAATGGTTATCTTGCAAGATTCTGGCAGAAATCTTGCAAGATTATGCATAATCTTGCAAGATTCTGGCAGAATCTGCCAGAACCTTGCAAGATAACCATTCGGAATCGACTGGGGTAAGCAGTGATCGTTCAACATAAAAAAGCAACAGCGCGAATTTCATTCGAACATAATATTTGTGGGAAAAAAAAGCAACTATACTCAAATTGTTCGACGCCTACTGCGGGAGTAAGTGGAACTCGGCTTTAGCTAAGAACCAAACCGGATTGAAAAAACCTGGACAGAATGTTAACCTGTTTAGACGACAAAGTCACTGGGGACAAGGAGCTCATTAGCAGGCATGTATGGCTAAACGAGGACATCTACAGCGACGTTGAAGTTAGACAAGTAAAGATTCAAAAACTAGCAGTGACTGGGAACGACAAGGACAAAATACACCGCCCCTTCAGACAACCTTATTTTACGTTCAACGAACCACTGACCCTATCCAGCCCACAACTCCAGCTCGCACGTAAGACCATTGCAGCTACAAGAAACAAAAAAACGCCTACAAGAATTATATGAGGCAATACCGGAGAGCGCCGCACATTTAAAAACAACTGACAGTAAGCTCACAGTAAAACCCCTTTGCCAACAAGACTCAGTGCTAAATAAAACAGAGTTCGCAAAATTTGGTACCCCATTTCAACGCCGAAACCCTCTCTTTGATTTTTTTGGATTTGAAGTCTGTACGCAATCAACATGCTAAATTCCTCAACAAAATATAATGCCCTGCAAAGGAGCTGTGCGAGAAAGTTAAAGATAAAAAACCAATTCGAGAGAGAAGAGAACAACAACCAGCACGAGACCCCAGCAACAGGTCAAACAAAACTAAAGTGACACGCATAAAAGAGGCAAACTTTCCAAAGGTCTCGCGCAAACTCTCTAAATTTATCACAAGATGATGAACTCAAACTATTAGCCAAAAAAAATCCGACGAATTTGATGAACGCAACATCACATCAACACAGACACTCGCCCAACGAGAAAAATCACAAGTGTCCGCAACAAACTTGCCCGGTTCGATGGCTCCGACAACACATAGACCCTCGCCTTCGACCATCAAAACCGTCATCTCACCTTCCACCATCAGAACCGACAACACGCAACACCCGGCCTTCCCCTAATGCAAAGACATCAAATGACACTACAGCACCAAACAAGGCCGCACAGGATGTTAACTTTGAAGCAGAAAACGAAGAACAAGAAAGATGCTTACATACACATGAGCTGTGATTAGTGTAGAATCGCCCAAACTAGTTGGAGAGCAAGGATAAAACTCGTTGGAGAGCAAGGATAAAACTCGTTGAAGCATAGTTATCCTTCATTGATCAGTTGCATCACAAATTTGATTATTATTACTAACATCATTCATGAGCTTATATTTAATTTATACTTTAACTTTGTTAACAATTTAACTTTCAGGCTATCGTATTTAGTTTCACTAAAATCATTTTCGGGGGGAATGTGGTACTAGGCAGTATATCTCATCACCTTATCTCGTTGGGCGTACCATAGCTCATCTTAAATGTCACCATCAAGCGTCTGACGGTTGACTATTTTCAAGCAGGATATTGACTTGCCACCAATCAGTCTATTGACAGTGAACTGGCTAATTGCACAATAAGCCTAGCGTAGATGAATTGAAGTTGTTCACTGAAATCTGTATTGAACATAACAGTATTTGAACTGACGTACTTGGAACAGCACCACAAAGAAAGTCTGGTATCTCTCTTGAAATGTTTCGCCTTGAGCAGTGTATACATAAATTATTCCTTCCAAGTTCAGATTGACGTCAAAATGAATACTGCTACGTTACGAGATATCAGAGTACTCTTATATATCAAGAAACGTTATCCATTATTTTTGTTTCAAAAATTTTTTTACAAGACTGGTGCATACTTTGCACAACGATGATCAGCTGAGGCTATGGATTTTGTAATTGCTTTTAGACGCATAATTTTTTTGGAATAACTTTAAACCTATGTCTATTAAGCCAATCAAAGAAAACTGTTTCAGTTATTGGACTATTTTATTTCAAGTTCAAAGAAATTTGTCCGAAAAGTAATAGGCACTGGAACATTTTTGTGGTTGCATCGGACCAAATTCTTTCTTTACCAAAAATAAAATTCAATTAAAGTAAGATATTTTTCATTTTTGTGATCACAATTATTTTGAACTTAAAACCAAAAAAAAAACATATATGGATACCCAGTTTGCTCAAAGATTTCGTTGCAATGCAAAAGGATTAAAAAAACCAAAACGGAATCATTTTCAAATTGTCTGCAGATGCAAATCTGGTCTTAAACTGCAAACCTTCAATGTGGATTGCATTTACGAATTTTTGAACTTTATAGATCTTCAATTCTGAAGTTTTCCTCCAGAAAAATAGATTAGAAATTACTTGAACATAGATTAGAGTGCTCGATAGCGTTCCTTCAAAACCACACTTTCAAAAAGAACAGAATTTGAATCGTTTTCAGCACGTTCTGTGTTTGCTGGCAGTCATAGCCTTCCATATTAAGAATAGCAGCTAAAATAAAATTAGAAAGGTTGTATAACAACGTTTTTTTTTAGTTCACGTCAGTTACCAAAGTTTTGTTTCTTTCAGAGAAAGCAGCGTTTTCTTCATACCAAAGTTTTCCGGGGTGGTTTGTTTCCTAAATCTTGTGAAAATCCATCTTTCTGACGCCGCCAACCTTAATGATTACAGACCACATAAGAATAGTATGGAGCCGCATCTGCATTCTAACTACCACTCTAGCTGCATTCTAACGACCATTCTAAATGAAAAATGCTTCAAAGCAGCATGGTTCACTGGCAGCTCCAAATTATAGTCTTGGTGCTTTGTAATTCCGCGGATCAATATTTTTTTCAGGTACTGTCCCGGATCGAGGTATCAACAATAGAAATTGCTTAAAAATGTAAAAACTCCGGTGAAGGCGGTAAAAAGTTGTAAGATAAGAAAAGAAAGGTGAAAGGTGTAGCGGTCAAAAAAAGAATTCACCGCTAAGAATTGCAAATCTTACAAAAATATACCGCTAAAATTACCAAATATCTACAACAAAAGAAATATTGCAAAAAACATGCAAGAATACAAGCGAATTGCGTTGAAAGCGGCAAAAAAAGTTTATAGCGCTAAAAAGCGCAAGCTGTAAAAAGCTTCCCCATTCCGTTTGCACATCTTTATATCGATTCAATTTTGTAATTGAACTATGTAAGACTTGAGTTGAAATATTTAGAAGCGGCCAGAAAAAACTTTACCGCTTAAAAGGTTTTTTAATCAGACCAAGTAGTTATTGAATTCAATCCAAACTCATATTCCGCGATCATCTATGTATGAAAATATCAAGACTTTTTCGTGCAACTTCTTTAGAAAAAAGTTAGATTTTTGTTGGTGAAAGTGATGAGAAGAAACTGCACATCTTACTTCAATCCACTGTATAAATCATTGTACAGTTTTTGCGGCAAATTTTTGTAAGACTTTAGCGGTGAAATTTTTGTTTTCATAGCTAAAAATTGCTTGCTCTACAAAAATTCAACGTATTCCATAAAACTATTGAATCTGATTTGGTTTCAAAAAGAATATAATAGAAGTGAGTGGATTGCGGCGCAGAGCAATCAAAAGTGATTGACATGAAAGAGGTGAAGATTCAAAAGGTATGTTACATTTTGTAAGAATTCTAGTTGAGAAATTCTAGTTTAAGAATTCTAACTATGAGAAAATAAAGTTATCACTACTAAAACCGCAAATCTTACGAAAACTCACCACCTTCACCGCATTCATTGCTAAAAGATGAGCAGTTCTAGGTTGTTTTCACTACTTTTCACCGCTATCGTTATATGGTTTTTCGGGAAAACTTAGAACTACGGTAATTTTCATGACGATTCTGACTGAAATTTTGTCTTATCGGTAAGTTTACAATCTAAATGAATCATTTCTTATATGAGAGCTTTTATTTTATTTTAGTTTCACAATTATATGACTTTTTCCGTTTTGTTTTGGGGGCCATCAGTTTTTCCAATCAAAATTATATAAATGAAAACTGAACAACCTTCTTGGCTAAAGGAACATTTCTTCTGTTTTCAGTGAAACATCGCTCATGGCTTTTATGGCTTGGACACTGTGTTTTCCGTTATTTAATCGCATTTTAGTGTTTCGCATGCAATTATTGAGAGTTTCTAGTAATTTGTCTTTGCCACTTATATAAATTTCAATCATTAAATTTCAATCCTCCTAATTTCAATTGGCTTCCAAAAGAACATTGAGTGTGCCTAAGTGACGCTTTGAATGCAAACCTAATGGTTGTTGAGACTTCGCAAATATACTTTTTCGAAAAGAAAAGCTTGCACCTCAACACTTTTTAAACTCTTTTTGTGAAAGTTTAGGTCTTTGCCAGAAATGTCAGGTCCATTATGCTTAAAAATGACTCAAAAAGGCGTGGTTAGACGTTTTTTTGATTTCTGATGATTAGTTTTATGACTCAGATGCCAAAAAATTGTCACGAATTTTTTTATTTTCAGATTTTTGAACAAAATTATGGTCCCTTTTAGACAAAACCCTATAAGTAAATTGAAAATTTCCTTTGACATTCAGGAGAATTTGTTCGGCACAAAGTCAGTTAGTAGCAAAAAATTATGGCTTTACTGGCTTCAACACTTCATTCTGCCAATTTTCTACGGAACTTTTGGTTTTGCCTGTAGGTTTTTCTTTCGTGTTCAAAAGGCCTTTGCTGCCTCTTTTTCTGATCTAAAAAGATTTATTCCAATTAAAATAAAAATTAACGTGTTTAATGTATTTTGCTAAAGCTACTGGTTTCAAAAGCTCTGATAGTAAGAGTTTTTTAAATATAGCGAATTTTGTAAATCAGTTATTAATAGTTGATGTTTCTGAAGTAACCTTTGTTGCTGAAAAGTAAATCAAATTGTTTTATTTAAATTTATTACTGAATACCTTGTTTTTTAAATACTTCGGCAGATTTCTCTTGCATTTTTTAAAAGTTTCTCATAGTTTATAGTTTTGCCTGTTATTTTTGTTTGTTAAGTAGACGTAAAACTAATCTGACTAAAAAAAGTCTATGTAGCTTCTTCTGAATAGACGTGGTTAAGGAAGTTATTCAATTTTGTCAGTCGGTCGCCAAACATTTTGGATAATTTTGACTTAAATTGTTTTCAAAATTTTTAGAGTTTTTTGAACTTTTCCTTTTGTGTTCTTCTTTTTGTGAGCTCGATACTTATTCTCATCAATGAGAGGTCCCATCGTCTTACTTGTAGTTTAAAATTCAACCTTTTGTTTAGTTCAACCGTTGTTGTGTATCTTGGTCACTTTGCGTTCTCTTAAAATTTTTATGAGTGGTCAGTTTTGGAGTTTCTCTCTATTGTCCTTTAAAATATTCCTGCTTATAACAATAGCCATTGATTTTCAAATTAGACTGAAAATAACATATACATCTTTACACTTATGAGTTAAGTGAGTTAGTATTAAGAAAACATGTGAAAAAATAATATAAACTTTTAACAAAGCAGCTGATGACGTTAATGAATTCAGTACTTAACGTTTTCGCAAATTCTTTGAAAATTTTCTCTTTTTCAGTACCTGTTGTTATTTTGTATACCTGATCTATAGCTTAGTTTCATCAGAAACATATCACTTTAGAACTTGTAATTAAATATATTAGTTAAAAGCTGATGATTTGAATGAGTTTTTGATGTTATTTGGTTTTTAAAATCCGATGCTCTTTTTAAGTTCGCCCCTTTTTCTCTTTCTCAACTGGTTATATATTTCATTTAGTGACAAGTCCCATATGCTTTGATTTTGAGGACAATTAATTTTTGTAGTTCAGATTCTATCTGATAGTATTTTGTTTTTGCTACTATGTGTTTTTAAAATTAGATTTTGAGTTCTGCATTATATGTTTTTTGTGGTTTGTTTATTTTGTTGTTTGTGTTGTCTCGTAGTCTTAATAACGGCAAACGTCTTGAACTCTCTAGTGCGGCATTGTTTATATGTTTAATTCAGTAGTTTAGCTTGGTAACAACTTTTTTAACACAAACATCTACTTGTGTATATTTCTATATCTTCGTTGATACACAGTTAAGTAAAATAATGGATGCTCAGCGTCAGAACAATAGGAGCAAACTCACATTACCGAACCTTCCATTTTCTTGTTATATAGCAAGTTACTCTTTAATAATTTAGCAAGGTGACCGGGGGCGTATAATTTGTATGCCCCACTAAGCGGGAGGGGGTGCAACACAGAATAGTTACAAGTTTTTTGCAGATATCGTTATAGCATGCTCACATCTGGTGTGACGACCCAAACAAACTTGAAACAGCTGGCAATATCAGGCAAGATCTTGATATCTCATTCAAAGTTTGGATTATCTTAACAAGATGTTGATAACAAGACATTTGATCTTAACAAGACATTTCGTGGATGACCATGACAAAATCCTATACAGATGGGCCAGGAACAATTCCTGGCGCAATTTGCTAAGATCTTGATAAATCGTTTTGCAAGTCCAAAGTGTCTCTGAAGCAGGTGAGATAGCAAGAAACCATTCCTGTGTAAAACTTGCAGTTGATCAACGTTTGGCAAACTGGATGAACATGAATTCTGTGAACTTCGTGAAATTTTTCTTCACATTTTTGAGTTTGTCCGTTGATTAATTATCCTATAGTGTTTTTTATGCTTGTGATTTTTCTTTTTCAATTAAATTTTAAACTAGTTAGCCTCTTTAGATTTCTTTCGTTAAGAATTTATCATTTTTGTCAATGTGGAATCATGAAATTCCTAATATTTATTGCTTTTTGCGTAAACATCTAAGACAATACAACGTAATTATCTTTCTTCGTGTTTTGTTCTTTTTGAAGAACAAAAAGTATGTTTTATTTCCGCTTTTTAGCTTTTTTAATTGCCTACTTCAATACGGAAATCGCATGATAGAAATTTACAAAAAAATTCTCAACAAAATTTTTCGGACATTCCTTTTTATCTTGTTATTTCTTTTTTTTCGAACCTCCAAGCATTGATTTATTTTGAGTACGATTCTGGAAGTTGACTTGTTTAACTTATCAGGATCTGATTTCTTGAATTTCTTGCAAAGAGTTTACAAGTTTGTACATACATTGACGTTCTCTTCTCAAGAATCTTACCAAGATTTCGGAGGTGTCGTCAAGTGACGACACCTCCGAGTTTTCCATGATTTGTCAAGATTTAGTAGATCCTTGTCCAGGTACTTCAAGTTTCATCTCATTTGTAGACATCAAGCAATTTAAACATGTTTTATTTTAAATTCGGTCGAGAAATTAAACATAATTTTTTTTTACCAATGATTCTTTTTCTGTAAGTTTAGTGATTACTCTGGTCGATTAACCGCATAGAATATGAAAGCTGCCTAATTGAAAGAAATTTCTGAAAATGATTCATGCCCATGACCAGAGACATAGTGACATATTAGCGTCATGCGAGTCTTACCAAGATTTCCGAATATCTCAGCCAGGACAGAAGTGACGACACCTCCGAGTTCTTGAGAGAGATGAGAGGAGACGAGAGTGGAGAGACAGATGAGGAGGTCTCCCACTAGGATGCTCATCAAGTAGACATCCGAGGCAGACTTGGGACTGCTGGCAAAGAGGACTGCCAACACGACCAGGTTGAGGAGGAATCCGACTGAGAGGATGAGAGATCTAGTCCTGTCGAACCAGATGGTGCAGAATTGGATCACTTCAATCAGGGAGGCACAATCCGACAACATCCTCGCCCCCTCCTCACTCGACAGACGACTGGTTGTATTAATGGCGTAATTGGGGAAATAAGTGAAACAAAACTCAAAAAAATACATCGAAGACAGATTGGAGTAAATGGAAATATTTTGAGACATTTTATGCTACGTTCAAAAATTTATTTCAAGCAAAGTTTGTCGATAAAGTTTATAGAACAGAATATGAGAAAACGTGACAAAGGGTTTAAAGATAAAATTAAATAGATAAATTAAATAGACAATTTTTTCTTTTAAACGTAAATGATTACAAAACTGCCTTATTTCAATTTTCCAACAAAGTAGAATTAGCTGATGTACAGCAGATCGGCAAAGTCAACTGATCAATCAATCATTGATTTTCAAAGGGTTCCTAAATATCCGAGGCGTCTATCGACAAGTCGACGTGAGTATTGGAAAAATTATTTATATTCACTTTGGTGGATAATCATAACCACACTTAGTTTTCTAAATCAATGTCATAGCTGAAAAAGGGAGAGCAATTGTTTGTTGAATTATTACAATTTTGAACAGTTGGTAATAAATTTCAAACAGCCGATTGCCATACAGTAGTTGGTAATTTCCTTTCAAGATCAAAATTATCAACGAAAGAAGATAATTGCAAATAAAGTGAACTCTGATATCAGAATTGCCGCCAGGGTTGTCTACGTCATTCAAATTGGCTGGGGTGAAAGAGAATTCAGAGGTCACAGACGATAGAGGAAATTGTCCATTAAAATTTCGGGGATATCCGGGTGGGCTGGGTTGTCTTTTATTCTTCTGATCAGAAAACAAAAAGGTGTCTCTAATTACGAGAAAAAGCAAAAATAGAATTAACCTTGATGTTTTTCTGCTGCGATTACCAGACAACTTTTGGCCAGTAAATAGTCAAATTTAACATTCAAGGTTGGACGAAGATGTAGAAAATAGAGCAAAAGAAAGAATAAATTGTCCAATTAAGTAGTTTCAATATTCAACTTAAAGCTTCAAATCTAAGATTAAAATTTGATTTTTTTTGTATTGATGCAAAATCAAAACTAAAATATTTTTTAGCAATCAGCAAAATTGTACTTGAGATATTTCAAATTTGCCGTTGAAAATTTTAGCGTTCAATGTTGAACAAAATCATATATCAAAGCTTTTGAGAGCCAAACGAAAAACTGGATCAGTTTATAATGCCTTCAAGTAACCAAAATGGCATTAAAAAACTTACGAGATAAAGAGATACGTGAATAAAGATCAATCAATAACTGCAACAACGGGGCCAAAGTGAGACAGAAAACCTAAAGAGGATAACTTCGGATGCAGATAAATTGGTGCGCCCAAAATTCAATTCAATATTTCATTTTACTAAGAAGAGATAGATTGAAAATTAATTACTTTATTGTTTGTTTTGACAAGGCGGTGGGAGAATTTTTAAAGAGCAGGGTGGGGTATATTTCCATTCAAAAGTAGACTGGAAAGGGAATTTTAGTCCATGGCTGTGATATTTTCCTCATTTTTATACAATTGACGCTTTAGCTGTTTGAAAAGGAGGAAATAGCCAATAAGAATTTTTCATTAGAATTGGAAGAAAAAATTATATCTTAGTCAGAAAATTTGCATACAAATAAAGAATTAGACACGAAGTGGTGAATAAATTATGGGTTTTGTACAATGATTCAAGCGATAGCCCAAGTGGGTTTCAAAGCAGCAAAAAGTTCACATAAGTTTAATACAAAAAAAATACTTCAAAACGTTTTTCCGTGAACTTTGATTAAGAAATCGCCAATCTGAATAGCACATTTTAGAAGATTACAAAACTTTTAAACTCAAGTGGGTTTACGCGTTCAATTTACATGACCATTTTACCCATCGGCGTTGGGCAAAAATATTTAATAAGATCTTGTCGAATTTACAATTTTGAGTTGAGCAAGAATTGTGGCGATTTGACGCTGTGAATCAACTCGACTAAAAATCAACATCATCATTAAATTTCACAAATGTAAAGGTTGAATGTAAGAATTTTAAAGCGTTAACAATAATCTAACGCCAAGTAATTTATGTGTCCAAAGTATATAATTTAACAAGTAATGAGGCGAAAAATAGACGTTCAGGTCGCTGCAGTACATACATAAACTGTGATTTGAACTGACAACTATCACTTCATGGGGAAATATCAGTTTAAAGGTCTTGATATTTATCAAACAACAACTAAATGATAATCAACAGCTTGAGTTGTTTCCTCATTATAGATCTCTTTTCAAAGGCTATGAACTCTCGCAACGTACTGATTGGAATTTAGAAGGAAGTCAGATAATATTGGCTTCCTTCATTGTCGACAATTTAACAATTTATAGCACGAACTTGTACTTAGAACCATTACAGGTTGTCAGAGTTTGTAGCGAGTAATCAAGCGAATTTCTAGCGAGTAGCCAGAATTTTAAGCTCAGATTTTATGGAAATTTAACTAAAAGGAAGTTCCGGTATAATGAAATTTCAGTTTTGTAAAACAAAGACTAATGGAAAACGAACTGGACGAATTCGATGGCGTCATCAGTTTGGCAGAGAAGCAAAGAACTGGACTGGAACTCGAATAAAAGTTATTAAAGCCCAATAACACGTGTATCACAATTTTATCACTTCCGAACAAATCTCCCGTACGTTCAAATTTTCCAAAACGCAACATTTGAGGCATTACTTTTTAGTTTTGAAGGTGAAAAATGTTTTCTGTAACAAAAATTTTTAATTATGGTTTAATGAAATGATAAAATTTATCTTGCCAAGAGAAAGTCAGGCACCAGTTATTTAGAGAAACAAAGCTATTGAAATGAACCAAATCAAGATTTAGCTGAGAAGATCAATATCTTGTTCAAACGCTCTTATTTTGTTCAAATTTAATCTATATGATATCCAAATGAATGGAAATGGATGAAATCCAAAATATTTGCAAAAACTATTATCGAGGAATGTGTGTTTTTTTCTTACTTAGTTTTACAAGCTGTGATCCCGCTTGCTAAAATTCATTTAAGCCAGAAGTAAAAAAATTAACAAAATCAATTCACTTCCGTATTGTTGACAATCAGTTGTTCTGAAATTTTATTTTTTCTTCACGTTTTTTTATCGCTGAAACCATAGGGGACCAACAGACAAAGAGTATGCTTACTTACAGAGATATTGCAAACAAATTTTCCATCTAGAGCACGAAGATTACGGCGATGAGGCAGACAATGCCTTTCTACAAACCACTGCTGAGGATTGAACAGCAACCCGATGAGGCAACCAACTACCCAATGTAGCAAAGGATGAAAAAATGAAGGCCCACAAAGAAAAAAATGCCTATGAGATTGAAATTGCTTACATCCACGACGAAAGAAACAAGGTATGGTCTCAAATGGCCGTAGCTTTTCATGAATCAAACCACATGTTTATGAGACATGCCTCTGTAGGATCTGACGACTTTTGAAATGAATCATATATTGTGAAATTTTCCTGTATTAAATTGTCAGAAAATAGGCACTTCGACGGCAGTGAACTAAATGGCAGAGGTGGTTGAAAGGCAATGCAAAGAACCGAAGACAGGCTTTTTTTGAGAGAACAGGAGCAGCTAACAAGGATACAAGAAGCAATGGAATTAGTCAGAAATGCTCTTCATCGGTTAGCTCTAGAACATTCCCGCCTTCGCAGATAAAAACTTTACATATATGAGCCGTCTAACCCCGCAACAAAATAAGCAGAGTCAATTAAAGCGATGCAGAACTTACATAAAAAAACCAAAAATGTTAGAAAAAACTACAGAGTGGTTCAAAAGCTTTAGCAGTCCAGTCAAGAGTTACTTAGAAAAAGGACCCAAAAATAATTATACATACGTGGAATTTTTGGACAATCTGCTCAAGGCTGTTCGAGGAAGGAGAAATAGAGAGCTCAATATAGCAGATGCAATGATAAAAGCACATAAAAAAGCATGATAGAGACACAGGAAGATGATCGAAGAATAGTCAGTGGTAATGTATCACCATTGGCTACACCAGATAAGATGTGCTAAACAAATAATAACCCGTTGAAAAGAGTGGTCATTCCAATGAAGAGTGATTGCGCAGATAACATTGTGACAATTATTGATGCCTGCTTGGTGTTCGTGCCTGGTCATTTGGTGATCAGAAACCCAAAAAATAGAGGATTTCAGAGTGGTGGGCGGCAGCTACGAGTGGATCATCATTATAGCCTTGAGGGAAGTGGACTTCCAATTCAAAATTAAAATTATTCTGTGTGACTGCATTTTCTTGAAATCTTCCATCAGATTAAAGAAGCGCGGAGTGGAGACGGCGTTGTCTGAAACTCTAAAAAAATCCATTTAAAGTTATTAAACAAAATAGTCGTTTTATATGACCCTCAGTGTGTGTTCTAATATAATGAAATGGCACAGACGATTGGCTTCTTTTGATCAAACTGTTGTGGTTGAGAATACACCAGACAATGGGAAAACTCAAAAAATGCGCATTCGTCAAGATAAAAAAGATATTAGTTCTAAGGGTGGCAGAGTCCCAAGCAGCGCCGAGGGTCCTCAAACGTGATGGTATCTTCCAGAGCAGATTGATCCACTTTCAGCGAGCTGAGTCTTCATTGCCTTTGCTGATAAGGTTAAAAAAATTATTGTAGCGGGCAGCAATTCTCCATGGAATCAGCATCAGAAACTTGGCGATGAGGCAAGAAGAACATAGACTAACAGCAGATTTTTTGAGAGGTTTGAAGACTGAAGTTTCAGTCTTTACTTTAGCTATCTTTGTTTGCACAGTCCTCATTGGGATGACAGACAGATTCATCTGCAGAGTTGAGAAAAAGGCACATCAAGAAAGTTTTGTTGAACATACTAGTTTCGACCATGGATACTATTTCTACAAAACCTCCTCACGCAAACAAATGCCAATGAAGATGGGATTGTCAAGGAATCGAAGGTGGGCTCATTCCCTGACTTCTGGCATTCGGATGAGGGTCACGTCGGTGACGGCAAAAAAGATTTACAGAACACATCTAGTGCAATCAAAGTAGAGCAGTGGCATAACGCGCAGTGCTTAGACAATCACCAATGAACGAGGATCAAGGCGGAGAGCTCAGACTTTGATCAAAACTCTCTAGAAGAGGTATCCACTGCAACGAGAAGGATTCTTCGAAAATATCAATCTCTGGAATATTGTGACACTGATGACTTTTTGCACTTTGACAATTGGCTTGAGTAATGATGCACAAGTGCCAGCCAAAAATGTGCTTCAATGAAGAATTCGAGCATAAAATTTCCCTACTATTAGCTGTTTTAACAGAGAGTAACTATGTAGAATTAAAACACTCTCCGTAGCCAAGAGGAATCATAAGTGAGACAGGTATAACTGGGCAATGATGTATGATGGCAAGACCTTCCAATTTAATGAGGCATTGAACCTAGTGAGGCTCCTAATGTCAAAGATGTCAATTCGGTTGCATGAGTTTAGAAAAAATAGGTGGCCGTCGGTCAAGTTGACAAATACAAAGCACGATATGTTCAAAATAGCTTCAAACAACAGGAAAGTCTTGTTCTTGGGATTTCATCGGTTTTTACTTACTACTGTTACAAGGAATTTGCTAATACTAGACACTGGACCTACTCTATTTGTCTGCGTCATCAGAAACTGATGATCACTTTCATAGTCTAGAATGAAGACAAAATTGTAGCACCGAGCAACCTACAATATATTTCGATACCAAGAAAGCGTTATGAGCTAGGTTCCACATGGAATGCAGAGGGAGAGATAACGAATTCCTTTCTGGGGCAAAAAGAGAACGGCAGAGACAAGATCACCCAAAAATGTTACATAGATAAGATGTTTACGTGGTTTCAATAGACTGATTGCAGGCCCTCAAGAAACCCAGCCGACGTGCTCCAAAAATGTCAGGCAGTAGAAAATGACGACAAAGTTGACCAGATATTCTAATAAAAATTAGCTGAAAGACTTCATAATATATCAAAAGCGACGAGACCAAACGTCAGGTTCACACATAACAATTATCATTACAAAGAATGCGCTCGCAATTCAACAAAGGAATTGTGCAAAACGATTCTACGTTATGAAAATTATGCCAAACAATTACAACGTACATATATAAGAGACTTTATTTACAATTTATTGGGAGATGACATAGACTGATCCAGAGATGTAAATGACATTGAATCATTGACGAGATGGCGCATCATAGTTGCAAACCTTATCCCAATTTTTTGGGGCCTTATAAACAGGCAAAAATTGTTCTATTGTTATTAGAAAAGAACATCACAGCAAAGCAGCAGAATTTTAAGGAGATCATATTAAATAATTTGGAAATTATTTTGATATTCAACTGAAAAAAACCAATTGAGATGGCAAAGACAACCGCAGTTGCCAAAACATAGTTATGCAATGGAGAATAGAAAATTATAGCAGGTTTTACTTTAATACGATCAAAGTTTTACTTTAATTGGAAAAACATACAAGATAAGAAAATTTCCATTCACTATGTTGTCATTGGAAAGATTGCAGCGCAAATGTTTACGAAATCATTACCGCTCTCTATGGTGGATTTGTTTAGCAGTTTTGATGGGAACAGATTCTGTACAATAACCTGAATTCTGAATAAAAGTTTTAGAAATTGATGCAAGTTTATGAGGTTGGGGAGGAGATTGGGGCAGAAAAAATATGCTCAAAGATTTTGTTTCGAAGGCAGTTGACGTGGAAAGAGGAGCGTCTATTTGAGGGAATGGAGGTGTTAGCAATTGACTTTGACACTCTAAGTGTTCCGACCCACTTTAGTGGGGGAGGAACTATGTACTCAAATGTTTTTTTTTTGTTCAGACAATTTTGGCCGATCGATATAATCATCGTAGAGAGTTGTGAGTGGTATCATTAAAAAAAATCCCTTCCAGCGTAGAATATGGAATTGAAAAAGATGTTTTCAATTTTCAGTTTTTAAAGGGAGTTATCGAGGTTCAAAGTTTTGTGAATATTAGACGTGTTTTAGCCGTTTTTCTTCACTTTTTCGGTAATTTTGACCCAATTTTCCTCAATTTTGCCAAAATTTGTTCAAATTTTTAACTATAGTGTAATTAATTTATCTCAAAAGATATAGGAGGGTTGTTGAATTGTTTGTTGACTCAAAGTTTGTTGACTAGAATTTGTGCTAAATTTTTCAAATTTCTACTTTTTTGGAACCGAAATCGGGACCAAATTTGCTTTTTCAGCCGACTTGCTTTAATTTTGCTGGAAGTAAATACCTTAAAACTGCGGCGATATTCTTTTAAGCGGAGAATCAAATTGTACGCCCAATGACATTGAGAGTGTTCTGGAGTTATAAGTTTGCCAGTTTTTAACAAATTTAAGCTAATTAATTATACAAAATGCATTTTTGTTTTGACAAACTGAAAGATATTGTTTAAAAAATGCTCTATTTTGCAACCATCTGAACAAACGAGTATTTTGGTAGACGGGCAGCAATATCTGGGCTGATCTTGATCTCGCCACGGTTCCTTACGAAAAAAAATTAGATTTTAATGGCGCGCGATTTTTTTCAAATTTTTTCCCCTATTTAAATGATTTTCATGTATACTGTTTTTACATACAAAAATTTCAAATCAGAGCTCAATTAATGACGGATAATATTTAGAACACAAGGCCCAGCGAGATTATTTCACGGTTTCAGATTTAAGCGATTGGTTTCTGTGGCAATGACCAATTGTTTTCGTAAAAATTTTTTTATAGACTTCTCGAATTCTGCTTTCACTTGTTATTTTTTGCCCAATCTTTAAGCCCAATATTTTATTGTCCCCAGTTTTTTTCTGAAAATATAAATGAACCTTGACGCTTTTTTCAGATGTTATCTAATGTCTGTTTTGACCTTGAATATTATTGTTTTAAGAAAACATCGGTTAATTTTTGAACTTTGCCGCTATTTTATCTTACTCCCCTCAAGTTCGGGCGTAGTCTCATTAAAAACAAGCCAAGACAAATTATCTTGTGGGATATAAATAAATTTCCGTAATGGTTATATGTTCAACTAATGGTGTCTTTAATTTGATACTAGACTTTTCAATTTTTTTTTAGCATTACTGCACATTTTATGAGTTCAGTTTGTTTCCTTGTCGTATTATCGCATTATTGACAAGTTCAATTGAAGGAAATCATAGTAGGAAAAAAGCGATGGAAACACGCGTTTCTGAATATTTGTTTGTTTTTGTTAAATAGTTTATGCTTTTTGTGAGACACATTTATCTCTCAAATTTTTATGGATATTTTTTTGTTTTTGCCTTTGTTTGTCTTTCATTTTGTTTTTATACGCCATATATCTGTTAACCATAAGTTGCAATTGATTTCTCAGGAGGTATAACTGAACCTAATTAGAGATTTCAGTTGACAGCTGTTTGTTTTATTGACTTCCAAATTGAAATAAAAAAAGAAGTTTTTTTTCTATTGTATCATTATTGCTTTCATTTTCGTTACCATATGACTCCATTCCAGTAATTAGAATTCTCAATTTTTTTGTTGTTTCAAGTTTTTTTTCATGTTTTTCGCGCTTGGTTATACGTTGCGACTGATTGCTTCGACTATTAATTTCATAAAAATTTTTCGAGATTTCTACGCTGTTCGGTTTATGGTTATCTTTTTTGCCAAGTCTGCGTAATCGTTTAGGGGGAAGACTCTTTGATGTAAAAATGAGAATAATGTGACATTACAAAGTTTTTGCATGTGACATCTTATAATTATAGTGCCTTGAACAGCGTGATCTCGTAAAATTGTTTGCTCCTTTAAATACTTGTTGTTATTCTGAGGGGTCGTGACTTAGTCGCATTATTAACAGGCACAATTGGCTATATTAGGTATTGCAGCTTAATCAATCGCTGTTTTTTGAAATCTTTTTGCAGACGGACAATTTGGTTAAAAAGCATCTATATTTTTGAAGGCACACTGTGAACAAAAATTGATGGTACCAAAAAAGGACTGTTAAAAATGTTTATCTGGAAAATAGGAGTCGTTTACCTATGATATCCTCACTTCTCAGTCAGGTAGCAATTTAAACACTATAAAAATTTCGAACCAATTTCATCGGACAGTACTAACTTCTAAAACGAAAACTTAATCAAACCTTCTTCTTTTTTCGTAAGCAACAGAGTCAAGAAACTTTCTTCGAAAAAAGAAAAAGAAAAAAAATAGTAAAAAATGATGGGCAGGAACTGTTTTTCAAATCATCTCATTATTGACAAGTGCAATTGAAGGAAAGCAAAGTAGGGAAAAGGCACAGCGATTCTTATTTTGAGGGGTTGTGACTTAGTCTCATTATTACAGGCCCAATTGGCTTCCTGAGGTATTGCAACCTATTCCATCATTGTTTTTCGAAATCTTTTTGCAGTCTGTTGTGACTTTTGAAAATATTTGTTTTCAAAATCATAATTAGGTTAGGTTTTTGAGCTTCGTCATTTTTAATTAATTTTTTGGTCGATTTGTAGCTCAGTCTCTGTAAACAAAGGTGACAAACCGTTTCGAGTGAACTAAAATTTAATCTCTATAATGGTTTTAGCTTCCAACATTTGTTTCTCGGCTTTTTTATTGCTGTTGCCACGAGATTTCATAAAATATTTGAGATTTTTTTGTATTTATAAATTTTATAGGATTTTTGTTTTCTTTTTATTGTATAACAATAATCGTAGGTCCCATTGGCTTTGTATTTTTTCGCAATTAAACATTGGAAAATGACATGTCTCAACTGCTTCCCATGGAGATATAATTGAACATTATTCGGATTTCAGTGAAATTATTTCTTTTTAAAAATAGAAACGTATTTTTGAATTTCGCACCTCTTTGCTCTTTTTTGTCGACCTATTAAACAGTCGCATTGAGGACAGGTTCCATATTTTTCTAATGATGTATCGGTTAATTTTTTTCGTTTAGATTTCATTTGATGCGAGTTTGATTTTGTTATCATTTCATTTATTATAGAAATCGAGTTTTAGTCGTAAATAATGTTTGTTGTTTGATATCTGTTATTGTCCTTTCTTTTAGTCATATTATCAACATTCATCGGCCTTCTAGGTAGCATTATTGTATTTCATTGGCTGTTTATGGAACGATATGTATGTTTTTGAACGTTTTCTATCTCTTCATCATTTGGTAGCCAAATAAGTTAAGAATGTGGATGAGCGGGGTCGGAACCTTATGTGCGTACGCACATTACCGAGCCTCCTCGTCTAATTCTAAACTTAATACAACTATTCGAGATGTTGAAGAATTTATCTTAGCAATATAATATCAAGCTTCTTGGGTTCGAGTTAACAAAATTACCCAGTTGAATGAAACTATATCTGGTTCAAACGCTCTCATCTATTTCATACTCAATTGTTGTGAGCTATCAGCCGTCGAACGTTTTTGTACCGAGCACTTATTCGGTTGAGATAGCTATAGAAATAGACTTAAGTCTATGGTATTCGCAAAAACTTATCAAATGTTCTTCTTATCAAATGTTCTTTTGCAAAAACTAACTAAAATTTCATGAAACATTTCGTGAATTTTTTTGACCGATATAATCTATTTTTTACACTTTTTCGAGTCTTTTTTCTGATCACAAACCCAAATCCTGATCCATTAACCAGATACCCAACAAAGCAGCCAGACAATTTGATTGAAAAATGCATCTCGATATTTGAAAGCACACTGTGAGCAAAAATTAATGGCACCAAAAAATATTCTTATTGTTAATATGACTGTTTAAATAAGTTTATCTGGAAAATAGGAGTCCTCTAATATCCTCACTTCTCAGTCAATTAGCAATCTCAAACACTTTAAAAATTTTGAACCACTTTCATCGGAGAATACTAACTTCTGAACTGAAAACTTAATCAAATCTCCTTCTTTTTTCGAAAGCAACAGAATCAGGAAACTTTCTTCGAAATAGGAAACGGAAAGAAAGAGTAATAAATGATGGACAGGAACTGTTTTCCAAATCATCTCATTATAAGTTAATAATCATCATTATACATCAGCCGTTTGTCTTGAAAATAAATTCTACAAGGACCACAATTGAACCGTTTGAAAACTTGCTCTGCCATTGGCGGATATAATCTGACAGTTTGAGATGGAAGAACTTTAAAACGATGCTTCTGCTTACGAAGGCACAGTGTTCAACAAATTTTTAATTTTTTTACAGAATTCAATATGCGTTGAAGAAGTTAACCAATAGATGCTTTAAAATTTAACCAGGAGCTTAATGCTAAGATGAAAAAGATCATGGAAACACCAAACTGAAACGCCATGGAAATTAGTAGCACAAGATTTTGGGTTTTCAAACGTTCGGTCTGCAGCAACAAAACACAGTTGCTTACTGCAAGGTGTCTCAACTGTAAAGCAGAGCATTTTTGTGTAAAAGTTGCCCGTATAAAGATGAGCGCCCACTTAATTGGCGTCAAGTTGACCATAACTTGATCAATCTTGGCTTTGGTTATGAATACCACGTTTGAGTTTCAGACAAAAAAGAGCCAATAGTCTCCAAAAAGATCATTCATACCGACAAAATGAACGGCCTGAAATGTGAGGAAAGAAAGAAAAAGACTGTTGGGAACAAGCAGACGATATTTCTCTAACCCATCGTAATAAACAACCTTTTTTAAAGGAAAAGAAAAAAACAAATCAGTTAGTCTTCTACGAAACTAAAACTTCGGAAAAGATTCCCGGACTAAACGTCATAAGTCTTAATCAATACTGATTCACGGAAATTGCAAGCCTTGTATCAGCACTGTATCAGAGATCTGAACATGTCACTTCTTAGACTTGGTACGTTTTAAATCAAGTCTTAAGTCATGCAAGTCTTGATAGGTCTTGTATTGCGCAGAGTTTTATTGTTGGTTTGCTTTCGTTTGATAGCGAAAGAAGAATGCCGCCACGTACAGTGGCCTGCCTAAAAAACTTCCAAAGTAAAAAAAGAAGCAAAAAACAGCACGAGCACTTCAAAGTTAACTTGGAAGAGAAAGAAAAAATTCTGATATCGCCCAAAGATACCAGTCATGGCCACTTTCTTTTACCAATTATAAAAAATGGCTTTGCGGTTAAAAAAATGGGACATTTGAACTTTGTATATGCTCAATTCAGAATTAGCTTGCTCAGATTAGAAAAATTCTCTTGAAAAACTTCCACTAATTTGCTAAATTCGAAATGAATTAATTATAAATAACTTCTTCTTAAGACTCCATTTTCCGTAAGTGCGCAATAATCATGACTTGCAAACCAAAGAAACATTTCATCTCTCAAATTTATTTTAGAGAACTCATTAGGAGTGGTGGAGTTAAATGAAAATTTTTTTCCAATTTAAGCTTTAAAGAAGATATTTTTAAAATTCAGTTTAAATCAAATCAAGACATCACAAGTAAAAAAAACTGTTGTTGTTTTTTCTAAATCTGATCTTAATTTTGTGAGAGTTTTCCCACTAATTTATTGTCGATCTGTCAGTTGTTTTTTTAAGTTAACGAGCTTTAAAAGCAGAATCGGTCATTGGCAATCTGGAACGAGTAGCATGTATTGATCAGTTCTCCAGTGAAATATACGTCTTGAATTAACAAAACAGTACTGATCACGTCTCATTTCAAATCTTAGGACTTGACCCAATTCTTGCCAAGACTTGGCGAAGACTTGATTTAATTTTGACAAGTCTTGAGCAAATCTTGACATGTCCTCGCAAGTCCTATGACTTGAAATAAGACGTGATCAGTACTGATGTGTTCATTCAAGTCGTGTATTTCACTGGAGAACGGATCAGTTCTTGCTACAAGTTCCACATTTTCAATGACCGATTAAGCTTTTTAAGCTCGTCAAATTAAAAAGAGGTACATCGCCGGGAAATTAGTGGGAAAAACTTTTTCGACCCTAAACGTCAAACTAATTAAGATGAGACTTACAAAAAACAACAATCGCTTTTTAATTTGTGGTGCCTCGATTTGATATAGACTTAATATTAAATAAATGATCTCTTAGGATTAGGCTGGAAGAAAAGAATCCTTCATTTAACTCCACTGCTCCTAAAAAATTCTCTAAAATAAATTTGAGAGATGAAATACCTCTTTGTTCAGCGAGTGAAGAAATCGGTAACCAAGAACTATTTACTATCGTCAGTAAAAAAGATATTCTCAAAAAAAATGAAGATTGACCTCAAGCACATATTGCAGTGTCAAACTGCACAACTGACTGAACAAACTCTTCTGTTTATAACAAAATTTTTGACGACAAAATAAAACAATTATAACAAGACCAGTCAATATTGAGGAAACAGAGAATTGGAACAGAATAAAACCGAAATTTGAAGGTAAACAGTCAGTACCTAGAAGTTGAAACTGAAATCTATTTTCGATTTCGTTGCTTATTGCAAAATTTCTGTCACTTGTTATTCATGAGACGTAATAACAGGACAGCTAGAATGCTCAAAAATTGAAAGATGAAACCTTATACAGTGATAACACAGTAAACAAAGTACCCATAAGACACAACAGGAAACAATTGGGATTTATGGTTATTGAGGCTGACTGACAGTGGAACAAACAACAACAAAACAATCTTTCAAAAATTTTACTTTCATTCCGTAAACGCACAGATATTAAATTCATTAATTTTTAGTCGCTCTTTTAGAGATTTGAATAATTAAAAAATTAAACTAAAAAAAGCATGTATCCTATTTGGCAGAACCCAGCTAAGAATTAACAAATTATTAGTAACACAAAAGAAACTGCCGCACGTGAACAGAAAAAGGGGTTCTCAAAAACCATAATGTACTTTAAAGACATTTTCCTCACTCTTATTTCAAAGAAAATGAAAAATTTTTAAGCCCCAATATCGCTTACGTTTTAGTAATGCAACATGATTTAATTTAACTCATTTTTTGACTTTTATCACTATAATTTCATCTCAACTAATTGAGAAGATCTAAAAAAACTGACCGAAATAGATCTAATCTATCAAACAACTGGCAGAGTTAACAGTATGACACGCAATTTGATTACGTTTTGAAAATCTGATAGTGAGAAAGCAAAAAAGTGAAACGGGAAATACCTTTGCTTTGTTCTTTTCTCGAAAAATCAAAAAAGTTGAAACTGTCTCTTCAACAGTCGATGCAACTTCTGATGGGCTTTTGAAAGATACCACCATATATCTATCCGCAAATACTTCTCTCGGAAAAAGAACATAACAAAAAAACTAGATTACCAGATTATCATAACTTTTCTATAATCCCTCAATAAATTTCGAGGTTTAATTAAGTTTTTTAGTACATTTTATCGGAATAAAATCTGTTAAACTTAGAGGTAAATGTTTAGTATCAACAATTTATAGATTTAATTTTTGTAATATCAGAAAATAATTTTTCGGCTATTTCCTAATTTAGGAAAAAAACAAAAATTATCTAGGAAAAATTACCTAATTTAGGAAAAGAACAACATTGGAATTCATTGGGTTTTTTTGCACTACCTCATTTTTCCTTAAGTTTCGACGTCTCAATTTTCAAATTACAAAAGTAATTTTTAGAAAGTTTTTCCGGCTAAGGGAAAAAAGTTGCATAATTGCACTTTATCACTTTATGTAGTCTTCAAAACAACCCTTATCTGTACATCGATTTACTCTAATTTACACTACTTGCAGCAGTTTTTGTTTGTTTGAATTGCACAAAATATAAATCGTTGTCCATGACTTTCCTTAAAAAAATCGATATTTTTGTTTTGGAAAAGTGAAATCTATATTCCATAAACCTGCAGATTAATTGGGTGCAAATCTGGGGCAACCGACTTGAGTTTGCACAGAAGTTAGGTGCTCTTGGGTTGGACACAGGAGGTAGTATATTATCTTTCAAGATCAAAGTAAAAAAAACTATAAAGACTTTTTGTTTCAAGTCGGAGACTCTGAACGAGAAAATTGGCCAATCAGACGAGCCTACTGCCACAGACATCAGAGAGCAATTATTATATATCGATTACCTGATGTAGAAGTACAAAGCATACAGGAAAAATGTATACATGACTGTTTTTTTTCAGAAAAGTTCTCGACTTTTAGTTTGAATAGATTAATAAGCAAGGAGAAAGCGCATACTAAGACCTCTAGTGACTTCAAATAACAGTTTATATAAGATTTCATTGATCAAATAAAATGTTTTTACGCCTGACTTCTTATTATAGGCAAAGATTTTGCATTAGTGATGGAAAATTGGCACTTAGTTGCAAAATTCTTTACAATTTTGGCGGCTATATTGCAAGATCATGCAAGAATACTCTAGATCGCGAAAGATTATTGTAGTCATTCAACAGTCATTCAAGATTCCTACAATATCATGCAAGATATCATCGCTAATGGACCAAGCCAATTACTGTTAATTTGCCCAAATAAACCTATGTATGAGAAAAACTAAATCACCATCGTGTTCTCTCAACATTTTCAATGAAACCTTTGTCACATATTTCAACCAGCCCATTTGTTTCCTGTAGTTCTTTTCAGACCTATTGGTTAATCAATCAATTAACTGAATCAACAAACTGTATATCTTTTGTCATGGTAACTAATTCATTGCGTCACAAAATTGAACTTCATCGGCTGTTTAGTCATGGCGATAATTATCACTTGAATATATTTAACAACCCCTTCAACTTTAAAAAGAGAATCTTGATTTCCCTGAGTGAGATCAATTAGGTTCAGGATGATTTGCTTTGTCGCATTGTGTAAACTGCATGAATTAAACTGGCACTGTCAAAAAAGCCACTAATAAATGCTGCTGCTACAGGGTTTAGAGCCGAACGGGCGCAGAACCGAATCAGAAAAATAATGAAAAATCGAATGCCTTAATTTGATTGGTCAAAGCCGGGGATGAGGAAGCTGCGACCAGCAATAGACAATTGTTACGCTTTTTTATAAACCTTTTTTTTACAAAAATGTCTAAAGCGATCAGTTTCAAATCGGACTATTAGAGCGCGTGATATATTCGTCTTTAATTCTCATTTTATTGCATTCTGCTCGGTGCCCTTTCGGCTCCAACAGCCGAAAAGCTACTACTAAATGCGCTCCATTCGTGGAAATAATTGGTACGGTTGGCCCGTATTCCGGTACGCATTGTCTTTGATTAAACCTCAGCAATTTTTCTGACGCTAGTTCCCACATTGGTAATTAGTACAGTTTCACCGTAGTACAGTTCTTCCCGTTTTTAACATACAGAAGAAAAAAATTGCGACAATTTTAAACCAAGAGGCAGCAAAGGACAGTTCAAAGAAGTTTTTAATCTATTTAAAGACAGGCGAGCGACATAAAAACAATTTGAACCCAATTTACGCCCAAATAGCACTAATGGAATGTAAGATATAATTTCTATCATGACATTTTCAATCGGCTTCTCAAAATAGTCTACCGCTTGAGTGCACGATGCAATTTTGATTGTGACACGAATCTACTGAAGCTAGCGATTCAAAGGTCTGAAATTTGAATCAATTAATGACTCAAAATTAAAAATTAAATTCATTTTTAATGCATATCCATCTGTAAGAACTCATTTTAAACGGTTTCTCCCCTCCACTTAAATAATAGCAAATCCTAATCATTATTTTTCTTGCCAATTAATGAAATGAGAAGGCCTTTCATTCTTTTAGGGTTATTATAAATGTTTTTGGGCTATTCTGTTTGAGATATTTCAGATAATGAGCGCATTTGCAGCGTGACAAGTTCAGAATTTGTTCAAATTGATAAATAAGTTTACTATTATAAAATGTTCAAAATTATTATACTGCAGTACAAAGTGAGTAATCTGTCAATTTTCAAACAGTGCTAGTGAGCTTGGGTAAGCTGTTATTCTCAGTACCCACTCAGCAGGAAAAGCGTCTACTGGTACCAAATTGGTACCCACGCAATTGAGTTTTTGCTTTTTGTTTGTTCACAGAAACCCTCACAATCGGGTCTTCAAAACTTCGTCCTCATCACCCCGCACAATCGGGTTGAACGGAAAAAATGAGCATTGTCCCCGCTCATTGGTTGACAAACAAGTTCTAGCACAGCAACAACTGGGCAACTAAAAATTGGGTGAGCCAAGACTGTAAATTGACCATTGTGGGGCTGAGGGTGTCGTCCCATGAATGAGTCTCATAACAGGGGATCTCTGATAATTAGCATTGTGGCTGAAGCTCTCATTAAAGTCACTGAGACTCCTTGAGATAACCGATCAAGAATAATACTTGGCAGAAATCGAGATCGTAAAAAGCACAGTTGTGATCAAAAGAACATAGAGATTTTTGCATTCATAACAATTTAAATTTATAAATGAAATAATATCAGAAAGAGAAAGCGCATTCATTAGTTGTATCCGTGCAAATCGTCTATCTATTTTTGCCAGCCTGTCGCACGGATTCTCATCATCAAGATTCAGCCCCTAATTGAAACGAAGAACACGTCACAAACCACACCAGTTCCACAATTGAACCAGGTAAGCAGCGAACAACAGTGGACAAATGAAACAGAGACAAGGAAAAATCTGATTCTTCCAAAAGACAGTGAAATAGATGTTCTGATCATTGGTGACCCAGTCACAAATAGTCTCAGATGTGATCGAATTGCTCACAAGGTTCCTACAAGAGGTTTCTTTGGACAAAATCATGAAAACTTACGACAGTGAAATTAGAACACCAAACAAGCGAAAAAAATTGTTTATATACATTTTAGAGTAAATGACTCCATGTCAGCAAGCGTTGACACAGAGAAAGTACTACCAACTTTAAGCACAACAATTTAAACTGTTGTTGATCAGTTTGAACAAAAATGAGTATAGGTATGCAATATGCAACCTGTAGGTGCATTTCGCGGAAAACACAATCCAAATGTTGTCAAATTAAATGAAGCCATCACATTAATGATAAATAAAATTAATGACTTGCAACAAATTCATATCAAAGTGGCCAAATTGAACGGGATGTTCCACATTTAGAAAATAAAACAGAAACTGTTCAAATTTTTGTCATCTCCAAGTACAAAAAGAAAAAGTGGAAAAACAAACAGGAGAATACTGCAATTTGAACTTTTCCGGGACATTTTATGCAAAAATCATATAATAGATCTATCCAAAACATGGCTGGACGAAAGGAATTGCAGTAAAATCCGCAATCCAATGCCATCAGCTCGACAGTTTCTCCGAGCGGACCGTTCTGAACCGTTCTTTAAAACAAAACGTGGCCGTGTTGCATTGCTTTTTCACAAATATATGCCTCCAATTTTACAGAAAACTTCAACTTATTTACATAAAAAGCACTGAATCAATTCATTTTGAAGGCAATAGCACAATGAAAGACTTAAATACAATCTGAGGAAAGTAAACCAAATTTATTTCTCAGGCGAGGTAGCTTGGAATTCAAATAATGAATAAAAACTTTCTCGCACATTAATTGGAGATTACCACACAAATTACCATAACATATTATAGAAAGACAAAAACTACTCATTTTCAGTATCATATGGCGACAAACTTCTTGCACCAATTTTAACATAAAGGTTTTCTAAACCCACCGGAACTCTCACAATCTATATTTGCACCGACCTTGATATACATATTCCCGAATATAGCTGTGAAGCCTTCGCAAAATCAGATCATTTTGCAAGTTTGGTCAAAACAGATATGAAATCAATTAAATTGAAACCTTGAAAAAGTACTCTTTCGAAAAAAAAACTGAATTTTTTATCAAAGAAAGTCTCCGTCTCTTCTTTCTTCGTCTTTTTTGTACACTTTGAACAATGAGAATGACCTTTATATGGGAAATCACACTTACACTTCCACTTCGGACAAAAGTCAAAGAATCAAATCCTATTGAAGAAAACAAAAATATCCTGAAAACTGAATGGGTTGAATAAGGATGTGAATTAGCGCTACTGGATCGAGAAAAAAATCTAGAAGTTTTTCGATCTGATGAATCGGGAATTTAGCTAACTTTCCTCGCGAACAACTTCCAAAGTTGATAGAGAAACAGCAAGAAAAACTTTCAGAGGTCTGTTTTAGGGCTGGCAAAACCATGAAAACGGAAGTGGACTATTAAAAGGCAAATATGGGGTTTTAGTATAAATGACCATATGGTTCTCGCTTCGAAAAGAAAAAATTATCAAAATTATCACCGAATCTTTGAAAAAGAAAATCATCATACTATTTTGTAATTTCTAAATTTTTTTAGTATTGTGTAACGGTCATTAATGTACCTTCAAATTGGCTTAAACTAGACTAAGGATAAACCTATGTCACTGGGCCTTATCTCTTTTTCTTGAAAATAAGAAAATAAGAAGGAAAACTACTTTTGTACAATATGCTTGTGATTGTGTCCAAATTGATTACAACGCAGCTTTAATATAGTCGCTAATTACTTTTCAAGGCATCAATTAACGCTTACATTAACTAAAATTGATGTTTTCATGTTTTGATAGCGAAGTTCTCAACCTTTGTCTTGTGATTGAACCATATTAAATGGTGTTTTGATAATATACAGCAATGAGTGCAAATATCTAGAATTGCTTTCGATTCAAATCATGTATTTTAATTTGCTGATAAAAAACTTACAAAAAATGGCATTATCAAAAGCCACTGATTCCATTAGGTTTCAGCTCCCGAAATATAGCTTAAAAAATCTAAACAATCCATTGGTTATCTCATATATGAAAAAGAGCATTGCAAATAAATCTAAGTTATTGGTAACCATGAAAAGCAGACAAATTGGAACTTTAAACCTTTTTTCATGAATGCACAAGCCCTCGTGGCTGCTATTCATAAAAAATCACTGCCTGGATATAAAACAACTCATTAAAAATAACCTTCAATCTCTTCGTTGATAAATTAGGAAGGGAAAGTTTGCTCATAAAGCCAACGTTCACTAAATTCCATCGGCAATTTTTGCGTAAATCTGAGAACAAATAAGAACATAATTGAGCACCACCTTTGATCAGTTTTTCTAGCTATCGTTTATTCTACCCCAAGGAACTGGAACTGATTGTCATTTAATTTAAGAATTGAAAATTTCTTCAGAAATGAAAATGATTCAGAGTAAATGACATTTCTCGATAAAGAATGAACGATTAATCAAAAAATAATTCAAGCCAACTACAGGTTCTCATTCAAACAATTTTCAGCAAGCTTCACACCGTTCTTTATACACAGTTCTAAATAAATTTTAAAATCTCACATAACAAGGAGAAGCGGTAATGTGCGTTCGCATATGAAGTTCCGAACTCGCTCATCTACATTTCTCACTTAATTGTCTACCACATGAGGAAGAGATAAAAACAAAATTAACATATCAACAAATCGTTCAACAAACTACTAAATGAACGAACAATCTACCTTAGAGTGCCTACGAAAACGATGTCCCTGCCAATTAAACATTCATCTGTTCCCTAAAAACATCAAAAACCTTTGATTGCGTTTTTTCAAACGACCAGAAGACCGTAATTTATTGTAATACTGTGAAAAAACAATAAACTACAAAAATGGGCGATAATGCAAAATCACGAATATTATAAGAAAACTGGTTGTACCAAGATACCAAGAACAAAGAGCATTTGAAGAAATATAACCGTTATAAGGTGCAAATTGTAGTTCAATGGATAAGGGATGTGACTTGCCTATAGAGATGCTAAGATTTTGGTTAACAGAAATAAGATTGGCAAATCTCAAAAATAGTTTGTCGTTAAAAAAACAACTATTTTCAAAATACATAGCCAACATAAGCTTTTAGACAAAAGAGTCAACAGTTTATCTTGCAACTTCTTGGAAAACTAATTGTAATTTTTTTAGTGAGACTAAGTCATAAGACAAAAAATAACTTTAAATACAAGCTGAACTATAAAAACCTCCAAAAGAACTTTACGAATACACAGGGTTGAAGCCGTTAATTTCATTAAAAAAAATAACCGGGAGAACATAAAGTTTTCATTTGTTTCTCTTTTAATCATAGTGATGTTTTTTTGTATATGTCAACAATATGACAGCAAAAAGAACCACAAAAATTGAAAAGTATCTAAATTTAACAAAATTCTTAGGAAACAAAGTGTCCAAGCCCTAAAGACATCAGTCAAAACGTTTAAACAACAGAAATTTTACTGTTGGGTTCAGCAAAACAATAAAAAAGACTTTCAACAATGAAGCTAAATTACGAAAATGATACAACAATTTAAAATACGAAAAAAAGAAAAAAGGAACAAAAACGTATAAGTTGAAGAATACTTTTCCTCCTTATTTTAGAAACCTAATTTGAAAGTCCATAAAACTGTTAGCCATATACCAATATTAGTTATTAAGTTAATTTATGTTTATAGATTTGACTACTGAGACCTTCAATTAACCAATATTTGGTATACGACAACAAAGATTAACAACAAATAGAGGGCAAATATAAGAAAACGTTACCAGATTCTGCAAGAGAATGAATTCACAGCGCTTAATACCATATGTTACGAAAACAATAGATCTGTTCAGTTACAAATTTTTTGAACCTTTTTCTCTGTTAGATTGTTAACTAATAAGACAATTTACCAAAAAAAACAAAACAACAGCAAAAATGGGCAATTATGCACAAAAATCAAAAGAACTTGTTTGAAAGCTCATAGTACCAAAAGCACGAAAACGTTCTAATAAAACAATCCACAAAAAAAGTTTCAATTCTATAAAAAAGAAAGTTTTACCTGTTTCTCTGACAACAAGCGAAAATGGACTGAAATAATATTAAAAAATGAAAATTTCAGGAAGCCAATTAAATTTCCTAAAAAAACAAATTCATTCAATGACACAGGAGATTTTAGGTGACAACCGAATGCAGGGCACAGGTTTAAACTTCCCTAGGAAGCCATTTGGATCTTTGAATGGTTAGACTTAGCGTTCAGATTGTAGAATAACACTTGAAGGCAATACAAAAGAGTTACTTTTCCTGAAAGACATAAAAACGCTTAGGTTTTTATGGCTTTGACATTTGGCCTCAATTTTACGTAATATGGAGCTGTCATTATTGGAACCGCGAATAAAAAAAGTTGCCAACAATAAACCTTGAAAAAACAAAAGCAAAAAATATTTTGAAAAAAGGTAGCCCCAAGATAAAAATTTAAAAACTTCTGATTGTAAGAATTCACGGTAATATCAAACCTATTCTTAATTTTGCCCCACGCCAAACACACAACCCTAGTGTGTCAAGTGTTTGAGAACAGGGCCAATTGTTGAGTGAAACTCTTGACATACTAAGAAAAATAACAATGCATTTTGTATAATTATCGAGTTACATCTGCAAAAAACGGCAAAATGATAACTCCAGAAAACCTTGATAGGAAACCTAAGTTCAACTAGCGCTCTTTTTTAGTGTAGGGAGTCAGTTTCAGGGTTTCTTGGTCACTATGTCAGGCAAAATTTATCAAAGTGGACAAAAAAAGCATATTTTTTTGATTTTTGATCAAAAAAGCTCGAGTTTTGAAAATTTTGTTAAGAATTAATGCCGAAAGAACTTCAATCAAGCACTTCAGCAACGCCCTCTATCTCTTAAGGCAACAATAACATTCTACCGTTAAAAAATTTGACTTATTTTGAATTTTTTAGCGAAATGGTTTCAATTTTTAGCAAAAATTACTGAAAATGTGAATAAAAACTGTCGAATATTCACAAAACTTTAAACCTCGATAACTCCCTGTCAAAAACGAAATCCTAAAAAATTCTTTTTAATTCCATATTTTAGGATGTACGTGCTGTCTAATGATACCACTCACAATTCTCTACGATGAATATATCGATCGGCCAAAATTGTCTGAACAAAAAAATACAGTTGATTATATGGTTCCTCCCTCCCCACTAAAGTTGGGGTCAGAACAAAAATTTTAATCTGTGTTTATAAATAATCATAGTAAGAGATTCCTCGCTCTTAACATTGACAGAATTGATTGTGTCTCTTCTTCTTCTTCTTCTTCTTCTTCTTCTTCTTCTTCTTCTTCTTCTTCTTCTTCTTCTTCTTCTTCCTCTTCTTCTTCATCTTCTCATTCTTCTTCTTCTTCTTCTTCTTTTTCTTCATTATCTTCTTCTTATTCGTCTTCTTCTTCTTCTTCTTCTTCTTCTTCTCTTCTTCTTCTTCTTTTTCTTCCGTTCTCTTCTTTTTCTGAGAAGCAGGTTACAATTTTCAGACTAAATGTCTGATAAAATGATCAAGTAGAGCCAACTTTAACAACAATACGGTAACTTAAGATGTTAATATAAACCATTAAGGATCTATTCTGTTTCGCCCCCCACCCCAGTGTTTTTTATGACCCCCAGTTACAAATTATATGTTGTTATATAGCTCGTTACTATGTAAGAAAATAGCACGTGCGCCTGGGTGTCAAAAAATTTTATGCTCGCTAAGGGGGGGGGGGGGAACAGAACAGATTCCCATTAAATTGGGCAAATTTTATGAAAACTTGGGACTCGGTACCCTTTCAATGTTATTAAAAACCATAGAATTTGCAGTTCTAACAACTGTTTACTGAGCCAGATCTCTTGGACGTTTTCGCCTGCCCGTTTTATGTCAAAATCATAGTTTTTCTTCACTGAAATTTCATTTTCAAATTGAAATAGTGTATTGTGATTAAATTAGTTTGCTGATCTTGTAAATGCTAATCGTCAAACTACTTTTTTTGTTGACGTAGCCTGCTTTTTGGTTCATATTTTTCT